>NW_026000229.1:41134889-41152885 GCF_001458135.2 Marmota marmota marmota | reverse complement strand
CCCCCCCCCCCCTTTTTTTTTTTTTTTTTTTTTTTTTATGTCCTATGCTTTATCTCTCCTCCCCTTTGCTGTTTTTTTCCTTCAGTAGAGTGTTGTACCATGGAAGTCTTGCTAGAAATGGGCTGGAGTTCCTGTGGGCACCACCTTGAGGTATCTCCCTTGCTGATTTCATGGTAGTATGTCTGTGTGACTTTTTCTTGTCCAAGTGAAGCTGTCAAGTACTGTTAAGTGGTGCACAGTTTGGCCATAAGAAGATGGACTGGTTATCTGAATGAACTATGAGATTAATTTCCAAGGTCAGGCTGCTGCCCTTATAAAAGTTTAGTTTGCTTGTACAGATTCACTAAAAAGAGCCTCTGTGGTTTTTATTTTTCTGACAATGGGATGAATAACATTTACATGGAAGAAGTTCCAGGTTGTTAAGCCAGCTGGAACTAAGGGTATTCTCATATACTTGGGTTCCCATCATAATAAAATCATCAATTTAGTAGTAGTTTGACAAAAGAAGCCCTGAGCAGTGATGACAACAAATTTCAATGATCTGTGTGATGTTTTTCTTGGTTCTGCTGTTAACTGAAAAGAAGCATTGGCAAGCCACGCACTTGGATCCACCAAGCTCCAGTTCTGAAAAACAGCAGATGATCGCTGAGGTTCTGGGGGCAAATGACTTACTAACCAAGGGAATTGGGTAGCCATGTATTGAAGCCCAAGGCATCAGGGAGGCAGGTGCAAAGGTTTCTACAAATACAAGTTACATTGATACATACATTCATGCACACACCTTAGTGCAAAGAAGAGCCACCAATCATAGCCTGAGCTGGTAATTGGACTGGAGACTTTTCCACACATTGCAACTTGAAATCTTGCTCTCTGGTGACCCATGGAAAACTGTTCCCATTACCTTGTGCAGATAACTAATTGGAAGTTGAGCACCTCTCAGGAGCTCAAATACTTTTTGCTGAAAGAATTGGTAGTTAAGCCATAATTCTTGAACCCAAGATTTATTGTAACTGAGAAACTGCTTGCCCAAAGTTTAATTTACCCCTCTATTTGTTATGACTTGTTAGTTTGACACACAGTATACCATAAAAATAGCTAAACCCACACGGCTCACAATGGTGACACAGACACCTGTAAGATCAGATCTCTCCTGATTCTCCTTCCACACTGTGAAAGGTGCACCATCTTTACTGATTCCTCTTCCTTCATGCGCCCCTTACATTCTCTGCCCAAGTTCATATCCTCACACTCCTTATCTCTGTACTCCCCCAACAACCTTACGTCCACTTCTGTTTTCAACAGAATTTTCAAATGTCACCAGTTTGTATCTTTTTCTTGAGCTCCAGATACATTCTTTTAATTGCCTGCTATGCTGATTTTCAAACTGACTTCTACAAAAGCCCCAAAATGCCCAAGTGCCCTTGTCCTTACTCTCATGTCCTTCATCTGACATTCTCCGTCTCATCCTTCACAACCAAATAGAAATTTCATCTTCAGTGAAATCACCCCCAAATGTCACTCTTCCACTCCCATCACCGCTATTGAAATGTGGTAGCTTTTCAAAAATTATAGTGCAATAATTAGTAGCTGTGGTTTCATACTCTTAACCTACATTTTCATTTGCATTAACAAAAAATAGTGTACTTTTTTAAAGGATGCAAGTGTTCTGCCATTCTAATGTATTCCATTACCCTTCAGCCTTTTTAAAATCTATAGTTCTCATAAATGGTTTAGAAAATTATTTGATCTTTCACTATTGAATATCCTGTTTCTTATTTTATCCAGAACTACTTTAAGATTATAGTGAATATACTTAACTCCCTAAAATCTATTTGGTTATCTGTTATTCAGTTGAAATGTATTTATAGCAGTATTATGGTCATTCACATATTTATACATTTTATTAATTTTGAAACAATTCCATCTTAATTTGTTATAAATGTAGTCTGTTCTGCCACTTAAGGACTGATTCTTTCTGTTTAAAAAAGTCTTTTTTTTAAATCTTATTCCCAGTGTATAAGAATCTTAGCAAAAAATCAAACATTAGGTAGCCTGCATAACATATTTAAGGTTCTTATAAGTAAATTAAATATGTGATTATTTTCATACTTTTTGATAGAATTATACAACTTACAGTTATAAAATTGTACAAGATCTATATGTTTTCACTTCCCTGGAAAGATAAAATATTGCCATGTCTTTAAAGAGAAACATGATAATCATAAATTTTCTAAAAATGAGTAGTTTGAACTTAGGTATAGTTTTTTCAAGTTTTTAAAACTCAAATTAATACATCCTGACAGATTAAAAATTATATGAACCTTCAGATATTTTAGGATGCCTAAAAAAAACATTTTATAGAATTCAAAGGATTGTCTGTAGAAACAGAGTAATAAATAGCTTGTCAGAAGGTGGAAGCATCAGAATGTAAAATACTCAATTAGTTTCAAAACAGAATTATCACTTAAATATATTTTAACAACGCAGTTACATCAAATGTGTAGCATTTAAACAGTGAATAATAGTAATGAATTTTTTATCTCCTTATACAAGAGAAGTTGTAAAAGTTAAGACCTCATATTTTTATTCTGAAGCAACTGGAAGAGCAATCAATGGAATAAGGAGGTTTGGCAGTTCTCCACAGGGTTCCTCCATGCCCTGGGTGGGAAGTCAGCACACCTCACCCTGACTCTGGTTCTTGCCAGTGGGTTTCTGAAGTACTTTATCCTCCTAAATAACATGACAGCATTTTCTAAAAAGCTTTCATAAGACACTGTACAAATGTAAATTGCTACTATTTTCTCATGTCTGGAAAAAGGAAAGTATATTCACAACTGAGTTGATTGTTTGATCCAGATCTTTCCTCCTTATCTAGATTAGTACAATAAAACATTTCTGCATTTCCCCACATTTCCTAAAATACAAAGTAAGAAGAGACTGCAGAGTGACCTTGAGTCTGACTGCCCCTTGTGCCTCAGTTCCCTGGATAGCTACTATTGTTTAACATTGGGGGATTTATGTACGGTTGTACAAAGAAACTGACACCCACACACACATGCTCAAGTTGAGGAGATCCAAAATTGCAGACCATTTTCTTAAGGATGATGTTCAATCCTTTAGAATAAATAAATAAATATAGAAACATTTTAAATAAGTTTAATCAGATTATGATAAGCACTTTGAAAAAAGAAGGTAAACATTGAGAAAATGTGTACTCTAAATCTTCCATGGCCTTTTTTTGTTTTTCAAGTGAGATATATATATATATATATATATAAATAAAAAGTTAAGTGAATGGTGAGTGTAAGCAAAATGAGACACAAAATGAGAGCTTTTTGCTGCTGTAATAGTTCCAACTATACATTTTTTTTTACTTGCTGAATGAACAGTACGAATCCTGACAAATTAAGTAAAATTCAGTAACAGAATGGGTCCCTTCTATTAACCATCTATCAATTAGATTAAGACAAAGTTTTGTTATCACACTATGATTCTAAACGTTTTTCTTTTAAAATTATGCCCCACTCATGATGCCTATCTTCACATGAAGTTACCATTCCCATCCTCTTCTGAAATTTCTTTTCTCTTACTGGACAGTTTGAGAGCGGCAATGATCACCCAAAGGCACTATTGTTAAGAATCTCAAAATTGATACAGGGATTATTAGTACTACCAAAGACAGATCCAGTCTAGAACCTGTGTATAAACATGGATGAGATAAAAGAATTTCTCTTCCAAATGGCAACTATTTTAGGAAAAGGAATGCTTCGTCCATAAATAAGCCTAAGGGGCGTTATAAATGTGTCGGGAGCTCTGGGTGATTGATCTGTGTGAGGTCCATCATGAAAATAGACAAAAGTCACAAGGGTTGCTTCCCTGTGGAAATCGTGGTAGAAAATTGCCATATGAGGTCCCTGTGATGGGCCTTGCTGATGAGATTATGGATATAATAACTTTACAGACTGGACTTTCAGTCTCTTGAGATCCTGAGCATCTTTCTGTGAAGTCTAAATAAAACGGTACCTTGCTCTTTAGGCTCCGGTACAGACATTAGCAAGGAATGAGAACTGTCGTCCGCAACCTTCTCCAGTCCTGAATTCTCAGAGCATCTTTCCCAGAGTTGTTACCACTCAGAAGTGGATTTGTGTTAAACTGAAATGTAAGGAAGTTGTGCCACTGTTGCGGTATTACGGTGCCACAAAGGTTGAGATGACAAATTCAAACTAAAAGGGAAATATCCCTGGCCCATTTTACTGTAAAAGTATTCCATCAAATTCCCTGGGACAAAAACAGTAACTTTAACTTTCTTCCAACTCTGCCAGTCAACACCATATTTTCCTTCTGGGGAGGTAAGAAAGCTCATCGTGTAACACAGGCAAATGATTAAACAAAGCAAATAATAGCAGTTTTTATTCCATTCAGCCTTTCCCGGGTATAACGTAAGGTTCAAGATCTAGACTAGACCTATGAAAAATGGTTTTGCAGATACTCTCCATAACTTTTCTACCTGTCATTGTCAGCTGTTCATCAAATATTTATACAAAGTGCACTGTGTGCCACTTACTGCTTAATGCCAGATTGGTGAAGTAGACAGGTTACTTGCCATAGAGTGTACTGACTATTGGAGGATATAAACATTAAACAAACACAAACAAATATATAACGTAACATCTTTTAAACTTACAGTTTGACCATAAGAGATCATTTTGCTGTTTTCATTTGAGTCCTTTAGAATCATAAATCCTATTAATCTATATAGTCTATAAATCATATTTTTATTATAGCAAATATCCATAAAAGTACAAATATTTCATCAAAAATACATAACAAACATAATTATTGTTTATGCAGAGCATTGGGCATAATATTAGGAATCTTTGTTATTTTATGTCTCATGTTGAGTGAGTGTTTAAACTCAACTAGTTATAACTAGTTGGTCATAATTGTCTTCCCATTTCCTTCAACAAATGTTTCTCTAAAAAGTTACAGAGCCAGGTACTATGACACACTTTTATAATCCCAGCAACAGGAGGGAGGAAGATTTCAGTTTAAGGCCAGCATCAGCAATTTAGCAAGACCTTATCAAACATAAAAGTGAAAAAGGCTGGGGATGTAGCTCAGAGGTAGAGCACTCCTGGGTTTAATCTCCAGTATCACCAAAAAAAAAAAAAAGAAGAAGAAGAAGAAGTAGTAATATAATAATAAGTGTATTTTTGCAATGACCCTTTTTATAATGGATTTTGGTTGGATTTTCTCTGTCTTTGGTATTAAATTTTATTAGTCTTATGAGGAGTTCAGCTACATCAACAACTGCACACAAAGTAAGGTCTTTTGTAAGCATGAGGCACTCACAGATTACTTCAAATATCATCTTGCATTGGCCTCAGCCTGGCCTGTTAGTTCAAGCCCTAAAAATAAACACCTATTAATCAGCTAATGGCAACATGGGTGGACCAGCTCTCTGACTACAGGACCTCAGTGTAACCTCATTCAATACCTTGTCTTATGTCACCCAGGATGGGGTGGTTTGCAGCCAGAAACGCCTCTAAAAGAAAAGACAGTCACAAGCTTAACTAAATGTTTAAAATAACCTCCGTAACTCCTCTCCACATTGACAGATTGCTTTCAACTCCGTGAAATCAAACCATAGCACCAGCCCCAGCGGCTTTGTGGGGCCATCTTAGAGCCACAGCATGTGTAAAGTAAAACTGCAGGTTCAGTCAGAACATCCAAGTATGGCTTTGCCTTGTCTCGCTTTTAATCAAAAAACAATCAGAAGTGAACTCACTCCTGGAAGTCCTTATCTTCATAAAATTCAACTAATGACTCCTGTTAAGGTAAATAAAGTTGCTGTGTAACTCACTAAGGAAACTGTTCACTGTTCACCTCGTGCCCGCAGACTTGTCCAAGAATACAAATTGAAGGAACCCCGTGGAGCTGCCCGTGACTATTTATATACACATACTTTGTCCCAAGGACTCCGGAAAGTTGAGCCCTCAGGATAGTTTTCAGTTTTTTTGAATGGCAGTCTTTTTTCTGTATGGAGTGGAAATTGGGGCTAGTGGTGGGGGCGGGGGGTAATGTATACTTTATTGTATTTACCCCCAAATAAGTGAGCTGCAGTAGATACTTTGGTCCTGCACAAAGTAAATATTTAGCTCACAGATTCCACATACAAACACCGCCTGCAGTATTTGGGTTTCAAGAAAGACGATCGCCTGCAGGCAGAAGTCTGCAGCACATTCCACATGTGGGAATGGGCTTTGCCCTTGCATACCATCCCAAGGGGCCTCGAGGCACGGGTGGCCGGATATACATCACCCTTCCGTCCTGACAACCCCACTGTGTCTCTCTAGCTGTGTCTTCTGCATGCCTACCATCTTTCTTTACTGTGACTTTTCTGCACTGTCCCCAGTGCTATTCTCCCTATCCTGTCTACATACACATCTCCCTCCACCTGAACTGTCTTCTCTTACCCACTCAGTTCAACTTGACTTCAAGATGTGCTCCAAAGATTGCCTCAGCCTTTGCTCAGAGCCTTCCCTGACTCTTCCAGGTAGAATTAAGTGTTTCTTCTCTGAGCTACCACAGGGCCTTCTGCACAGCTCTCTCACATTTGTCTCCTTTTACACTAATCCTTTAGCCTGCCTGTTTTCCTTCCTGCAGAGAGCCCTGCAAGGCAGGAACCATGTTCATCTTATCTGTGAATCACCTCAATATGTGCCCTTTTCAGAAAGGCAAAAGGTTTTACTGTCCCTGATTTTCAATTAGGAAAAAGGAGAGCAAGCACTGTACACTGATAGCAGCACTTTCCTGATAGAGGAGGTACAATTAGGTTTTTCCAGACATGTCAGTCACTTATATATGGTAGTAAACAAGTCACCTCACCCCAGAAAGACTCCGTTTCCTTGGTTGTCAAGGCAGAGTCATGTGCTTTTTGAGGTCCACCTATTTTACTGGACAACTTGTGGAAGTGAGTTGGAAATTAGGAACTGTTCTGCTCATCATCACCTGCAAAACAGACCAGAACTTAGTAGAACTTATCCTGTCATTTGAGTCCAGCCCTGCAGTGTTCTGTATTCACCCAAGATCCTTCTACTGTTACTTAAAAAAAAAAAAAAAAAAAAAAATCTGTCCTTAGTTTCATGTCTCTTTCCTGCAATTGTCTGATAAAGCGACTTCATTAACCCCAAGAAAACAGAAGCTTTGGGCAGCTTTAGCAATTGCTGTTGGCCACTGGGCTCCCTGAAGTCCAACTGGGGGTCTCTGATCAGCCTTAAAAGTGAACTTTAGTGTCCTGAAAGTTTTCTGTGTTCTCTTTAACAAGGCCATCTAAAGCAGCAGCCATCATTTTTGCCTCAGCCATTTGGGTTTTTCCCCTTCTCCTTTCTAAAGCCTTTAAATATTAGTTTTAAAATGTTTACTGATGCTTTTGTATTCTTTCTCTTTTTTATCATTTTTTATCATGATTAAAAAAACCTATAACATTAAATTTACCGTTTTAAGCATTTTTAAATGCACAGTTTTAAGCATTTTTACATTATTTGTGCAATGGAGCTCTAGAATTTTTCATCTTGAAAAACTGAAACTCTGTACCCATTAATTACTAATGTCTTCTCCCCAACCCTTAGCAGTTACTTTTCTGTTTTCTGTGTTTAATGATACTTTTACCTCTTTAGACACTCCATATGAGTGAAAACATGCAGTATTTGCCTTTTGTAACTGGTTTATTTCACTTAGCACAGTTTATGTCTTGGAGCTTGAGTCCTGTTGTATCATGTGACAGGATTTGCCTCTTTTTTAAGGATGAATAATATTCTGTTGTATGCATACCACATTTTCTTCATCTATTCAACCATGGACATTGGGTTTCTTTATTCTTCTTGTTTTTTAAAGAGATATTAAAATCACTTTATAAAGAATTATTAAACTTATTAAGGCTTTTCAAAGTGCTTGTGGTCTAACTATGTTTAGGATGGTACAGTGAAACCTCAAAATGCTCCCCTCAAATTGGTTTGTGCATCCCTTCTTTGTGTGTGACATGGAACTTAAATATTAAAGTAGGCCAAGTAATGTCATGTTATTAAGAGTAGGAACTTATATTTAAATAACATTTAAATCACCGACATCATCAGGAGTTGTTGTCTCCTCTCTTTTGAAGTAGAGTTTCTCCTGGTCACCTGAAATTAATCAGCTCTTAAGGCAGGAGTGACTATGTGAAGTGACTGGCCTGCCCTCTGGCTCAATTCTGGGGGGGATTCCTTACTAGATTCTACTGTTGGGTAGGATTTCCTGAATGGAGCAACAAAGAGTATACAAAAGAAGGTGCTATAAAGCTAATTTATCCTCGGGTTCACTTTAAACTCCAAGATACAAATGCTATTGTGCCAGCTTTGTAGATGGAAAAATTAAGGCACAGAAAGTTAAAAATAGAAGGTCTTAAAGATGATGTCTTCCAGCCCCCTCATTCTATACAGGAAGGACTCGACCAATGTGGAAGAGTCCTTTGGTAAAGCATTTGTGTTGCCCTTACCTTGAAATTGAGATGGGGAGGGGTTTGGGAATGACATTTTAATGATTTGAAAAACTGTTTGGGGAATCAAAACACAGAAGACTGTTGTTCAGATTTGGGCAGACATCTCAACTTGGCTACTTTTGCTTTTTATCTCCTTATGTAAGTAAGCTGTTTAATCTCTTGTTTATAAAATGGGAATAAAGTATTCCTACCTTGCTGGGCATGGTGGCACATGCCTGAAATCCCAATGATTCCGTAGGCTGAGGCAGGAGGATGGCAAAGCCCTAAGCAACTTAGCAAGAACCTGTCTCCAAATAAAAAGGGCTGGGGATGTGGCTCAGTGGTAAAGTACCCCTAGGTTCAATTCCTGGTACAAAACACACACACACACACACACCCTACATCATAGGTTCATTGCGTGTATTAAATGAGACCACATATATGAAGACAGTGCCAGGTACATAATAAGCATTCAGTGTTTAACTCCCTTCATCATCATCATTTTGATCAACATAGCTTTATTATAGTTTCTCAACATTAAATATATGTGCTCATATTACCTACCCATAGACTTTTGTTTTGAGTGAGATAATGGATATAAAGAGCTTACAAGAGTAGCTGGCACATAGTAACTGTTGAATAACTGCTACCTGCTATTATGATTATAGTTATTGTTATTATTAGAAGTCTTATTGTCATTGGCATTATTATAAGTAAATAATCAGATATTTCTTTTGCAAATACCTTCTGCCAGCCCCCAAAATGGAAACTGCCAGGAAAATAGAGCTGGAGTAGAGTCAGGCATGTGCTAACTTTAGGGATATTACATTGACTAGAATACCTTACTCTGGTTTTATTTAGGAGGAAACCAAATAGAAAAAATTACTCACAAAACTCTAAATTGAAGGCTGAAAGATATTTTCCACTAGATGACTTTCAGTACATCCTTACTCTAGCCTGGGGTGACCTCCCCAGTCCAAACATCTGTCTGTTCCTGCAGCCAGGCTTCTGTGCACCTCGCCACCTTGTCCATTCCTAGTTTATGGAGTTGGACAGGTGTGTCCTTTCATTCCCCATTAGGGTTTTCCTATTCTGAGACCTTACCTGGCTCAAAGCTTCCTTTTGCAGATGTAGCATTAATTAAGCTATGCCTTTAAAAATATAATCAGGTTGTATCTTTACAAACTTGAAGTTTTATAACTATAAAGTTGACCTTTGAAGTTCACTTATTTGCATTTTCCTTTTGCTGAGTTTAATTTTCTATTTCTGTTTTGCCATTTTATTTTATATGGTTCTTTGGGGAAAGGCAGGATATAAATACATTGAAAGCCTCACACCAGCATGTAGAAGCCATAAGATTCTCATTTTCTTTAAAGGTACACTATTGAAAATGGTGCAAAGATCATTTTGCAGAGTTTAAATGTTATTGAAAAGTAAAGCCACGAGGTGCACAGGCTACTGCTGAACCTGGGAATGATATAGGCTCTACAGAGATGGCATGTGAGGTTATTGAATGGAAATCCATGTGTCATACACAAATACAGTACATTTTAATAGTTTGATATCTCTTTACTCATCTTAAACACCTTAAGGTATTTGGAAAGGGAAGAAGAAATATAACAGATGAACCTGCTGAGATGTGGCCAGGAACAGTAGTATTTCATTTTGATTGATGTTTTTACAACCTTATCTTCTAGATGAAAGCTACTGTAAACAAAAGCCTACCTAAATTGATCGTATTTAAAGGAGGCAAAACCACCAGTGTGTGGCTGCTGTTGGCTCTCATGTGCCTTGTTTTTCTTCTTAGCAGCCAATTCCTACCCATCCTCACAGTCACCACCTCCACCACCAGTAGTATTATTTCGAGGGACTTTCTACCAGGCTTGAAATCACAGCATCTCCCATAACATCCTAGAGAGCATAGATTCCTAATAGCAGTCTGAGCCAGTTCTTCAGAATTGGGCATATTTTTAAGGCTTATTTTCTCCCTTAAAAATGACTTTCCTTCCCTTCATGGTTGAGAGTTATCAGCAACAGTTGTTTTAATTTTGATGGTCGGGGGAGGGGTGTGAGGAACAGGAGCTAGAAGTGTGTTTTATTTCCTAAATGCATGATACACTCTACATCTCCTGGGGAGGGGACTGTGTTGTGGCACTCATTCATATAGCCACTCAACAAACCTGATTGGCTGGTTCCTGTGTGCCTCTGAAATGCAAACTGCTCTCAGGACACTTATATTTTAGAACTGTCTGATAACTGCTAAGCTGAATTATCTGTATATTTTTCTTCTAAAATCCTTTTTTTTTACTTTCCTTCACTTGACTATTTCCCCTAGTAACTTACACATTTCTGACTTCTAACTTATTTTCCCCTTTCCAGCATTTGCCTTCATGAATCTGAAAAATGGAGGGGTGGGGGAGCGGGGTTGGAGGGGATGGGTTTGTTAGCCAAAGAGATTTGTGAATAAGAGAAAATTTTAACTATCCACTTAGAGCAAGCTGAGATCTGCCATACCTGAAGCCTGTGTCACATTTGGTTAATGATAGATTTATTGGACAAACATGTATCAGCCTTAATCCTTTAGCTATTTGCCTTCTCCAAGGATGAAAATTCCAATAATTTTTTTTGTATTATTTTAAGCAGAGTTTTATATATCCAGAACCCATAAATCTCGTTGTACCTTAAGATAAATGTCTGACTGAACTCTGGGTTACCCTGTGATCTTTTGAGAACTCAGCCAAGGAAAAAGAAACTCTATTCCCCCTATCCGTAATCATGAAAAAGAGTACACGAGGGGCTGGGGTTGTGGCTCAGTTGTAGAGCTCTTGTCTCACATGCATGAGGCACTGGGATTGATCCTCAGCACCACATAAAAATAAATGAATAAAATAAAGATATTTTGTCCATCTACAGCTAAAAAATTTTTTTTTAAAAAAGTACATGAGAAAACATTTTGGGGGTAAATGATATTTATATAATAAAATCTCTATTTTTTAATGTACTTCTAATTCTAATATTCACAAAGTTGGAAATGAAAAGTTCAGAAATAGCCTCAGAATTTACCAGAACAAGTCTGTGGTAGACAAGAGGTGAGTACCAGAGTGGACTACAGCAGTCATCCCAGGCTTTGCCAATTCAATGATCACTATCCATTATGGTTGTCATATCAATTATAAATTCTCTGACATCAAACACTAAATCAGCTGAAATGATGGGTTTGCCTTTGGCATGTTTCCCTGGGGAAATAACTGAGAAAACATGTAATAACTCACACAACCAATTTTGTAAACCACCCCCAACTTTTGGAAGAAGGCCGGAATATAAATTCTAAGTGATTATACCCAACTTACACCCAAGGTCTGCATGAAGTATCCTCTCACTTTTAGTACTTCAGTGTTTTTCAAAGTAAACATGACCTTGGGTACTTTGTTGCTTGTAGGTTTTCTGTTTCTTCCACTGCAATTCTATCGCTATCCCTCTCCTCTTTCTGTTTGAGGATGTATATTGCCTGCCCCCTACATCCTAGTTTGAAGCAGAATCCAGGACTATTGTGCTTAAGCTCATCCTCCAGTTTCATGACTAGATCGTGTCAGTGTGATTCTGGCCCCTCCATCCCTCCATGTCTCTTGGGACCCCTAATCCTACTCTTGCTCTCTCCACCTATAAGTGGACATATCATGGAGAAAATTAAAAGGGCCAGCAAGTGAATAAATACAACACAATTGAAAACTCACCTTTTCAAGGAAGACTTCTAGAATACCATGTCCATACTATAATTTTCCCTTTACTGCAAACCTTTTGTCATTTTGTTTATTCAGTAAACTATGTGTCCACTTAAAATGTAGATTTTTTTCTACACTATTAAAATTTAAGTTATATGCAACTTATGGAGAGGAACCTTTCTTTTGTGATTTGTACTCCACAACAGGATGGATCTGCAAGCCTATATATGGACTCTTAATAGGTAAATGCCTTAATAGGCTGACCCATGACAGAGGTAAACATTTTTCTAGGAAAACAGACAACAGATTAAAGACAAAATAACTTTTGATTTTGCTTTCTATCTTTTTTTCTCTCCTGAGGAAAGATTTCCAATAAGCTAGAATTACTGTAAGCATAGCACCTAAGCATATCCAACATGGCCCAACATGAAGTAGAAATTAAGCACTTTTCCAGGTAATTTAATTTGGATCAGAAAATGTCCAGTTATGTACACAGCAAGGAGAATTTCAGGTCATTGTGGTTGTGTACTTGTATACATTTTAAATTTTCCCCAAAGTAATATATTTTCTATTTATTTTCTATGCAGCATAAAAGCCTGAAGTAAATCAGTATTTATATTTTTACCTTTTCATTTTCAAAATTATAAAAAGTAATTTGTTTCAAAGAGATAAAGTTGCATTTTTTATAATCCAGATCTATGAATTAAGGAAACTCATAACTACGGTTTTCTTTCTTTAGTCATTTCAATTTGCAAACACAAACTTGCCAAGCAAAAAAAAAAAAAAGAAAATGAACCAAGTTATCATATTTTTATTTTATTTCTAGATACTACAGAAAAAGGAATATTTGCATCTTGTATTAAATTGACCATAGTGCCAGAACCTTATGATGTTATATTACATGATAACTAATCTATTATTACTGTACACATATTTATGCACAGGCATAAATACACACATAGTTTGCATATAAACATGTGCAAGCATATTTCACTTGGACTGAAAAGTTATTTACAACTTCGTCTAGAGATACATACAACAGTGATTAACAAGTGTACAACCAATCTACAACATGCAGATTAAAACTAAATAAACAGTGTAAGAGTTTATTTTAAAACAATTACAAGATGTTTTATATTTCTCCTTTATCCTGAACTATGTGTTTGAAAATGCACTCTTCATAAAAACCACATGCAAGTCTTTTTGATGGTGAAACAGTTGACTTCCACCAGCCACATGTCTGCACACATCCTCAGAAGATAACACAGACCCCACACAGCCACTCCAAAGGAGAGGTTAAGAAAAAAAGTGTGTGTGTTTGTGTGTGTGTGTGTGTGTGTGTGAGAGAGAGAGAGAGAGAGAGAGAGGGTGGGGGAGAGACTGACTCACTGTTCTTCTCTTATTTTTATTTATTTTTGTTCCTTTTTTAGGGAAGGAGTTTTCTATTTGCCTAAGAATTGAAATCAAAGATTTGGGCTGGGAACAAAGATTCTAATCAATACAACTAGGTTTGTTTTTATTGTTTGATAAAGACCCTCATGAACAAGAAACTTAACTAAAATCATCCAGTCATTTCATAGCCCACTTGCCACCCTTCAATTGAAAATTGTTTGTTTTATGGACTTGATCCAGATTTATATCCTGGGACCTAGTGCACTGAGAATTCTTTTTTATATAATCATAGTAATTCAACTATTGGGAAGAGAAGTATTAGATCTCTTGAGTTTCCCTTATTCTATGTAGAGAAGCAAACTGTGTGATAGTATATGAGTACTGCCACTTTTCACCATCTTATTATATTGTCAGAAAGAGATGTAAAAGCACTAGTTTTTAAAAATATGCATGTTTTCTTATAGAGCTGAAAACACAAATACTCCAAGTTTATGGCACAAATCTAAAATACATTTCTATATTAAAGATATTTTGGAAGCAAAGTGGGGAAAATGGGCCTTTGGGGTTCACAGCATCCACCCTGTATTACAAATCTGAATCTTCTTCTCTAGGAAAAGAGAAGAATCTCCACCCCACATGCTCACTTGGGCCCACTGCTTCCCTCAGTTTTCCTCATAACTTATTCCAGCTGTTTATTTCCATTTATGTGAACAGGCTGTGGCAGTGATCTGGATTTACTCCTCTCCTCTCGTGTTTAGATTCTGCCCCATAACTTCTGAGTCCCTTCACGGTGTGAAACATTTCTCTGAATTTTATGCCATGATTCTGTAATTCTCACCCCATAGCTTACTCCTGCCTGATTGTCAGGGGCTTTAAATATGCTCTCTCAAATGGAATCGTCTTAATTTCCTTTGCTGAATCATAGGTTGGTTTTCCATATACTTCTTCGATGCGGTGACACTTGAATACAAATGGGTAACTAGATAAACTTTGCAGTGTGAAACTGTTGACTCCCTACTAGAAGAATGATTCCCTGTGGACAGGTGCATCCCAGCTCATAATGTCTCTACCTGCCTTGCTCCTGGCCCCTACATTTTTTTTTTCTTTTGCAGGTGTTATAAATATTTTTTTGAAGTTGAATGACCATTATAAATTTCTGTGTAAACATAAGGTTTAGTTAAGTAGTATAGTATAGAAGTCACAAGTGTGATCAATAGAGCCAGGCTGCTTGAGTTCAAAGCCTGCTCATTTTGGTGCTCTGGTATCTTCTTCTGTAAAGTGAGGGTAATCATATTGACCCCTTGTTGAGTGGCAATGAGTATCAAATTAGTCTGCACATGTGGAAGTGCTGGAAACCCTGCCTGTCACATAATAAGCATTCAGTAAATGTTAATGACCTCTATGTTGCTAGCTATGGAATTATTATTATTTTGTATGTTTTTAAACAACATCTTTATAGACAAAAGAATTCATCAGTAGCCCCTGAAATCTGACGGAATCTCTAAGCTAAACAGACTTCCAAAAACCTACTAGAGAATTGGTTACTGGGGCTAATTTACAAAGTGGTATCTGGTAGTGCAGTGAGAAGTTCTGTGTTCCTTTCCAACACTCTCTGAAGAAGATGCCTCAAGGGAAAGTATAACAATAGGAAATTAATAGTCCTGTACTTTCTCTATAGGTGAAAATACTGTCCCAGTAATTCCTGCATTATGGGCTATAGCACAGAAAGGGATTGTTTTGTTTTATATTTTAAAAAGTAAACAAGCTCTTCCTGAATTTGGGGGCCCAAATTTTCTGGCTGTGACTTGGAGTTTCTTAGAGTTATAGAAAACCTTGAACTGAAAGACACAATTTATAACTCATACCATATTCTCTCAAACATTTGCAATCTGGAATCCTCAGGGATTATCTGAGGATAGCTAGATTTTTCTGGAAAACTAAGAATTTACTCACTGAAGTATCATTTTTAAAATGTTCTTGGTGACAGTCTTTAAAAATACATTACAGCTTTCTCTGCCTTTTTTTAAAACTGAACAAAATGTAACCAGCATCTGTTTTTCCTAGACTGTCCTCAGCATCTGTTGAGATAGACAGAATCTGTTTGCCCCAACACCAAACAGCCATAGGATATCACAGTTGGCATTTTTAATATCTCCTCCCTAGCTGTCAGTAGTCATTCACCTGAGCTGGCAACATGTTCTTCCTATAACAGCCTCCCCTGCCCTGTGCACCTCTTCAAATTTGCAACTTTAGAAACCCAGAAACCAAGTTTAACACCCAGACCACAGACTGGAGAAAACATGGAATATGCTTCGTTTCAGGTAACCCCAGCATCCTGGATAAGCAGCAAGGACAGGTCTTAGTGCATAGTCTTAAGTGAGGAGCCAAGAAGCAGTTAGTACAAAAGCACACAGTTACTTAATAACTGAAGTTTGCCTTTAAAAGTTGCTGTTTATAGATAATCGCCTTCAGTCGTCCCTTCTGCGGTAAATTCTGGGTTCCACTGTAACTGAAAGAGCCAGTCTATACTCAACAGGACTCTTCATACTGCACATGTTAAAGAATGGTATTTGATTTGTACTTGAATTCAAGTTTATAGTGCATATTTGTATTAGTTATCTGATGCTGTATAACAAATGACTCCAAAACCAAGTAACTTAAAATAGCACACATGTATCTCACAACTTCTGTGGCTCTGGGGTGCAAGCACAGCTTAGCTGGGTCCTCTGCTTCACAGTCTCTTCTAGGCTGCACTGGCCCAGTGTCTGCAGTCTCATTGGCAGGTCCAACTAGGAAGGATTCACTTCCATGCTTAATCAGTGGATGTTGGAAGGATTCATTTCCTCAGGGACTGTTGGACTGAGGGATACAGTTCCACAGTAGCTGTTGACCACAGACCACCTTCGGTTCCTTGTCACACAGGCGGCTCCCACATGACAGTTTTTCTTCATCATAGAGTACAAGCAGAGAAAGCAGCAGAGTTTAATCGCAAGACAGAAGTCACAGCTTTTCTAACTGAATCACAGTGATAATTCTGTCACTGTTGCTGTATTTTAGTTACAAGCAAGTCACTAGGTCCAGCCTAGTGACAATTCAGGAACAAAGGATTACAGAGAGCTTGAATATAGGTGGGTATCATTTAAGACCATCTTAATAGTCTGCCTGCCACAATATCTGTCTCTATCTCTTAGTTGCAACCCAGAAAGAACTCCACCAGCATTATTACTGGGGTCTTCTGTCATTACTGCTGCTGCCCAATTTAGTTTGACACTTTTCTGTACCTTTCAGTGGCTAGACTGCTCTTGGTAGAGTGAGTTCTAAATGGGACCTGGTGCAGTTGCTAAATGTCTTTCCTACTAGCTCATTTTTGACTGTGAAGATGAACCATATGTGCAGGGACAGGTTAGCTACAACTTTGCCAAGTATTTTCATACATCTTCAATATGTCTTAGTGTTACTCATATCAGAGAACCTCCCTTGTGTATGCCATTCACCTGTACGTAACATATCCATCTATAGAAAAAAGTGGAACCAATTAGAGGGACATCTCCAACCCTGCCAGATTCAAAGATTTTCTTCAAAACAAACAAAAACAATTTTTGCTACTCCCATATGATAACAGCTGTGCTTTTAGATCCCATCTACTTAGAAAATACATGATGACTGAAAGCTATTTTATCATATCATTGAATCCTATTTTATCATCAACATTTTAGAAATAAGACAAGATAAATATGTGTAATATGTACTTATATAAAATATTTATATATGTGTGTATATATTTCCCCCTCTGCGAATAGAGGGGGAATAACAATCTCTTGCAGTTTCTTCCCAGCCCCTCAATTATCTGGCCCAAGGTTGAGAAACTGAGTTAGATCTCAGGACGGGGTCAAGAACTCAAATGGCCACAGAGGTCAGCTGAACAACATAAATGAGCGAAGTAGAAAGAACATAAGAAAAATGCCCTCTTGTTTTTTTCTTGAAGTATGAATCCCTCTGAGGCTGTCTGGTGCTTTCGCACATTGGAAGAGATGTGAGTATGGAAAACTGGGTCTTTACACTAGAGAAGTCCACAGTACAAGCGTGGAGATCAAGGGTACCTGGCACAGAGTCTCAGCATCAGGGAGTTGCAGAGAATGGTGGAGACTGCCACAAACCTGAGAATGCATGTCATGTCTGAAGGGGGCACCTGTTACTTTGCTCCAGCCACTTGTGACCCCATCAACTTCTCAAAAGAAGCAGAATATGAAGGATTTTTTGTAAAAAGTCCTAATTTTTATGTGTTGACTAAATTTTTTTCTTTTGATAGTGGGGATTGTACCCAGAGGCCCTCTACCACTGAGGTGGCCACAAAGTCCCCCCCCCCC
>NW_026000229.1:41126579-41134864 GCF_001458135.2 Marmota marmota marmota | reverse complement strand
TGGCCACAAAGCTGCCCCCCCCCGTTTTTTTTTTTTTTTTGAGGGACTTGGATCTCACTCAGTTGCCCAGACTGGCTTCATACTTTTGTCCTTCAGGCTGCCTCAGCCTCCTGAGTTGCTGGGATGCAGGGGTGTACCACTATGTCCAGTTCTTTTTTTTTTTTTTTTTTGGTAAAAGCTCAGCATTGGTTTAATGGAACCCATCACATAATGTTATTGTTTTGCACTCCCTGTTTTCAAAATTTCAGTTATAGAAAAAAAATTATTTGTGTTGAATCAAAATCCAATTCTTAGCTACTCTGAAACATTGCCCTAATTCTACACTTAAGAAACAAAGACTGAATCAAACCTCTCCTCCCCAAGAGCCCTCTCATAAGCAGGGGATTGGTAAGCAAGTTGCTACCTGAGGGTTCTTTTCTAGGTCATATTCCACTGTTCTTCAAATGTCTTGCATTTCTCCTGGGTCAATTCCAGATTGGAGATATGGCACCAGAGTCCTCCAAAACATTCTCAGTACAGACTACCTAGTACAAGGGCATTTCCTCTTTTTCTGGTTAAAAATTTATACTCTTTCACCAGGTTACTACAATCACAGACTGCCTAGGTCCCAAGACAGCTTTTTCCATATTTCAGCTGTGAGGCTTTATGAAACCTGCTAAATTTCTTTGTGCCCCAATTTCTTCATTTCTAGAACAGGGATGGTAATTGAACCTACCTCATGAGGTTGGCATAAAAATTATTTGTCAAGCCAGGCACATTGGCACATGCCTGTAATTCCCACAACTTGGGAGTCTGAGAAAGGAGGATCCCAAGTTTCGGGCCAGCCTCAACAATTTAGCAAGACTGGGTCTCAAAATAAAAATTAAAAGAGCTGATGTAGATAAAGTGCTTAGAAGTATGTCTGGCACACAATAAATGCTAAGAAAGTACTAATACATGTTGAGCCTCCCTTATCCAAAATGTATTAGGCCAGAAGTGTTTCAGATTTGGGATTTTGTAGGAATTTGAAATACTTGCAATGCATATTAAAATATCTTTAGAGTAACACCTAAGTATAGACACAAAATTAATTTATGTGTCATTTATACCCTGTACACATAACCTGAAGGTAATTTTATGGCATTTTTTTTAGTGCACCTGTGTTTTAACTACCACCTATCATATGAGGTCAGGGGTGGAATTTTCCACTTTGCATTATGTTAGCACCCCAAAAGAATCATATCTTGGTATTTCAGATTTTCAGTGTAAGAATTTTCAACCTGTAAGAACATTTGTGTAACTATTATTACCATAATCCTTACCATAGTGAAAAATGTCATCTTGTGGCAATAATTGGGTCCTGCCACCAACACTTCTAAAGTAGGCCACCACTGATTCAGTAACCAACAAACCTGCCTGATTCTGTTATTACTGATGCCATATTCTCCATCTTGTCCAGGAGGGTATCTGCCATATACTAGGCAGATAACAAGAGTTGAAGAATATAAACAAAACGTGGTCTTTGCCCTCACCAAGGCCTCAGAATAAAAAAGAGAGAAATGCTGAAACAGAGGGATGATCCCTAAGAGACAAGTATGCACAAAAACACAAAAGGTACCCAGCCTTATTGTCAGTCTCCTACTTAATTTCTCTAAATATTCTAAAATGGAAGGAAATCATAGAAACACATCTGAATACATTTATAAGGTTGTCATGATTTAGCCAACCTTGAAAGGTGTTCACAGAATCAATTCTTGTTCTTTCAGTTCTCATTACCAAGTGTCTCTGGGCTGGTCAGCAGGACTGTGATCCCAGTTGCAGAACAACTCTCTACTTTGTATATTCTCTCAGTCCCAGGGATTCTGTTTCCTTTTAAATGCCATTAGCAGAGTCTCTTTGAATTTTAATTGTTCACAAAGATTATATATTCTTCCCAGTGATCTCATTCTTACCCAATAGTGCCACAGTAAATAAAAAATAGGTATCAACATGGTGAAAATGCTCAATCTACAAGTAGGACTTGACCCACATTTATTTATTTATTTATTTATTTGTTTGTTTGTTTGTTTTATACCAAGCATTGAACCCAGGGGTGCTTAATCACTGAGCCATATTCCTAGCACTCTTTTATTTTGAGATAGGGTCTCACTAGGTTGCTTACAGACTCACTAAGTTGTTGAGGCTGGCTTTGAACTTGCAATCCTCCTTCCTCAGCCTTCCAAGCCGCTGGGATTACAAGTGTACACCACCACGCCAGGCTCCTACATAAGAATTTTCTGGGGTCCTGTTTTCTCCCTGCCTTACACCTTTTCAGAATGAACAGGTTTGGATGGCTTGGTCTTTCAAGTTATCAACCAAAAATTCTTCTCTCTTAGTTTAGATAACCAAGGAAGTGACTATAAAGGCTGTTTAATGTGATCAGCCTCTTGATAAACAAGTAAGTTGCTGAAAGGCTATCTTAGCAGCATCTGATCATCTTTGGATCCTGAAGTCTTGGAGCAAGCTCAGAGATACACTGATGTGATGCCAGGAATAAGGCTACCTTCTGTTCAGCCATTAAATTTCCAAACTTGTCACTCTTTCAAGTCCCTATTATTTTTATCACCTATAGACCACATAATTTGAAAGCCTCTCTACCCCTCTCTACTTAAAAAAGGAATTTGTTTCTTCATTTTAAATTAGACACACACTGTCAAGGAGAGATTTTGAGCTACATGACAGAGCTAACATTAACTTTCTTTCATAAGAAACAAAGATGTGGAGAGTTGGTAGAGACTTCTTGTGAGTCCTGAGAATGTTTGTAGATGGTGTTACTACCTCAAGGGAATCCTGGTTGTGATCCACCACATGAAATGTTCAGGTGCAGTCTTGCAAGACCTTTTTGAGTTGTCAGGTTTCATCTGTTGCCTCACAAGTGAAACAAGTCCTATTTCTTGGGCAATGAGGTGTCCCCAGCCTGGCTTCTCTACCTAGGAAATGCCATTTTTGTAAAGAGCTGTCATGCTTCGAGTCCTTTGGTTTGTGATTTAGCTGTTCAGGAAAAGTACAGGCTGTTCTCACTCACTCAGTGCTGGTGATATGTGTTTTTGTTTTATTAAATCTTTAAAACAGTGGGCTTGTTTTATGACCCCCATACATTCTTTTGTTCTTTTCCATGACTCTTTAGATCACATTTTTTCTCCCTTTGTAAAAATATTAGTGCCTTTCTAAGAACATTGTGGTCTCCAGAATAACCATATAATAAAATGGAGGAAGGAGTGTTTGTCCTGCTTACTGTTAGATCTGTGACTCGAGCGCATCACCATTGGGACAGTTGGAGGCCTCACAGACATGGTCCACATATTCACAGATCTTGTGGCTCCTGCTAGGCTTTTTTTCATAACTCTGACATCATTTGGTTTTAATCACAGAGCTATTTATAAAATAAAGGTACCAAATAATATATGTTCAAGTTTGAGACATTGTTCATGATTAAGTTACTAAGATACCATAAAATAAAGGTACCAAATAATATATGTTCAAGTTTGAGACATTGTTCCTGATTAAGTTACTAAGATACCCTCTGTTGAGTGGAAGCAAATATTAATCCAGGGGGAATTCGTTTGCTTTCCAGCACTGGGACTTACACCTCAGGCATGGGTAGCCTAATTCTTTTGACTCAAAAGAACCTCTTCCTTGGAGATGCAAAGGAAGAAGAGAGGATCTGCAGTCATCCCTGAATTTGGGTGAATCTTGGGCCTTATGCTCCAAGGCTTCTCATCCAGCCCAGTTTCTGTAACCCCTAGGACACATCTCGAATCCAACTTGCCTACCCTACTGATGTGAATCCCCAAATAAACCAGTCCATGACATCCAGCTGAACTTGTTCCTGTGCATACAGTATCTCACAGCCCATCCTGTACTGTTAGTTTTGGCAAGTACACCACAGCATATAATAAATCATAGAAGGAAAAAGCTTTTGGCCTAGCATGGCTCAGCCTGCTGTAATGTTAGAATACAGAAAGCAGTTCTGTTTTTAGACATCCTTTTACTAACCCAACATTCATAATTTATGATTTCACTGTAAAATTCCTGCAACACTACACCAAAAGTAGTGCTGCCCTTTAATTAAGTGCTCTCGGTAGGAAAAACGTGAAACTGATGTGCAAAACATCTCTCTGTGCACAGTGATTGATAGTGATTACATCTTTATGAACCCAGCCTAAAGGTCTCAACTTCCTGATGGGTGAAGTAGTCTACAGGGCCACTTCCTGAGTCTGCCTGGCGGGGATCAGTCACTGCTAACAAAATTGGAGATAATTTGGAGGCACAACTTAGAAACGTTGAGGTTTTAAACCTGCATCTATCTGTCTATACTTTGCCACAAGTCTGTATGACTTTATTACTTCTTTCCACGAGAACCTGTGACTAAATTTCATGCTGAATCTGCTCTTAGGTTGTAATGCACAAAGTAAAGTGTTGGAAAGAAGGTATCTTTAAAGAATCCCAGTTTGTCATATGGGTTGTAGAGGACAGGGGGCAGGTACTGGGGATTGAACCCAGGGATACTCTACCACTGAGCTATATCCCCAGCCCTTTTTATTTTATTTGGAGATAGAGTCTTGCTAAGTTGCCCAGGCTGGCCTAGATCTTATGATCCTCATGCCTCAGCCTCCCGAGTCACTGAGATTATAGGCATGGGTTTCTTTTCTTTTAATACTTGGAAAGAGTGTATGACAGGAGATGCTTCTGGCCTTGTTGGTGCAAGAATACAACATTATAGCCAGAGAGGACATAAAGCCATTCCATTTTAAAAAATTTTATTAAAACACTCTTTTTCATTTCCTCAATTGAAAATGAACAAGTTTAGCCAGGCCTGGTAGCACACACCTGTAATCCCAGCAGCTCAGGAAGTTGAGGCAGGAGGAACACAAGTTTAAGACCAGCCTCAACAACTCAGACCCTGTCTCAAAAAAGTAAAATATAAAAAGGGCTGAGGGTGTGGGTCAGTGGTTAAGTGCCCCTGGGTTCAATCCCTGGCACCAAAAATAAAAAAGTGAACAAGTTTAATTTTTAAAATAGCACCAATAAATATTAAATATTAATCCCAAGCCAGGTATGCCCCAGTTTATCACTGTTTATACTTTGGCTTTTTCCTTGTCAGCCAAGTAGCCACATTAGCCCAAGCTCATAACACCTTATAGAAAGGTGTTATGGGTAGTTCCTACATCTGAATTTTTCAGGTTCCTGGAAAAGAAAAGTTTCTATGTTAAATGAGCTCTTTGGTATAAGTTCAGCGACTTTCATTCATAATAATAGCAACCAAAACAACTTTGTGCAGCCTAGTCATTTAATCATATTATCTGTGCCTCCAAAATGACATTTTTCTGGAACTACCTATATTGATACTATGTGTGCATGTTATTTTCTGGTGTTTCTTGCAGATTTGGGCCGGGCTTGGTCATCTATTGGTATGGATTTATCCAGGAGTTGGACTGCAACCGGGAGAGGGGCATCCTGCTCAAAGCCTGTTTCCCCACAGACATTGTCACCTTATGCCATAGCACAGCTTGACCCTGAAGATCCTGGAAGAGAAGCTTGGAGGAAGTGGTGAATCCGGAAGCAATTTTACTTTCCTGCAGCGTAAACTCCTGGCAACATCTGCCCTGAACTTCAGCTGAACTCTCGCCGCCGTGGTCTCACCACTACCTCTCTAGACAAACATATCAGGAGTTTCTGTTTTCCTTCATCCCTTGCTGATGTGAACAGCCAAGAACTACAGACACAACCCACTCATTATCAGCATCTCTGTCTCTGTCAAACAGTTAGTTTATAGATAGTCATAATCTTTCTTCCTTCCGGATGGTTTCTCCTTGTGTACTGAACAAAAGAAAAAATGTGGAGACTGAAAGGTGTGATTTTTCAATTCTCCTTCCAGTTACCAAATCATCTCCTTCCCCCCCCCCCCAAGCTTCCATTTATCCCACACCCCCTTCTCTTCATGTGTACTCACAGGTACCCATCCTTGCATTACTGTCCTGGAATAACCTAGCCAAACCTACAAAAGCTGAAGACAAAAAAGTCTGAATCCAAGTTTGGCTGTCACCTGCAGGGCTGCAGCCGACCTAGATGGTAGCCTATGTCACATGCTTATTCTGCTCAGGCTTTACAATTTCCTGGCTTCTGTGGCTTTAAGCCAAGCTGCAAAAATATACTTGATGAGAATTTCCTCTTTGATAATGCTTATTTGAACTCCAAACATTTTACATTTATCTCATTTAAAAGCATTGGTTACATTGTGTCTGAGAGCCACACATCTTTGGCTTAGAGGCTTAGGGGAGAGGACTGAAATTGTGGGCCAGCATTGTCCAGAGTTTATTTTTAATCATGGCTAGCTGTCAGTGCTAATTTAGCCAGAATTTTTATGAGCAACAATTTTTTAAAACACATTCCTTACACTGCTTTGTGTCTGCCTTTTATACCACATAATTTTATGACACTCAAATAATTTATACATTAGAGATGTTCAGCTTTAAAGGACCGAAGTATACCAGAAATAAACTTGGAGCAATTTTTAAATTAGCAAAATAAAGGCTATTTTGTATTTGCTCACTTTAATTTATTCGCCTTTGTATACTACAGACCAGACCAGACACCAGACTTCAGTCTAAAACAAAATGAATTAATTAAAAACCTATCTTTTAGTAAGTTAAAAATATATCAAAAAATGTGTTTAGCAAAATATTTACCCCCATGCTTATAAAATATAGCTTTTATAATTCAAATAGGTGATTTTGGAAATATTAATCAAAATGTAACTCTTGCAAACATCTTTATGTTGTACATATTACTTGGTTCTTCAGAAGACTAAGTTTGGCACTGCTCCTTAGTTCACTTTGTACCTAAGAAGGTTTGCAAAACTCTGCTCACTGCTTTTCCTTTAAAAGTACACAAACACCTGGAATCCAAACCAGACTTTGTAGTGAGACTGCCACATGAAATATGAAATCGCAAGAGAGGAGGAAGACAGTGATAAAGAGGTGTCAAACAAACTTGTATTTCAGTGTAAAATTTATCATGCAGATTTTGTGAATAAATAGGATGATTTGAGAACACTACCATATTGCCTTGATATGCGCGTGTGCCGACACACATGCGCACAAACATTTTGAACAAAAATGTTTAAACATGTTAAAGGCAGGCTCATGGCATGCTTTACACTGCTATTTCTCTTGAGGAATAAATTACATTTATCTGCACAGATGTTGAAAATCCTGTTAAACCCTTGTCAAGGATTTGTTTGTTTTACATTAAACAAATTTATGATGAATGTGCCCAAATAAATTAAAAAATTAAAAAGGCGCTTGCATTTTGTGTATATTCTTCTACCTGGCACCCTGACATAATGTGTTGTGGGAAGGCATGGGTAGTCCCCAAAGACACTCCCTCGTCTCCATGAGTGAAGCTTTACTATTTGGCCCTTAAAAGAGAGAAAGAAACTAGCAGCAAACTACATGTTGCAATAATGTTACAAGTTACTTAAAAGGAAGCTTTTTTCCCACACAAAAACTAATCGGATTAGATCTACTACATGTGAATTGGAGGGGTGTGGGAAGGAAGGGAGTAATTTCCCAAATTAGAAGCTTAAAGTCTTCTTGTCTTTTTCTTTTATGTTAAAACACTTATCTGTGTTTCATCTCTATGTGTTGTTTTGTTTTGTTTTGTTTTGTTTTTTAATTTAGACAGTATAAACATCAGCCCTGGATAGTAGACATGGGATGACAACTTATTTTTATTGCTGTCGTCATTAGAACATTAACGTTAAAGCAAAATCTTGTTTTATGGAACATCCTGCACACTGCGCTAATGAATTATGCCACACCAGGAAGGAGGAGTGTGTGTAAAACATAATGCTAACTGATGTCCTCTCTGGCGTACAGAGACTTGCCAAGCATCTGCTCCCACAAACACACAAGAGACCCGTTTGAAGTAAGGAGAGGAAAGGGTTCAGACCTAAGCTGATCCAGTACTGAGACTTAGGGTAACTTCATGGACTCCTTCCCACCACCCTTTCCTCTCCCCACAACTCCACAAAACAAAACCACAAACAATTGAGAATTTTCTTTTTTCTTTTGCCTTCTAGTAAGGCAACTCTTCAAAAACGCTCCTAAAATCACACACAAAAAAGAAGGTTCAGGCTTCTAAAATAGAAAGCTGAACCTACAGGGGAAATAATTTTCTTTTAACCATAGGTGTATGTACCTGCTCATTATCTGCAAGGCACAATTCCACCCTGGAAAAGATGATAAATTATTGGTCTTTGGGGG
>NW_026000229.1:41062147-41126563 GCF_001458135.2 Marmota marmota marmota | reverse complement strand
GGGGGGGGGGGTGCATTAACTCATGCAAGCCACCAGGGGATTGCTTAGAGCCCTGATGAGGTAATCTACTAAATGGTCCCTGATGGGCCACACTAATTAATGCACAGTGCCAAGTGAACAGTTAATTCACTGGCCTCTCACCAGGGAGCTACACCCATTGTTTGCTTTCCTCTTCTGAGCCAAGATACTTCAGAGGTTTGCTCTTTTTAACCTGTGCCCTTGGACAGACCTTGTGTTTCAAATGAATTAAATCTTCAGGACCTTCAAGTTCCTTTCCTTTGCTGCTCGTATCTTTCAGACCATCTTCCCTTCACTGGCCTTTGCCAGTTTCCTTCCACATGGCTTCTACTCTGCATATCTCACTACCCTTTGGCTCCTTTTCTTTCTAGAAAAAGATCCCAGGATGAAAATACATCTCATCTAAGTCCCAATGCATCTGTTGGGGGTGGGGGGTGGGGGGTGGAACAATTGGCCTAATGTCTTCAGGGACAAGCAAAACCCAAGAAGCATCCATCACATGTCAAAATATTCCTCTGAGGCACCTGTAGGATCATAAAAACTTTTAACTAAGGTAATCAGATTTTACAGGATTAAATACGGTACGAGGTTTATGCCTTCAATAAGTGTTTTGGCAAAAGGAGCCAACAAAACACGTAGGGTTTTATAGCTCCTTTCAGCCTGAGTGTTGTTCATCTGATTAAAATTGTGAATTAAAATAGTAAAATGACTCTATGATTTAGTTAGCGAATTACTCAGCTCCTTCTTCTCGGGGTCAGCTTGCCATTGTCCGAGTGATCTGATGGGAGCTGATTGCTTCAAAGTATTATAATTTTATGACAAGAATGGGAGGAGAATTTCTCCTGGCCAGCACATTCTTGATCAGGGTTAAGGAACAAACAAGCTTAACTAGAGAGGAAGCAAAAAGGCAACAATGGGGGTGTGCCTGCAGTGTCCCCCTTTACAGGGAAGCGCCTGTCTGAGCCTGTGTAAAGTCCCTTCTGTTAAGGAATTGGTCGCCTGAGACAAAGTTTGGATCCTCTGATAGTATTGCTCAAAACTAACCCTCCTATATACACTAAATACATTCTGAACCTGGTATCAGAGAACATGCCTGGATTCTGAAGATTAAATAAGGAAGATAGAATTATGAATTAAATAATAACCAGAACAGCTTGAGTTCCCCTTGTGTTTTTTACTTTCCTGCTATTGTTTTGAATATGGCTCTGAGACAAAAGAGCTGCTTAGGTCAAGCACTATAAATTACAGTTTTCATACAATAGGAATCCACTAAAATGATTTCAAAGCTTGATCAAAGTACTTCAAAAAAAAACAAAAAAACTTTTTAAACTTTTCCACAATACAGGGGGAGGGGACATGTTCATTTGATGCCTTAATTTGTCCCAGTCAGTATAGCACTCTCCGAACTTGGTGTCATACTACTTTATGTAAAATCCAGCTCATTGATTAAGTAAATCCAGCTTGTTTTCATTGTTCCCTGTGTAAGAAATTTAAATTTTCATCTAATTAACTAGAACAACTAAACATTTGGAGTCATTTGTAATGAAAAGATACATATAGTAACATTTTTTTAATGAGCTTAACTTGACAGTGTTTAATTGTGTGACTCAAAGCTTTTGTTAACACTGTCTAACCCCTGCACTTAGAATAAAATGGATCTGGGTGGATTTTGTTGGCATTTTAATCATAATCATGGCATCAAATATATTTCATTTTCATTTCTTTTCCCTCACTTGGATTTACCCTGAGTTGTCTAACAGCATAGGCAAGAATGATAGAGAGGACCCTAATGAGACCTTGCAAACTAAGCCGCTTCTAGGCTCAACCACATGTAAAGTTAGTGTGGACAGCAGTGACAATGTCAGGCTCAACAAAGACGTGTGGTACTATGTTAGGGTAATTTTTATTTTTTAAAAGGAAGGTCATTTTGGAATGCTAACATGAAATATAATCAAATCAATTAAGTCATAATAATTAAAGATCAGAGTTTAATTGAAGGCCAAACATGAAGCCAATGACCATTAACCTAAAATAGTCATTAATTCCCCTGGAAACTGCCTTGGTTAAAAGTATTTCTTAAAAACAAACAAACAAAAAAAAACCTACTTTTTCCTGAAAAAAATTCCTTCTGTCATTTTTACATTTAGAAATAATCTCATGTGTCTATAATAGATTTTCTGTATGTTGAAAATTGAAATGGAAGCTATTTTGTAGGACAAATCAAATTTAGATAAAATCACTTCTTCTATTTAGGAAGCCATAGTTTTTAAAGTAAACTGAAAGATGTATATCCTTTATTGATTACTTAGTATGTTTCTTAATTATTGAATTGTTTCTGTACTTATTTAATGTAAAATTTCTGACTAGATTTAAAAACATCATGAGAGTTGAAACCTCGTATATTTTGTTTATGTCTCTGTCTCCCAATATCAAAGTTCCCAGTGCTGCACAGGTGTTCAGTAAATGGTGAGTGAACATATTATTGAATATTAAATTTATATAAATGTATTCTTACTCACTTGCATTAAACAAATAATCAGAACCTATTAGTTGTTTCTTATTCTGCTGAAATTTACTGGAATCAGAAAAAAATCATCATATATGTTGATGTTAATTAAAGAATTAATTTAGGAACTAATTCATTTAGGAATTCTCAAAATCTGAAATAAAACAAATGTGCTAGGAGTATTTTAGGATGTATACTTAATTTGAAGAAATGCATATCATTTTATTGCATTTGCCTTAAAATTAGCCTCAGAGCATTATTGTTTATCCACTAAACTGGTAAAGGAGAACAAGCTAATATCTTTCTTTTAAAATGACTTATCTTTACATTTCTACTTTTTAAAAACAATTTCCCTTAAAATCCTGAGATATTCATGCACAAGTTTTGGTATTTTCAGTGGAGTTGTTAGATTAATTTCAAATGATGCTTTTAATTGCTCGCTGAGTTGATGGCAAAGTACTTCCTGGCCATAGAAGTTGTTGGCTAGCTTAAGAAAGAAGGGTTCTTTGGTCATTTGCCAACAGGATCTGACCTTTGGAGAGATACTGTCCATGAACTCTCAGTGGGCGTTTCCTCATTAGTCATTAATTCAGACTATATTATCGTTTGAAAGCCAAAAGCATTTGGCATATTTCCTCATATTTTGGAAACTTGTAACACAAAAGAAACTGGAACTTCCACATTTCTTCTTTGCTCTGCCAGTTTCCCAGGGCTTAATCTGTTGGGGCCCTTTGGTGTGTGATTTCCTCCATGAATATCTGGAAGGACCTGCCCCCCAACAGAGGAATCAGTGAGACAGTGTCCTCTGGCTCCATTTGATATTTCTGTCTTCTATTTCTAGTGTTAAGGTTACTTAAGATACAAATATTTATTGAGTCCCTAATGTGCATGTAGAGGTATTACAGGGTATTTTTTTTTATTCAATAAAAGTTCATTTTCAAAAAAAAAAAACTGACTTTTTTCAAAATGAAAACAACACAAAAGATTTGAGAATTTCAGGAAAGATAATCACATTGTAATCAATAAAGAAAGAGGGACACCTGTGATGCTTTTAGGAAGATACTTTAACTGTAGACTGCTCGGCAAGTTTGTTGATATTTGTTTATGGTAACTGGATTCACTGCTCTTGAGAAGGATTCTGAGGCCAAGTTTCAGCTCAGCAGGAAATAAGGTCATGACCAGTTGCGGACACTGGTATTTGGAATGGGTAGTGATCACATGGAAGCAACATACTTTCCATTCTTGCCTGTACCATTCATGTTCCATGTAAATATAAATAAATTCTAAGCACTTGGGACAGAATTCATACCTGTTGATTGGCCTAAGGAATAAAACAAGCAGTAACATTTTCCATGGTTCTGTAACATCTGGTGAAGTGTCTGTCCATGGCTACAGTCTGTCTAGAAATTCAGATAAGCCAAGTATATCAAAAGGAACATTATTTTAAAACAAGGTGTATAGTAGAGAGGCACAAAAAATTATTACTTTCAAGAAAGTAAATACCTACAAAGTTCAATGATGTCATTAATGGAAAACATTGAATCTCTGCATAAAGATTCTGAGATTTCAGGATTATCTTACATTACATTGTGCTATATACTCCTTAGTTTGTGGGCTTTGTTTCTTATTTGTTTTTTGTTTTGTTTTTCCCCTACCAAACTCGACTAGGAATTCAAGATCAGCAGCAGAAACCTTTTTTTTTTCCCCCATGGCCTTTTGTGTCTACTTCATACAGTGCATTTTTATAAGGTAGTAATTATATATTCATAATATTGGTTTTAAAATATGGTCCCATTAAGAATGGTTAAAACATTTTCAAAGATGAAGAAGATGAGTGTGCTTTGTATGGTAGTACAGTTTTACTTACTGTTATGCCATAAATAATTTTCCTAAAACCTTTTAAGTGTATCAGTTCATTAATTCTGGCAACTAAAATAATGACAGTCGTTGTATGTGGAAAATTAGTAGGTAAAGAAATCTAAAAGTATTGCGTTGTGCTAATTTGAAGAGAAGAATCCATGTCGGTTTTTAGAGTTACAATTTTTTTTTAAGTTTTGAAATAAATGAAAATGGCAACTTAATATAACAGAGGGTAAACAAAAAGCAGAACAGTTAAAGAGATGGCTAAGTGTACACGAGTACATTGTATATTAATGGAAAGTTCACTCTTTGGTAAATTACATTCAAATTACTTGCTTTCCCCCTATCCTTGTTTCCTAATGACAGAGGACTTAACAAACAGCAGCAGGAGCACATAAGTGAAGAAAGACACTTGTGTGGGAACTAAATCACCTTTCCAGTTGGTTCCTTGACAATTCCCTTAAAGGTGTACAGAAGAAAAATTGAGCCCCTAGCAAAGGACAAGTTTGAGTTACAAACTCAAGAGTTTTAGAATTGGAAGTCATCAGAAGCCTCATTTCATAGATGAGAAAATTGATGTCTGCAGGGGTCAAATGACTTGTCCAAGGTGACATGACTCTCTAATGAGAGAATTGCCATCTCCTGACCCCATCCTCTCCTTTCTGTCATAGGATTAATATTTTTTTTTCCTGAGGAATTTTCTAGTACCTCAAAATATTTATAAGTAATGGACCATGACATATTTTTAATAAACATTCTTGAACATACCTGTTTTGGCCCTGCCTCTGATACCCTAATCTCTATAGTAGTAATCACCTGGGTTTGGGGCAGGAATAATTCTCATTTTATTTGTACTTTAGTATCCTAATCCCTTAACATTTGGTGACAATCTTTTGTTGTTGTTGTTGTTTGTTTGTTTTACAATACCATATAGGATGTGCCACTAAGAATAAATTTGGAAACATTGAAGATCGTTTTTTTCCCTCTGGCCAATTTACATGTTAATTTGATTTTTTTCTTACACTAGGAAAAAAATCTCCACAAATGTTATGTTTACCATCTTCTCTTCCTGTAAAGATACTATCTAAACCAACAGATCATCCCCAGGAATGAGGAGCATATCATTTTCTAGAACCATAGCTGGAGAGCTTGGTGCCTAAAACACTGGCTTTGACTATAGGCTGGATTGCTGTCTCCCCACTTAGGCATAACCAGACTTGCTGAAGGCTTCGGTTTCTTCATTTGTAAAACCGAAATAATACCAATCACACAGGACTGTTATGAGAATTAAATAAGATTGGTGCTTAAAACATCATAAATCATAGCTCTAATAAAACAAGTATCATATAGTCATATTACATTAAGTAATTATTAACAAATTACTGCTACTGTGGAAGGATTCTTTTAATAAATGACGTGTGGCATTTCAAAAGTGTGTTTTCTATGTGAATGTAGAAATCTCCACAAGGTGAAGAGTTTGGCTTGTGACTGCATTTCTAAAGCTCATTTAGAAAAAAGCATTTTCCAAAAGTTGAGAGACAGGCAGGACAAGATCCTCCTTTGAGAGTGTGCACATGTTGAGTTGATTGTTTTCGCAGACAGATGTCTAGTTTAACATTCTTCTGCTCAGAGGAGGAGCTCAGAGACAGTGAGCCCGTGTTTCTTTTGATAGTGACCTTAGCCTTTGCCATAAATACAACTCCAGCGGCAGCACAGCACAGGAACCAGCCAGTACTTACACATCTGATTGACGGCCCAAATCCGCCAAGCACCAGATGAGCCCCTAAACGTGCACGGGTTTGTCATCATAGAAAAGCTTTCTTTAGGGGGATTGAAATACCTTCTCCCGGCCATTGTTAATTCAGTGAAAGAAAGCATAAATGCTATTTGAATTTGATCTTCCAGAAAACAAAAAAAGCAAAGCAAAAGGAAGTTGAGGAAATCACTAGTTTGTTGGCGGATTCTTCCTCTGATTGACGATTGTGACACTATTTGGGGCGCTTTTTAAAAGACGACTTTTGCCAATGCACCACTCTTAAACATAAACCTCATTAGATCACAGGCAAGCTGAACAATATCCAAACAATTGAACAAGCACTGATGCTCCACTTACAAAGCACAGGCGGGTCTTGGATGTTAGAGGCAGATTCTGAATCAGCTTCTCCTTGGCAGCTGAAGACACACTGGCAATAATGCTGGGCGGGAAAGTGGCTCCTTTCATCTGGGGCGTCAGAGCACATTGCAAACAATTGACTAAGCTATGAAATGCCCCTGCCAGGTAGAGGAGGGCTCTGATGTCCTTTACAAAGAACTTAACAAATTTAGCTTTGCTTCTTATAGAAGTTACCTATTTGCTTTACAAAAATACAGGAAACTTGAAAAAACATTTACTCTAAAGAGTCTCATTTCTTGCTCTCCATAATAAATGCTCTCTGAAAACCAAAAAACTAAAAAATAAATACTAAAATATGTATCCACCCAATCATGAAAACTAAATTGAGGCATAAATTGTCCAGATTGACCTACAACACACAGACAATGCCTTCCCATAGTTTATTGGTAGTCTTAAATGGAACGCTGGAAGGCAAAAATACTGAACTGGCCTATAGTAGGCTCCTTGGAGGCTTCATCTACTCCTCCAAATTCAATTGTGGGGTAAGAACAACCTAAATGAAAGTGATGGTGTGCATGACCAAAGTTTCACGGTGCCCCCAATGGCCCATTCTCTTGCAGATAGTTCGCAAAATTGAATAGAAAAAAAAAATCTCTTTTTTACTCACATAGAGCAAAAGTTTAACAAAACCAAATAGTTCTTGACTATTCTATTTTATTTTAATTATTGTACTATAGAAGTCTTATTAAGGAAGTTGAGACATAATCCAACATGATGGAGATTCATCCTACCTTTTTCTTCTGTTAGGCACAGGGTCTCTGGTTTAATTTCTAGATCCTTGATCCACTTTGAGTTTTGTGCATGGTGACAGATAGGGGCTTAATTTCATTTTGTTGCATATAGAAAGCAGTATGGAGATTCCTTGGAAAACTGGGAATGGAACCAACATTTGACCCAGCTATCCCTCTCCTCCATTTATACCCGAAGGACCTAAAAACAGCATAAATGGAACACTGGAAGACAAAAATACTGACCTGGCCTATGAGTAGACTCCTTGGAGGCTTCATCTACTCCTCTGAATTCAATTGTGGGGTAAGAGCAACCTAATTGAAAGTGATGGTGTGCATAACCAAAGTGTCACAGTGCCCCAATGGCCCATTCTCTTGCAGATAGTTCGCAAAATTAAAGAGAAAAAAAATCTCTTTTTACTCACATAGAGCAAAGATTTAACAAAACCAAATAGTCCTTAACAATTACTTTGCAAAGGGACCATTTTGCCTGCTAGGCTATGACATAAAGATAATTCAGATTCAGTTACCAAATTTGAAAAATTCAAATTAATGTGCATTGTACTCAACCTGGAAACAGATCTTGTTAAAAAAAAAAAAAATGAGACCTGACACAAACTGTCCTGAAATGGCTTGATCAGATTATTACCTAAACCTATTTAAGTTCACGACACAGAGAAATCAAATTTCAGTGTCACCAAAATATTCGTCCATTCGTTTAGCCCATAAATGTTTGATGAGACAGTGGAGACATGATGAGGAAGACTTCTTAGCTGCCCTGGGAACCTTAACTCCTCAAAGGCTAGTGCTGGAGCCTCTTCAGAAATAGCCTGAGAGGCTCATTCATCCCTATCAAAGGTGGGAGTCAATTCTATCACTCTAGAAGAGCTGGATCAATTCCAGAGCAGTTCCAGACCTCAGAATGAAAACAGAGAGAGGGAGAGTTTTTTTCTGGATGCCTAGAGAAGAGAAAAAGGATAGGTGGCCAATATAATTCATTGTCTGCACAACCCTCCCTGCCTCCCTCGCCCCACCAACATACACACCTTCATCCTTTCTAACAGAATGCCATATTAATCAGGAACTAGAAGAAGATACTTAATCACAGCTCATGTGGACTGTTCCAATAATGAGCACACAGTACCCCCATAGCTGGTGAGAGGCAAGAGAATGCCTATTGGGAGGTCTCAGAGAAAGCTTTTCTTTCCTTATAAAAGGGAGCCCCTTTCTGTCATCTTCTTCCTTTTGATGTTAGGATGGGATAGTTAGAGCTCCAATAGCCATCTGTGACCACGTTGAAAAGGCTGAGAATTGTGCCTTTTCCCCATGTCCTCGCCAACACTTATTATTGTTTGTAGTCTTAATAACTGCCATTCTGACTAGAGTGAGGTGAAATCTGAGTGGTTTTGATTTGCATTTCTCTAATTGCTAGAGATGTTGAACATTCTTTCATATATTTTGATTGTATATCATCTTCTGAGAAGTATCTGTTCAGTTCCTTGGCTCATTTATTTATTGGGTTATTTGGGGTTTTTTGGTGTTAAGATTTTTTATGTTCTTTATATATACCTAGAGATTAGTTCTCTATCTGATGTGCAAGTGGTAAAAATGTGCTCCCATTCTGTAGGCTCTCTATTCACCTCACTGATTATTTCTTTTGCTGAGAAGAAGCTTTTTAGTTTGAATCCATCCCATTTATTAATTCTTGATTTTAATTCTTGTGCTATAGGAGTCTTATTAAGGAAGTTGAGGCCTAATCCAACATGATGGAGATTTGGTCCTACTTTTTCTTCTGTTAAACACAGGGTCTCTGGTTTAATTCCTAGATCCTCAATTCACTTTAAGTTGAGTTTTGTGCATGGTGAGAGATAGGGGCTTAATTTCATTTTGTTACATACAGAAAGCAGTATGGAGATTCCTTGGAAAATTGGGAATGGATCCACCATTTGACCCAGCTATCTCACTCCTTCATTTATACCCAAAGGACTTAAAAACAGAATACTACAGTGATACAGCCACATTAATGTTTATAGCAGCAAAATTCACAGTACTTAAATTGTGGAACCAACCTAGATGCCCTTCAGTAGATGATTGGATAAAGAAAATGTGGTATATATACACAATGGAATATTAATCAGCATTAAAAGAGAATAAAATCATGGCATTTGCAGGTAAATAAATGGAGTTGGAGAATATTATGCCAAGTGAAGTTAGCCAATCTCAATCTCAGAATGTTTTCTTTGATATAAGGATGCTAATTCATAATGGGATGTGGGGTCAGTGTGGGAGGAATAAACAAACTTTACAGAGGGCAAAGGGGAGGGAGGGGAAGGGAGAGGTAGGAATGACAGTGGAATGAGACAGACATCATTACTCTAAGTACATGTATGAAAACACGAGGGTGTTTTCACACAAAGTGACTTTATTTTGTGTACAACCAGAGACATGAAAAATTGTGCTCTATTTGTGTAATGTGAACTGAATTGCATTCTGCTGTCATATATAACAAATTAGAATACATAAAATAAATAAATAAAAGACTGAAAAGTCACCAGAAACTATCAGAGCCACTGAGCCTATGTTAGTACTTCCAATACTTGCTGTGTGAGAAAAATAAATTCGTCCTGTTTCAACTGTTATTCATTATGTGCTCTGTTACTTGTATCCATAAGCATTGTAACTGACAAGGAAATCTTGTAATGTACTAGAATAGAGCCCTTGTTAATTTCTCATCCTGCCCTATGGAAGAGATATGGCTGAAAAGCCTAATAAAGTTACTGATTGCTTAAGACATCCAAGAACACTGATCCTTTAGCAATCTAAATTCTAAAAGTACTACCATGAAAGGTACTTCCCCTTAGAGAATGGACAAAACCCAGTCAAATGCATTATATAGTAGGATTCTTTGAAAATCTGTCAAGTGTCTATACCAGAACTGAAGCCTGCAGGGACATCGTTATTAATATTGATACCTGAATTTTAAAATTAGTTAAAGAGATTCAAGGGGTCCCATTAGAGAACTGTGGAAACAAACCCTTAGTGACATATATAATCATTTTGGAATACCTCTTTCTTCCTGCTATTCCCTTACCACACCAACATTATTTTTACTGAATTACTGAACTGAGTATGTGTTCCACTTTTTCCTCTTTATGCAGTCAGCACATTTTAAGTTTTACAATGACAAAGAATGGGCCTACTGTAGAGAGGCACTTAATATACATCTAATTCAAACAGGTATGATTATCTATGAAAGAGGAGATAGAAGCTCAGGAGCACTGGCAGCATAGACCTGGGCTCCTATAATAGATCCAACACTCACAAGCTGTCTGTATTAAGCAAGTTGCTTACCCTCCATATGCCCCAATTGTCTCATCTCTAACAGTGGAGATACTAAGTTCCTCCTGCATAAAAGTTGTAAACACTAAAGCACCTAGTATATGCAGAGTATAAGTAACTAGACCTAAATCCAGTAAATAGTTGATAAGTGTTAGCTATCACTACTACTTTTTTCCAGATAGAGTCATTGAAGCTCACAAAGGTTAAGTAACTTCTCCAAGATTTCTCAGCCTGTAAAAGATTTGAACAATTTCTTCATCAGTGAAGAAGTATACCAGATAATCAAGTGAAATCTAAGATGCTCAGCACCATTACTCATTAGTCATGAAAATCAGTGAGATACCACCATACACCTATTAGAACAGTTCATATAAAAATCAACATTATCAAATGTCGAGGAAAGATGTAGAGCAACTGGAACTCTCATATATTCCTAATAGGAATAGAAAATGTTGTAGTTAATTGGCTAAACAATTGGGGAGTTTCTTATAAAATTAAATGCACATTTACCTTATATCCTCACAATTCCACTCTTTGACATCTTCCCAAGAGAAATGAAGACAAATGTTCTCACAAAAATTTCTCCATGAATATTTATAGTTATGTTATTCATGAATGTCAAAATTTAGAAACAAATATCCATTAGTTTTTGAATGGGCAAACTATGATACATCCATATAAAAGGGGACACTATTTAATAATAAAAAGGAATTGACTCTCAACACATACCACAACATGGGCAAATCTCAAAAGAATTATGTTAATTGAAAGAAGCCAGACTCAAAGCTATATACTATATGACTCTACATATACAAGATTCTAGAAAAGGAAAAACTATAGGGACAGAAATCAAAGCAATGGTTCCCAGAGAAACTTTCAGGATGTTGGAAATTTTCTGTATCTTAATTCTGGCGGAAGTTACACACCGTATAATTTGTCAAAAATCACAAAACTACATACCAAAAAAAGATGTACACTTTGTAAATTATACCTCAATAAAAAATAACAAATAAATAAAAGATCTTACAAATATATTAATATTTTCAAATAAGTTATTTAAACTTCAAAAATATTCTGACAATTTATGTTAAACTTTTTTTCTGGTCCAACTTATCTATAAAATATTAACTATATTAACTAATTCTACTCAAAATGAATATGTACAATTGACAGACAAAATGGTCTGAGAGCCAAAATTTTATATATACATAAATTCTAAAAGAACTACCATGAAAGGTACTTCCCCTTAGAGGATGGACAAACAAACCCCAGTCAAATGCATTATATAATAGGATTCTGTGAAAATTCTTTGAAAAAAAAATTATTTATATATATATATATATATATATATATATATATATATATATATATATAGTAGATGGACACAATACCCTTTTTTTAGGGACTTTTTTAATATTTATTTTTTAGTTTTTGGTGGACACAACATCTTTATTTTATTTTTATGTGGTGCTGAGGATCTAACCCAGCCACCCACGCATGCTTGAGCCACATCCCCAGCCCCATAATACCTTTATTATTTTGTTTATTTTTTTAATGTGGTGCTGGGGATGGAACCAAGTGCCTCAGGCATAATAGGCAAGCACTCTACCACTGAGCCACAACCCTGGCCCTAGAAGAGTAAATTCTATTCAAATCAAAATAAAATGTATAACTTTGCTTCATATCTTTGGGTAAAATATTCGTTCAACAAAGCTCAACAAATATTTGTTTGGACTTCAATGATATTGCTGAGTCACTGAATCAATCCTAGAACTACCCTGCTTCTTCACCAATCTGCAAAATTGGCAGTTTTGCATATTTTTCAGACACCAAATAACCATATTACGTCTCTAAATCTAGACAGTTTCTAAGTGTATCTAGAAAACACCATGATGATATTGCAGAATCCACTTTCTAAAATAATATCTGACGTTTAATAAGTAAATAATGTTAGCTATTTTATTATTTAATGTCTCCCTCTCCCATTATATGAAAGTTCCACAACATGTTGCAGTCATCCACCACCCTACACCCCCTTTCTTCCCCAGAGTTTTGTTACTCTAACCCCGTCACAGCGCTCCCCTTTCCTTACCAGTGATTGATGTGGCATGGGCAAAATGATGCAATTTACACCAAAGAAAATCCAGAGAAAGTCTGCTGAGAGCTTCTGGAAAATATTTTCCTTGCTGATCAAGAATTGCAAAGAACTGGTATAGTGATGCCACCTGCTTCACTCTTCTTGCTAAGGATTGCTTTGGCTATTCTGGGTCTCTTATTTTTCCAGATGAATTTCATGACTGCTTTTTCTATTTCTATGAGGAATGTCATTGGGATTTTGATCGGAATTGCATCGAATCTGTAGAGTTGCTTTTGGTAGTATGGTCATTTTGATAATATTAATTCTGCCTTTCCAAGAACAAGGTAGATCTTTCCATCTTCTAAGGTCTTCTGTAATTTCTTTCTTTAAATGAATTTAGCAAAGTAGCAGGATATATTGTAGTTTTCATTGTGGAGGTCTTTCACCTCTTGTTAGGTTGATTTCCAAGTTTTGTAAATAGGGTAGTTTTCCTCATATCCCTTTCAGAGGATTTATCACTGATATACAGAAATGCCTTTGATTTATGGATATTGATTTTGTATCCTGCTACCTTGCTAAATTCATTTACTAGTTCTAAAAGTTTTCTAGTGGAATTTTTTTGGTCTTCTAGGTGTAGAATCATATCGTCAGCAAATAGTGCTAATTTGAGTTCTTCTTTTCCTATCTGTATCCCTTTAATTTCTTTCGTCTGTCTAATTGCTCTGGCCAGTGTTTCAAGAACTATGTTAAATAGAAGTGGTAAAAGAGGGCATCTCTGTCTTGTTCTAGTTTTTAGAGGGAATGCTTTCAATTTTTCTCCATTTAGAATGATGTTGGCCTGAGGATTAGCATAGATAACTTTTACAATGTTGAGATATGTTCCTGTTATCCCTAGTTTTTCTAGTGATTTGAACAAAAGGATGCTTTATTTTGTCAAATGCTTTTTCTGCATCTATTGAGATGATCATATGGTTCTTATCATTAATTCTATTGATGTGATGAATTACATTTATTGATTTCTATATGTTGAACCAACCTTGCATCCCTGGGATGAACCCTACTTGATCATAGTGCACTATCTTTTTGATATGTTTTTGTATTCAATTTGCCAGACTTTTATTGAGAATTTTTGCATCTATGTTCATTATGGATATTGGTCTGAAGTTTTCTTTCTTTGATGTGTCTTTGCCTGGTTTTAGAATCAGGGTGATATTGGCCTCATAGAATGAGTTTGGAAGTGCTCCTTCTTTTTCTATTTCCTGAAATAACTTGAAGAGTATTGGCATTTAGTAACACCAAAATAGACTGGTAGACCAATGGTACACAATAGAGAACACAGACTAGCCCACATAATTACAGTTATCTCATATTAGACAAAGGCACCAAAAACATACATTGGAGAAAAGATAGCCTCTTCAACAAATGGTGCTGGGAAAACTGGAAATCCATATGCAACAAAATGAAGTTAAATCCCTATCTCTCACCATGCACAAAACTCAACTCAAAGAGGATCAAGGACCTAGGAATTAAACCAGAGGCCCACATCTAACAGAAGAAAAAGTAGGCCCAAATCTTCATCATATCAGATTAGGCCCCAACTTCCTTAATAAGACTCCTATAGTGTAAGAATTAAAATCAAGAATTAATAAATGAGATGGATTCAAACTAAAAAAGCTTCTTCTTAGCAAAAGAAACAATCAGTGAGGTGAATAGAGAGCCTACATCCTGGGAGCAAATTTTTACCCCCCCCCCCCCACATCAGATACAGCACTAATCTCTAGGATATATAAAGAACTCAAAAATCTTAACACCAAAATAAATAAATAAATAAATAACCCAATAAATAAATGGGCCAAGGAACTGAACAGACACTTCTCAGAACATGATATACAATCAATCAACAAATATAAGAAAAAATGTTCAACATCTCTAGCAATTAAAGCAACGCAAATCAAAACTCCTCTAAGATTTCATCGCACTCCAGTCAGAATGGCATCTATTAAGAATACAAATAACAATAAGTATTGGCAAGGATGTGGGGAAAAAGGCACACTCATACATTGCTGGTGGGACTGCAAAAATGGTACAGCCAATCTGGAAAGCAGTATGGAGATTCCTTGGAAAACTGGGAATGGAACCACCATTTGACCCAGCTATCCCACTCCTCGGTCTATACCCAAAGGACTTAATAACAGCATACTACAGGGACATCAATGTTTATAGTAGCACAATTCACAATAGCTAAACTGTGGAACCAACCTAGATGTCCTTCAGTAGATGAATGGATAAAGAAAATGTGACATATATACACAATGGAATACTATTCAGCAATAAAAGAGAATAAAATCATGGCATTTGCAGGCAAATGGATGGAGTTGGAGAATATAATGCTCAGTGAAATAAGCCAATCCCCAATAAACAAATGCCAAATGTTTTCTTTGATATAAGGAGGCTGATTCATAGTGGAGTTGGAAGGGGGAGCATGGGAAGATTATATGAACTCTAGGGAGGGCAAAGGGGGAGGAGGAGAAGAGAGGGATCGAGGGGGTAAAAAAAAAATGTGGAATGAGATGGACATCATTACCCTAAGTACATGTATGAAGACACAAATGGTGTGACTCTACTTTGTGTACAACCAAAGGTGTGAAAATTGTGCTCTATATGTGTAATATGAATTGTAATGCATTCTGCTGTCATATATGACAAACTAGAATAATTTTTTTTTTAAAAAAAAGAATCACAAAGAAAGAAAGCATCTCTTTTCTCATGGTCGTCGTTGCATCTGGATGAGATGCCTGACCTGCGGCAACATCTGGCAACCAGGAGCTTGCAGACAAGCCAACACTGGGAGAATGACAAGGCAGAAAAATGGAAAAGCCTCAAGCTCTGATGATGTCACTGAATCCCTGCATCAATCCAGGGACTGCCCTGCTTCTACACCTCCAACAGTCCAAAATAATAAATTGTCTTTACTGTTTAAACCAGCCGAGTGAGGGCTTTCTGTTATTCTGAGCCAGAAACGTCATGACTGATTCATCTACTTATGGCAAATACACTGCTTTTCTTGGGTTGGCAAAGGGGAGCTCAAGTCACAGAAAAGGACGCAGAACATCCACATTCATGTTTTAGACTTTGAGTTTATAGAAGAATATTTATTTCAGTGATGAAAAGTGAGGATAAAATACTAATCAAAAAAGGTTGATTAAAGGAGAAACTGGATGTGGGGTAGATAGGAACTCCCTGTAGTATCTTCACAACTTTTCTCTAAATCTTAAACCATTATAAACTCAAAAGTGTATTTTAAAATAGTGATTTTTTAAAAAAACAACAGAAGATAGAACAAAGAAAATGAACTTTTTAAATGAAATTATTTTGCATCGTGAGATTTTACCTGAGAACAGCTTTTACGGCAAAAATCTCTTTACTTAGGTAATCACTTCCATGCATATCCCTACAGAGTCAAAGCACTTCCTAAAAATGTGTAGGGGGACAGGAATAAGATAGAAAAGAAATCATAGATAGATAAGAAGTCATCCATATTAGAGAGGTGATGGGACCTGCAGGAGGTCACACTAATTACTGACAAAAGCAAGGATAGCCCAGGCTTCCACAGAGACAGATTTGCCTTTTCTCTCTCCAACCTCCAGAGATGGCAAGGTTTTCTCTTTTCAACAAAAGCTCTTAGCAAAAGAAAATTCTCCATTTGGCAGCTACTATTTAGACAATCTGATCCCAAAGAAATAGTTCAAATTCTATGAGGTGAAGCATATCTAATTCTTCTCTCTTCATTAGAAAATAAGACATAACTGAAAAAATCAACCATTGAGCAAATGACTGCTAATACCCACATAGTCCCAAACACCTCGGCTTTCACCAAACTATAGTAAGTTATGGTACATTTATAGTATGGTTCAATTCAATAAAAAGGAAATGTCACTTAGCGCACATCTATAATCCCATCAATTTGGGAGGTTGAGACAGAAGAATCACAAGTTGGAGGCTAAGTTCTGGGCAGTTTAGTGAGATTCTGTAACAAAATAAAAAATAAAAATGGCTGTTTAAAATATGGACCCATAAATCCTGGCAAGGAGGTTAGACTTCATTCTGAGTGCAATTGGAAGACCTTGGAAGATACTAAGTAAAATAGTGTAAAGATCTCATTTACGTTTTAAAATATTACTCTGGCAGTTATGGGGCAAATCAATTTGGGGAGAAAAAAGGAAGCAAAGATCAGGCAAGAAGCAACATTATTCACACTGCCAAAAGGTGAGAGCAACCCAGGTGTCCACTGATGGAAAACTAGATAAAGAAAATGTGTGCGTGATATTTCACAAATGAAATATCATTCAACCTGAAAAAAGGAATGGAATTCTGATACATGTTACAATATGGATGGACCCTGAGGACATCATTCAGTGTGAAGTTAACTGGCCACAAAAAGAGAAATGTATGATTTCATTCATATGAAATACCTAGAATAATCAAATTCACAGACACAGAAAATAGAATGATATTTGACAGGGGCAGGGGAAGGGGGGAAATGAGAGTTGTTTTATGGGTATAGAGTTTTAGTTTGGGGAGATGAAAGGTTCCGAACACAGTGGTAATGTCTGCAGAACAATGTGAATGACCTAATGCCCCTGCACTGTACCCTAAAGGAGTAAATGTATATTTTTATGTATATTTTAAACAATAAAAAAAGAAGTAAAAAGAGGAAAGAGACCAGGCAAGAAGTGATGGTATCTTGCAGTAGATCAGTAGAAGTGGATAGATAAGGGATATATTTTTCAGGTAGGACTTCCAGATAAATTGGGGAAGGCAAGAGGAAGAAAAGTGAGGCAAAGAAAGGACTTCTAAGTTTGGGATGTTATCAAGTGGTTAGATGGTGGTGCCATTCAGCCTTGAGGAAGAATGGATCCATTAGAAACCTAGAGTTCTGTTTGGGGTGTATTGAGTTTGCAGTGCCTAGTAGAATACAGCCAAGTGCAAGTGTCAAGTTGACAGTCAAATAACAAGTATGAATATCTGAGGGCAGGCTGTCCTGAAGATGAGAATCTGCTAGTCACTGGTATATAAACACCTAAGAAAATAGTGCACCAGGTGTGATGGGACACACCTGTAATCCCAGTGGCTGAAGCACGAGGATCCCAAGTTCTAGGATAGTCTCAACAATTTAATGAGGCCCTAAGCAACTATCTAGACCCAGTCTTAAAAGATAGAAAGGTCTGGGCATGTAGCTCAGTGGTAAAGTGTCCTGGGTTTAATCCTCAGTGCCAAAAAAAAAAACAAAACAAAAAAAAAAAACCTGTATAAGAAGCTGGCATTGCTATTACACTTGGCTTGAAAGTTCAGAATATACTCTATAATCCAAGAAAGCAGAATAGCTTTGAATATGAAATATATAAAGAGTTTCTCTCCTTGCAAACAAGAGAAAATTGAGATAAGATGAAAAGAAAATGAAGTCTTCATGAAGCCCCTGAAGAATGCCCCCAACTCTGGTGAGAGGTAACGTATAAATTCTTAGGGTCTCTAAATGTCTCTTCCACCTTATTTTTATTTACTCTGTAATGATAACTAACTTTACTTGTGTAGATGTCAGCTTTCCAATCAATTCATTGTCCTCAAATGAAGAACATGTGTAACATGTATGTGTCATGTCTACAATTAATGCCACACCCTGCACATAAAAGATACTCAATACTTGTGTACACTGATGGACTTTGTGAACTAGGAAGTTTGTTCTCCAGTAAGGAGAAGAATTTCTTACCCTGAAGAAAACAGTAGGCAGAAACATGATATGCAGTTATTGACCATTTTTTCCCAGGGGCAGCATTTTACTTCTTTGCCAAAATTACCTAGAAACAAGAAAACAGTATAAATTATTCAAATGAAATGGCAAATTCAAAAGGTCATTGCTGCTTCTTCTCTGCAAACTGAATGTTTGGCACAATAGGAGCTTGAAAGGTTACTCATTAGTAAAGATTTTATTTAATTTTTCTAAACAAGTATCTCTGATTATCATGAAGTGATAGGCAGGAAAATCTCTGTGGATCAATGCACCCTGTTACTCTATATCAGGTCCAATTCAAAACAGGTCAGCAGCACTCACTGATCATTCACATATATTCACTCAACACATATTCCCAAACATTACCCTCACTTCTCAAGTAACCCAGCTGTGTTCACAGTCTAGTAGGATCTTAATGCCTATGAATGGTACACAGAGCAAAAGCAAGGTTTGTCTCCAAACCAGAATTTATTAAGTTGGGAAATTTTAAAATATTACATGATAAAAAATAGATTTATTGATAAGTAATGTATTATCAAATGCCTGGAAGTTTTCTCCCAGCCTAAAGACTAGGATGAAGAGGGTATGTTACAAGCAGCCATTGTTCAGTGTCACTGAAACATCTAGAGAGGCTGGTGGAATTTTGGAAGATGAGTGGTTAGACTAGAGGTCAGAGGACAGGAGTCAGAAGTTAAGCAGCTGGTAGCATGTGACCAGCACTACCCGGGGCTAGAGGCCAGGTGGTCCAAGGGAACAAAGCCCCTCAGGTGCCCCTGGAGGAGAATGTATCTGGTTATTGAAGCTACCAAAATTTGAACCATACAACTAATCTCCCATGTTATAATTCTATACATATCAAGCATATTTCCCATTACAATACAGATTCTCCCTTATATTTTTCTTTACCTGTGAGAAATTGAATTTATCTGACCTATTTTTTTTAAGAGATGGAGTCTTGCTATGTTGCCCAGGCTAACCCAAATTCCTGGGTCAAGCAATCCTCCTGCCTCATCCTCCAAGTAACTGGAACTATAGGCACACATCACTGCACCCAGTTTATACTTTGTTTTTACTCAGTAAATTGGAATTCTGATTTACATATGAGGCTCCTGAGAGCTTGGTTCACACATGTTTCAGGGTGCTGAATATATCAAATTTCAGAGTCTGCAAATCTGAAGGTTCTACTTGAAATTCACCAAGGTAAATGCTAAACTGTGAGGCTCTTTGTCAGGCAGCCAACCATCTTCTTCCAGTGACAGCCTAGCCATGGCACAGTTGCATGTTCAAGCCCCAGTAGAATTCCCTAGGTATTTTAATACGGATAATCTTACCATGTCTCTTAATAATACTTTTTCACCTTTGACATTTTCTTTTTTCTTCAATAGGTAATCTGAGCTGTTGAAGTTCTTATTTGTTTTATTTTGTGTTTTTCTAGGCATGAATTTTTTAAAAAGTGTCAATAATTTGTTTCATCTTGAGACATGCTTCTTACAAATCAAGGAGGCATTTCATATGGGTCCTCAGGCCCAGGGTCCCAGTTGTACATATCCCCACTAAAAATCATTTTCACTCTAAGAACCTGGGAACAAATAGCAGCAAAAGTCTGTGACATTCCCCTGTGTACCAGGTTAAAAACATGAGTGGGTGATCTCCATATTATACCTGGAAGATCACAGAGACAACACAGCAGAAACAAACCAACCTTCACCTTTGGGTTCCTAAGTGAGCTTTGGATTCATAATGAGAGCTGTCAGATGCTTGTTACTAATAAATGCCTGTTGGCTGCTTTCTATTTTTTTTCCTTCTCCTGATTAAAAAGAAACAAAACTGTAACACAATTCTTAAATAAATTTTAATAGTGTCATCATTGTTAATGCTTTTTTTTTTTTTTACAATTCAGTTCATCACTGCAGGCAAATCAGTTTCTCATTCATAAATTCTCTGATTGTCAAAACAATGTACATGATCATTTATCATAATGTAATGTATCTTAGAAAGCAATCATAACATAAGGAAGACTTTCTCTTATGTAAAGGGCAGCCTATTTTGATATACTTTAATGGCAATTCCTAATTGGCCACTCACTAATTTGTTGCTATGAGCAATATAATATTTTATTTTTGAAACATTTAGAGTTTTAGTCACTTCATAGGGTTGAATCTGAATTTCTGAGTTTACATTCTCTCTCTCTCCCTCCCTCCCTCTCTCCCTCTTTCCCCCTCCCTTTCTCTCTCTCTCTCTCTCTCTCTCTCTCTCTCCCCCTCTCTCCCCCCCTCTCATCTTTCTCTCCGTTTCCTTCCCTCCCTCCCTCTTTCTCCTTTTCTTTCCCTTTTCTCCAACTCTTTCTTTTAGCTTTGGTACTTGTGGTTTTCCAGATAGGAAAGTTTAACTTTTTTTTTTTTTTAATCTAAAAGTACCGCAGCTTAAAATCTCATGAAAATAGAAAGTAGACCAGTAGAGTAGAGGAAGGGAACCAAGAGGAAGTGGGAGCAGAGGGCTTCGAGAAGCACTGGGGAAAGAAATCCACCAAATGATGCTGTGTCCACGTGGAATATATCACAGTGAGTCCTATTTTCATATATAATTACCACACACTGATTCTAAGAATAATAAGAGAAGAGAGACCATTGGAGTAGAGCAAGGGGACCGGGGGGAAGGAAAAGAAGGTAGAGAAAGAGGAGGTACTGGGGAATGAGATTGATCAAATTATGTACATATACAAATGTGGCACAATTTGTACTCCACAATTATAACGCACCAATAAAAAAGAAAGAAAAGAAAAGAAAAACATTCCTGTCTAGAATTTTTAAATATTTTATAATATCCATAGATGGCATAAGAGTACATAGATTATGAGTTAGCTGATTGGAATGCCTGGCAACCGAAAAGAAACCAACCCTGGTTGGCTTGCCATAAGACACTGTGAGAGAGAATTCGTTTCCAAGGAGCATTGTAACAAAATACCACAAACTCGGGGGCTTAAAACAAGAGAAATTTATTGTCTCACAATTCTGGTGAAGTCCAAAATCAAGGTGCCAGCAGGGCCATGCCCTCCCCAAAGTCGCTAAGGTCAATTGTTTCCTGGCCTCTTCCAGTAGACGGCTCACTCCAGTCTCTACCCCCACTGTCAGTGACATTCTCCCCGTGTCTGTGTGTCTCTTCTCTTTTCATAAGGACTCCAGTCATGTTGCATTAGGGTCCAGCCTAATCCAGTACAACTTTATCTTTACTTGATTAGATCTGTAAGACTTTGTTTCCAAGTAAGGTCCCATACACAGTTATCAAGAGCTAGGGTAAGGCTCAAAATGGGAAGTCCAGGGGGCTGAGATCTAGGAAAGTGCTGGTCAGCACATGCTGCTAAGATGCATGATGTCCTGTTTTTGGAGCATTCCTTCTGTTGTTCATCCAAGAGGCAATTTGCAGGCTTGGGCATCTGAATGACCAAGTTTAGATTAGTATGAGTTTAGCTCTGAACAGCACTGGGGACATGAAGGAGAGACTCTGCCCCCTTCAGTTACTGTATTGTGAGGAGACACTTGGGTTTGCATCCCAACAAGGAAGAAGCCAGTTCCCAAAGGGAGCCAGATGCTATTAGAAAGGGAGAATAGAGTCTGTGCTGCCAAAAAAATGAAAGAATTCTACATTTCCATTTTCATGGCTGTTTACAAATCATGTGTGACAAAAACATATATGCTTTTTTTTTTTCCTGCTAATTCACTACAGCTTGTTTGCATGACTTTAGGAAACTGAATATACAAGTCAAAAAATCACTTGACTAAAACCTTTGGGCCCACATGCATTTCAGAATTCAGAATTTTTCTGATTTTAGAAAGATAACGTAGTATATATACCATGTACTTTGTAATCTTCCAGCAGGTACGCAACTGCCTCCCATAACCAAATACGTAAACATTTCTGTAGTGAATTTTTTGAATATTTAGGCTAAATAATAGATATGAGCAAAAAGTAGCCTCATGTAACGTAGGTCAGTTTGGGACACTAAATGAGTTTAGGTCAGGTCGGGTTTTGCTATCAAAAGAATTATTTTTTCAAACTTGGAACTTTTAAAGTTTTTGGATTTCAGAATTACAGGTAATGGAAGGTGGACTATACTTTTCCCTGAAATTTTCAGTGAATTCAATGAGTTTCAATTTTCCTGAAATTTACCATGAAATCAAAGTAAATCCATATTAGTCCAACCAAAAATTATTTTGGCCAATTCTCTACAGTCTACACCCTACATCAAAAAAACTCAGATCTATGATTTATAATTTGTTCTACAAACTCTCAACCTGTAATCTACAACTGTATAAACAGCAACATACGACTAACCGTGAAGTCTTTAGTTGCTGTCACATGGCCTTGGCCAAAAAGAAAATTGAGAACATGGAAAGAGCATCTGTCTTCCACCTAGGTCATTTAGGGATACAATCATGTCATATGTTGGATGTTCAAAAAAAAAGTTGGATACCTCCCCATCGACTAAATTCATCTCAATAATGTTAAAATTTAGTGGCCAACAAGTGTTTGTTTTTTGGACTGTGTATTTTTTTTTCCTCAGACTGTAAAAGAAAAAAGTGATCTCTTTAAGTGATCTGCATCTGCATGGTATAAGAATTCAACTTTACTCTGTGAACATCATCTTCATTACATTGAAGAAGGAAGATTAATTATTTATGCCCAATATCAAAATGTTTTCTTCTTGCTTCTGCTTTGGTTTTCAATAATCTATAAATTGTCTTATTCAGTGTATCACAAGATCCAACTCACAAAAGGAGAATTACGATTTTTTCTTTTAGAAATAAATTTTAACAAAAACTATAGTTAAATGTTTCTGAGAAGAATAAAAAAGGCTGAAATATATGACATATGAGATTCATGGAAGAGAAGATCTAATATTGTTACAATGTCACTTCTCACTGAACTGATCCATTGGTTCAATACAATCTTAAGCAAAATACTACAAGTGAAACTTTTTAAAAATTGATGTATTCATTCTGAAATTTATATGGAAGTGCAAGGAACCTACAATAACAGATAATTTTGAAAAGAAAATCAAATGACTATAACCTGCATGATTTCATGACTTAATATAGAACTCCAGTAATCAAGACAGTGTGCAACATAGAAATGTAATTCAATGAATAGATTAGAAAGCCCAGAAGTAGACCTATACATGAATGCCAAATTGACATTGGACAAAGATACTGAAGTAATTCTATGTATAAGATATAGTTATTTTTAAAAAAAACAGTGCCAGAATAACTATATGTTAATGAGAAGAAGGAAATTAACTTAGATCTCTACCTCACACCATATACAAAACTAAAAATGGGCCAGACACTGTGATGCACGCGTGTAGTCCCAGCAGCTCAGGAAGCTGAGACAGGAGGATCTTGAATTCAAGGCCAGCCTCAGCAAAACCAAAGTACTAAACAACTCAGTGAGACTGTCTCTAAATAAAATACAAAATAGGGCTCAAAATGAGGCTCAGTGGTTGAGTACCCCTGAATTCAATCCCCAATACCTCCCCCACCAAAAAAGACAAAAACTTAAAATGAATAGGATATAAACATAAAAGATAAAATTATAATTTTTTTAAAAAATAGAAAAACATGGTTTGACCTTGGTGACAATTTATTAGACTACAAAAAGCATGCATCATGAAAGAGATAATAATCAAATTTCATCAAAATGAAAAGCTTCTGTTTTTTTTGAAAGACACTAAGAAACTAAAAAGCCAAACTATAGCACTAGGAGAAAATATTTACAAAATATATATGAACAAAGATGTTTATCCAAGATATGTTTTTTAAAAACTCTAATAACTCAATAAAAAGAAGAAAAATGACCTAACTTTAGAAACAACAAATTATTTGATTGGACACTTCACAAAAGAAGACATGCAAATTTCCAATAAGTATAAGAAGGTATTCAACATTATTAGGTATCATGAAAATGAAAATTATAGCCACAAAATATATACAATCATTAGAATGACCCCAAAGTTTTTATTTGTCCTTCTTAGATATACATAACAGTACAATGTATTTTGAAATATCATATACACATGGAGTATAACTTCCCATTCTTGTGGTTGTACAGGATGTGGAGTTACACGGGTCATGTATTCATATGAACATAGGAAAGTTATGTCTGATTCATTCTACTGTCTTTCCTATCCCCATTCCCTTTCTCTTTCCTTCATTTACCTTTGTGTAATCCAATGAGCTTCTATTCTTCCCCCTTCCTTATTTTGTATTAGCATCTACATATCAGAGAGAATATTTGGCCTTTAGTTTTTTGGGACTGACTTATTTTGCTTAGCAGGATAGTCTTCAGTTTCATCCATTGACCATCAAATGCTATAATTTCATTCTTCTTTATGGCTGAGTAATATTCCATTATGTATATATACCACATTTTCTTTATCCACCCATCTGCTGAAGGTCGCCTAGGTTGGTTCCATAGCTTCCGTTTTTGTGAACTAAACTGCTATGATCATTGATGTGGCTGCATCACTATAGTATGCTGCTTTTAAGTCCTTTTGGCATATGCTGAGGAGTGGGATAACTGGGTCAAATGGTGGTTCCATTCCAAATTTTCTGAGGAATCTCCATACTGCTTTCCATACTACCAATTTGTAGTCCCACCAGTAATGTATGAGTAAACTTTTCCCCCATATCCTCATCAATGTTTATTGTTACTTATATTCTTGATAATTGCCAAAATGACCAAAATTTTAAAGACTGACCATCTCAAGGTTTGGTAAGAATATGGGATAATAGATTCTGATTATTCTCATACAAACAAATCCTGTGCTTCCACAGAATACAATACTATTCAGCAATAGAAGAGAATGTACTGCTGGCAAATGCACATCGTATATAAATAAACCTCAAAAATGTGACGATTAGCAAAAGAGGCCCTATGCAAAAGAGTGTCCAACTCATATGAGACACTTAAAAAGAGAAGTTTAATTTTAGGAACAGAGCAGATCAATAGTTACCTGGGGCTTAGATGGAATGGGGAGGGACACAAGGGAACATAATGGAATGTTCTATAGTTTGTGCTGGTGATTACATGGAGTATAGATGCTGGTTAGAAGTAAGTAAACTTTATGCTTAAAATAGATTCATTTTTATTATATGTAAATGATACCTCCTTAGAGTTGATATTTTTCAAAAACTCTATTAACTCTGGTCACTGAGACTTTAATGCACCAGGACAAGGTAAGAAGGAGATTACTTCTTAATAGTACTTTGGTAAGTATTTAATGAAATATTTGAAACAGTATTTAGAAATCTTATGGAAGTTAACATAAATGGAAGTGGATTGTGTACATTATCATAATTAAATGAAACAAAAGTCAGTAAAAATAACCCACAAAGTGAGCTTAGTTCCCAAAGGATACTGTAACAAAATACCATAAACAAGATGACTTAAAATGACAAAGATTTATTGTCTCACAGTTCTGGAAGTTAGAAATCAGAATCCAGAAACCAAGGCATTGGCAGGACCGTGCTTCCTTTGAAACCTGTCAAGGAACTTCTCTCGGTTTTTTCCCAGCCTTTGGTTGTTCGCTGCAATCCTTGGCTTTCCTTGGACAGCAGGTGCAGAACTCCAGTTTATGACTTTGTTGTCATATGGCATTCTTCCTGTCTGTCTATATCCTCACCTGGCCATCTTCTAGTAAGGACACAGTCATATGTATTCTTTTCATTAACTGAACATTTATAGAATACATATAATATGCGAGGCCTTGAGCTGGACCCTACAGACAAAAACATGAATAAAAAGACCTACTGTTATAAAACTTAGATCTCATAAAGAAAAGACCCAAAGGATTTTAAAACAGCATACTACAGGGACACAGCCACATCAGTGTTTATAGCAGCACAATTCACAATAGCTAAACTGTGGAACCAACCTAGATGCCCTTCAGTAGATGAATGGATTAAAAAAAAATTGACATATATGCACAATGGAATATTACTCAGCAATAAAAGAGAATAAAATCATGGCATTTGCAGGTAAATGGATGCAGTTGGAAAAGATAATGCTAAGTGAAGTTAGCCAATCCCCCAAAACACAAATGCCTAATGTTTTATCTGATATAAGGTGACTGACTCATAGTGGGGTAAGAAGGGGGAGTATGGGAGGAATAGATGAACTCTAGATAGGGCAGAGGGTTGAGAGGTGAAGGGAGGAGGCATGGGGTTAGAAATGATGGTGGAATGTGATGGACATCATTATCCAAAATACATGTATGAAGACATGAATTGGTGTGAATATACTATGTATACAACCAGAGATATGAAAAATTGTGCTCTATATATGTAATAAGAAATGTAATGAATTCGCTGTCATTTATCTTTAAAAGATCAATAAAAAAATTTTAAAAAGAAAAGAGAACCAGTAAATAAATACTTAAAATATCTTGTGAGGGGCAGGAGTTGTGGCTCAGTGGTAGAGCGCTTCCCTGGCACGTGTGAAGTCCTGAGTTCGATCCTCGGCACCACATAAAAACAAATAAATAAAAGATACATTGATAATTTTAAAAATATAAAATATAAATGTGCCACCATAGGAATTTTTTCAAAGTTCATAGATGGCAGAGAGAAGAGAGTGACTACTCGTGCTTGGGCATTTCTAGAAGATGGTGACATTTGAGTTGCAGGCTCCAGAAGAGGCATTCTTTCTCTAGGAAGGACAGGGCCAAGGGTTAAGGCACAGGAAATTTTTTTTCCAGTCAACAAGACTAGCATATCCAAAGACATGGAAGCATGAGAAGCATACAGCCTGTTCAGGACATTATTGACAGTTCAGAGTTAGCAGTTGACAGGTGCATGGCGTTATGAGGAAGAACAGAGAAAAAGCCTGGAAGAATATATGGGGCCAGGTACTGATCAGCTTTCTGCACCGTGGCAGAAATTTAGGTGTTATCCTATGGGAAATATAAAGTCAATTAAAAGCTTTTAAGCAAAGATGTAATAATTTATATTCATAAGCAGGAAAGGGATAACCATGTTCATGGAATTTATTAAAAGGAATCTAAAAAGTGTCTCCCCCAATCAAGGCCATAGCAATTGAGCAGGAAAATAAGGAGTGGCTTTAGGAAATATTTAAAAGGGAAAATTATTGCTAACAGTAGTTGAGGAGAAGGGAGAACTCCCTAAGTACTTCACAGCATCAAGTGCAGAAGAGAAGATGGGTAAGACAATGTCATTTAACTGTTTAGATTATTTATGTTCCTCTTTTTGTACCAATGGATTTGGGGGTGCTTTGCAGGGACAGAAACATTTACAACAGTTTAAAAAATAAAATAAATGAGAAAATGGAAGTAAAGAGAAGTAATTGAAATCAAGATTTAAATTTGGCACCCAAAATGCATGCTGCATGACTTATACAATCACTTGATATGAAACAGATTTGGTTTGGAATTTCTTAACGGCCAGAGCAAAGAGAGATATCACCTCAGTGCAATATTCACAGTGCCCAAGGAGTGAAGATAAAAACCCAGCATTCCCTGTCCCTGAGAATGGAAAGAAAATTCATGGAGAAAAGAGCCACATGGTACACATCAAGCTGGAAGAATCACTGGGACAAGTGGACATAGATAAAAAATATAAATCCCAAGTTCAAGAGAGAAATCAGGTGTGCTCACCCAGGTATGGGAATCATTGCCACAGATGCGTATGAACTACAAAATTTTTCATTGTTACCTCCTTCACTACTGCAAGAATTTCATTAGCAGTAGAAATACATTTCTCCTATTAAAAATGAGAACACTTGCATCTGGCTCCTGCTCCCACAGCCATTGCAGTATTTGAGATCCATAGAGCCAGCAAGGGGCAAGTGAGACCCAGATAGGCACTGGGCAACTGTGTGACTCACCGAGGAAAAACAACTAAACATGGGCAAAGGGGATCCTACAAAAAGCCCAGAGGCAAAATACATAGATAGATAGATAGATAGATAGATAGATAGATAAATCACCCTATGCATTCTTTGTGCAAGCTTGCTGGGAGGAGCACAAGAAGAAGCACCCAGACGCTTCAGTCAACTTCTCAGAGCTTTCTAAGAAGTGCTCAGAGATGGAAGACCATGTTTGCTAAAGAGAAAGGAAAATTTGAAGCCAAGGCAAAGGAGGACAAGGCCCGTTATGAAAGAGATTGAAAACCTGTACCCCTCCTAAAGGGGAAACAAAAAAGAAGTTCAAGAATCCCAATGCACCCAAGAGGCCCCCGATAGCCTCCTTATTCTGTTCTGAGTATCACCCAAAAATCCAAGGACAACATCCCGGCCAATGCATTGGTGATGTTGCAAAGAACCTGGGAGGTGGAATCCCACTGCTGCAGATGATAAAGAAAGCTGCCAATGATGAAGGAAACATAAAAAGGATATTGCTGCCTACTGAGCTAAAGGAAAAAAGACCTGATGCTTCAAAAAGGGGGGCTGTCAAGGCTGAAAAAAAGCAAGAAAAAGAAGGAAGAGGAGGAAGAGGAGGAAGATGAAGATGATGAGGAAGAAGATGGTGATGAATAAATTGGTTCTAGGGCAGTTTTTTTTTTTTTATCTATAAAGCATTTAACACTCCTGTGCACAATTCACTCCTTTTAAAGAAAAATTGAAATGTAAGGCTGTGTAATTTTTGTTTTTAAACTGTACAGTGTCTTTTTTTTTTTTTTGTATAGTTAACACACTAGCAAATGTGCCTTTAGATAACCCTGTCCTGGTGATATTTTTTCAATAGCCACTAACTTGCCTGGTGCAGTATGTGAATTGTAAATTGGCATGGAAATTTAAAACAGGTTTTTGTTGGTGCACAGCACAATGTAGTTATATATGTGGGGATAGTAATATCTTCAGTTGTCTCTGGTGAAGCTTATATAAAATAATTGTTGTTCTGTTAACTGAATTCCACTCTGTAATTGCAAAAAAAAAAAAAAAAGTTACAACTGTTTTGTTGACATTCTGAATGCTGGTGTAAATACAATTTTTTATTAGCCAAAAAAAAAAAAATGAGAACATTGAAGATTATCAATGAAAGACTATGCCAAGAAAACTTCCAAGTCCTATTTCTCAAAAGGAAGTTCAGATGATTCTAGACCTCATCACACGGTGAAACTTTATGTGAGGGTTAAAGTGGTACCACTCATAACTTCACTTCTGCACTTAAAACTGACCAAGTCCCACCTACAATCAACAGCAAAGGTGTGTTTTAGTCCCTACTGTGTAGGACAATGACTGAGAAGTTTCTGTTACCACTTCCTTTAATGCTGTACACGTGTGTCAAGTTAGTTCAGTGCTGAGGTAATGACTTCTGGTGGAGATGGGGTCAGGGGAGGCAAGATTCAGCCATGACCAAAACTTATTGTGTTTAAAGATAACTAATGTTCACCATATGCTCATGTATGCTTCCTTGAAAAGTAAGAGACACTTTCAGATTTTCCCTGTTGCTGACTTAGAGAAAGAACATGCATGCAAGTGATTTAAAATCTTGAGTAATCTCCATTCCTCTGTTTTGACTTACAGCTCTCAGCCCTGCACACAAAATCAAAGTATGGACTTGGAGAATCCATATGCATTTTAAGAGACATTTAAGGGAATTCATTACTGCTGTTTAACTTTTTAAGCACATCCTGATGGCATCTGCCTAGAATTCCCCAGAAGCCACTGGATTCAAATCTTTATCAGTTTCATATATAATATCTCTGAAACCATCTGGTTTGGAACAGTTTAGGGAACACCGTCAAGCAAAAATCCTTCTAGTAGCTCTATACCTTTTAATTATCTCAAGTGTTTTTCCCTTCACTGAGTAGAACATGTCAAAACTTTCACATCACTCTGTAGTCATTCTTGGCTTTATGATACGATACTTTGAAATATTTCTGTTCTTATTTAATCTACGTTTGCACTTAAAATTAAGACACATAAAAATAATATTCATTTAGCATGTCCTTATGGGGTAACACTACCAATTTTAATGCTTCCATCACGAAGAGAGGGGAAATTCAGCTTTTCTATCAATAAGCAATTAATTTCAAAGTCAATAAAATGATAAAGAAAATATTGGGACTCATTGACATCTGAGCTTACCATACCCTCTTTCCCAAAGCAGAAATGTGATATTCATAAGCAGCTATAGAGGCACAGTATGGAAAATTAATTCCAAAGAACAGCAGTGTAAATGCTGTATTTTGCTTTCAGCTTCGGCAGATTTTTATCTTGAGTAATAGCTTAAAAGATTAACCAGCTATTCATTTCCTAAGCCTGAACACACACCTCACAGTAGAAAACAAATTGGCATTTGGAGTTCCTGGATAAAGTGCTATTCAAAGTGACTCCATAGTCATTAAAACATAGAGTTGGTTTTGTGAATGGCATCAGTGAAAAATCTTTCTCGTGTAAAGAAAGCAGTAGGAATAAACTTTAAGTCAAAGGCAAGTTCTTCTGGTCCCTCATCCACAATGTTTATCCCAGTGGGATGTGATACAGTCTGTGCAATTGCTATGTTCCACAGTAATTATAAAGAGCAATAACATGTGGTATGAATAGAACACGTAACAAAGAACAGCAGTAGATGGTAAAATAAACCACTGGTTATGTCAAAACTAATAACTTATTGACTCATGCAGAGTCAATGAGTTAAGAGGTCAGATGAGCCCTGCGTTTAAGCCTTACTAATAATACACATGGCTTTTTCTGGTTCGTCATTTTCAACAGTGCCTTCAGAACCATTTTAAGGATTATGTGAAATTGACTGGGTTTCATTAATGGCTTATGTGAGAACATGTGCTCATGTCTTTGAAAGGAAGGTCCAAGACAGTCAACGTAAGCATATTCCTTTTTGCAGCTTCTGGGAAGAGGCAGAGTGTTCTAAGACCTCTTGCCATAAATACAGCATTCACTATCGTAGAAAATAGCATCCATCTTTTTTCGAAATGGAAGTAGTTGTACAATGTGACACCCCAAGCATCTTTAAAATGTTATGTATCATAGTGTACTTAAAAAAGCAGTGCACTTCTCATTGATCTTCCCATTTTACTTTGATTTAAAATGCAGATCTTTTCTTCCTATTGAAATCTTTGCATTTTTATTTATAAATATATGGGGGGGAATCCATTTCAGACATATGAAGCCTCATAAATTACATTGGGTAGTTGAAACAGTGTGCGTCTATGCCATGGATTGAACATCCTCCTTTATTAGAATGCTATTTATGGCCACCAGCTGCACTGCTTAGCTAAGAAAGTTCTTGACACTAGCGATTGCTTTTCAGCACCACTGCTTCCGGCTGCTAACAGGGGCTTCTATTTCCAAATGAAGCCACCCCTCTCAAGCTCTTCCTTCTGTTACACAGATACCTCCTGTCACGGTGATGCTGGGGAATGGATGGGGGATGGGACTCCACCCACTCGTGCTCTGTGATCTCCAAGGCTGTAAATCTCATGGCTTTGAGATTTCTCGCCTAATAGCACGGGCCTGAAAGCTGTCAAAGGCATTCAGGGAATCTACCCAACAGTAATGGATTTTTCAAAATTAAGATGTGAATTTAGCTTGCGATCAAAGGGTGTTTCAGAGTCATCAGCGTGTATTTTAGAAGAGAAGCATGGCGCACATCAGCAGTAGACACTGGTCTCTATTTTATTACATTTTACAGCAGGAAAAACTAGACAAAGGTAATTACTCTTCTTCTGTTAAAGACTATTATTACACTTGCCTGAACAGTTAACCCTGCTGTTATTTTCTCTGCTGCCTGTGCCGATGGCATCCAGACCATCCAAGCAGGAAAGGTATAGAAATAGGGGTCTCAGCTCATTTCCGATTGCACAGTAAGTCCACTTTGAAAGGTAATCTTCCAAGCCACATATGTGTGCACCAACACACCAACATATTCCGTTATTTGTTGGCGATTGGTGTCTGTGTCTTGCATGCTGGTTTGAACACTGACTCTTTTTTTTTTTAATGCTTCCACACATAATTGGGCTCCCAGAGCCCACAGAGCTAACAGCAGCAGTCAGTGACAGGAGGAGACCTCCCTCCGTTAACATGGAAACAGAATTTCCCTGCTCTCCTCCAGAAAGGAAATTCCCTCTAGGTCAAGGTTGAGGCTCTCTGCAGCGTGAGGAGGGCGGGATTATGTGGAAGATACCTTAACCCATGATCCTAGAGAGCTCTCTTGAAGTGGTGTCAGGCCCTCTCGAGCCTTCATGAGCAGCAAATTTCTCCCCTTGACTAAACAAGAGGACAAGCAGAAAATTGATTTCTAGACATTACCTTGGAGATACAGACTGAAAATTAGAACTTCAAGCCTCTTTGCCCCAACCAAAAGCTCAGGCAGAGAAAGGCCCTGAGTGTTCTTCTTTTCAGGTTTGGAAATGCAACTGTTAAACCCTTTCAAGATAAGAATCATTGCTCTTCTCCTTGGACTGGGCTTCCAATTCAACAGGGGGTGGAGTTAAAACAGCCCTATGGCTCTTATTTGCAATAACTTTCACCTGAGGTTCATCAACCACTCAACAGGCAAGTAGCATTATCTGCATCATAATAGGGCAGAAACCACAGCACAAAATTGTCACCTCTGATTTCCATGGTGCCATCCATTAGCTGGGAAGAGCAGACAGGGATACTTGACACCCAACTTGGATTTTTGTTTGTTTTGTTTTGTTTCCTTTAGGGCCAATCTCCAACATGATATTGACTAGAAAGAATGATAGAGATAACATGCATTCAAAAAGCATCACATGGAAAAGCGAAAATGGTGAATAAAAATGGAGGCTAGGTGCTGGTGGATGTCTGAACTGACAGCAGGAGCCTAAAGGAACAACCAGATGCAATCCCAGCAGCTAGGGACCACTGAGGCAGAAGGATCGAAAGTTCAAGGACAGCCTCAGCAACTTGGCAAGGTCCTAAGCAACTTAGAGAGGCCCTGTCTCAAAAAATAAAAAAAGTGTGGTATGTGACTGTGATCAAGCACTCCTGGGTTCAATCCCCAGTACTAAAAAAAGGGTACATGAGGATCTACCCTCAATTTGTATGTTTCCTACCTTCTGCACACTATTGTAGTCTTCTCTGTTATTCATGCAAATTTTCCTCTTTAAAATTTCTGAATTTGACTTAGATATTAAGATATTAAGCAAATTGGGGTTACCTAACAATTATTAGTTCTCTCATTTTATTTAAAACAATCATTAAATAGCTAAATCTAATTTTCAGTTTAGGAAAATAAATACTTATGAGTAAATCAATTAATTGATATTCCGATGTTCTGCCTGAATTTCTCCATTCATTATATCAGATCAGCAGAATAAACATCAGTAGATGGCATTAGTAATTATCTTTCATCTCAAATGAACCCAGTAGAATGAAGAGACTCAATCCACAAGATTTTATTTTGGTTGTAAGAAAGTAAAACAAATAAATTTCAGTAATCATGCTCAACAGAATTAAACAGAATAAAGTCAACTTAATGCTCATGGAATCTAGAACCAGACTAATTTGATATTCTGGCTTTGCTCCTGATTAGCTGTGTGACACTGGGCAAGTTGTATAACTTTTCAATGCCTCATCTGTAAAATGAGTAAAATAGCTTACCATATAGAATTGTCCTGGAAAATAATATGTTCTAAGTATGCTAAGACTCAATGTACATTAACTAGATTTATTAGAATGTCAAAATATTTTCTTAGGTGGGCTGAGTGGCACACTCCTGTAATCCCAGCAGCTAGGGCAGCTGAGGCAGGAGGATAGTGAGTTTAAAGCCAGCCTCAGCAACTTTAGGGCTCTAAACAACTCAGTGAGACCCTGTCTCTAAATAAAATACAAAACAGGGCTGAGAATGTGGCTCAGTGGTTGAGTTCAATCCCTGGTACCAAATAATAATAATAATAATAATTTTTCTTAAATGAACATCCACAAGAGAGTTTGCAACTATCTTCTGCTTGGTGTGGCACAAAACGTAGTTTACAATTCTATACCATCTCTTAGTACATTGATTTGGCTTTCCTGGTTAGATTAATCTCTTTTCTCCGAATATTATCCTCTTGTTTCATTTCACTGCATATTAAGACCAAATACCTGCTCTTCCCCTCTTAGAGAGCCCCTGAAATCCCTCTTCCCCACAGAACATTGCCTGACTTGTATAAGTAAGATGATAAATCTCTTTCCCCTTCAGTTTCAACAAGCTACTTATACAACACAAACACTGAGCACACCGAAGCTTGTAAGTCAATGTTTACATTACATCCTAGTGAATGTTTTTTTGCAATGTGCTCTGTATAAATTGTAGGCTTCTTGCCAGAGCAGAAGCTTTGTACACTTGATTTGCTTCATAGGTTCATATTTAACCATAGTTGAGGGTAGGAGTGATGTTTTGAGAATACTTTGTGTTGCCTAACACCCCCCAAAATGAGGGTTTTAGGGAAGAAGACCAGAGAGGTATTTTATCCTTCACATCTTAGGAAGAAAGAACCTGACAACGAGGAGGATTCTAGGAGAAAGAGAACAATCACAGGAAGGATGTCACCTCAGTTAATCTCTGAGCCATGACCCCTTTAGAAAGGCTGTTGTCTGCTTAAAAGAAGATCAGAAGTCATAGCGGTTCTGCTTGAAATATGTGTACACGATAAAGGCTTCCCTTGGTTGGGGAGCTTTCCTTCTCCTGACCCCGTGCTCGGTTAGATGAACGACAGCATTTCAGGCTGAGATCTCTGCTTTGCCATAATCCAGGGACAATTGTGAGTGTGAACCTCTTGTGTTGATTAGCTTTTCATCAATGTGACAAAAACCTGAGAAAGACAACTTGAAGGTGGAAAGATTTATTTGGGCTTACAGTTTTAGAGGTCTCAGCCCATGGTCAGCTGCCTCTATGGCTGTGGGCCTGAGGTGTGGCAGAAAATCATAGAAGAAGGGTGTGGCAGAGGAGGCTGATCTTCTCATGGCGGCTGCCAGAAAGTAGAAAGAGAGAAAAGAAAGAAAGGCATCCAGCATAAGATACAATCGTATATAAGATACACCATTTCTTACCACTTCCCACGAGTCCATTCAACTGTGAATCCATCAATTGATTGATATCAAGGAGGTCGGAGCCCTCATGATCCAATCACTTCCCAAAAGCCCCACCTCTAACATTGCTTCACTGAGGATTGAGCCTTCAACACAAGAGCCTTTGGGGCAAATTCCAGATCCAAAGCATAACACCTGCCCATCAGAATTATATCAACCTGTATTGCTGTTTGCTATAGAAAGTTTAAAGGATTATTTGAGACCCAAAAGCCATGAAGGGTCCACCTGAAGGAAAGTACTCAAAGGTATAGTCCTAAAGATGGTGTTTCAAATCTGGCTACACAGTGAAATCACCAAGGAAGCTTTATAAATACTAATGCTCATTGCCACTCCAAAAGTATGGTCTGCGGTGTGACCTGAGCATTAGAATTTAAAGTTCCCTGTTTAGTTGAAGAGCACTGATCTATATAGTGAATAAAATAACCTCAGCACCAATCAACAAAGGCAGTAAGAGTGTGCACTGTCTCCTGGATGTTTTATGACTCTAGATGACTCTAGATGTGAATTGACAATAAAACACCCAGTTCTAGAATTAGATTCTTATTTGTCAATTAGCTGATATACAAATAGTTATTGAGAATTTAGCATGTACAGAAGTGGAGGTTGCTTCTCCAAAGGGATCCTGTGATGTTCTCCTTAAAAAAAATCAAACCCTTTCTCTGAAAGCACTTTCCCTACTCAGAAATCTATAACTTTCCACCCAGCTTCTCCTCAAGAGAGGCTAGCTAATTATTATCATGGTGATTTTTCTCTTTTCTTAGATTAAGTGAAAACAAAGCAGCTGTCAGAAACGTGTACTTGTTTAACAATGTTAGAAGTAAGGAAAGTAGCTTATATTTATGCATTTATTTTTCCATAATTTATAATAAAGTGAAATTTGGAAGAAGTCAACAGGTCAACCAACATTTGAGGAAAGTGACTCGCTCATCTGTTTGGTTTTCTAGGTGCTGTGACTTCACCAAAGAAGAAATGATAATGGAAAAGATGGAAGGAAACCAAGAATAGCAAGGGCAGAAATAGAGAAAGCAAGGAGCCAAAAGAGAGGTGGAGAGTTGAGGAAGACAAAACAGAAAAGGAAAGCAGATCACTACATTACACACGTTGACTGCTACCTGCAAAAGCATCTACCAGTGAATCTGCTTAAAAACGAAACCATAATTTGACACTCAATAGTCCCAAAGGGATTGTTTTTTTATTTCTAAAATAAAGTAGAAATTATGATAGCCAGGTGCAATGTCCCACACCTGTAATCCCAGATATTCAGGAGGTTGATGCAGGAGGATCACAAGTTTGAGAACAACCTCAGCAACTGAACAAGACCCTGTTTCAAAAATAAAAATAAAAGGGTCTGGGGAGTGGTAGAACACCTTTGTGTGCAGAGACCTGGGTTAGATTCTCAGGTCAACAAAATGGTGATGATGACAATGATGATGATAATAAAGCAAATGCATTTTACTGTATTAGTAATGAAATATTTCAATTCAGTACTTCTTAGAACCAAGAAGAATGAATCAAGTATTGATTTTTGTTGTTGCTGTTCTAATTTTCCTAATAAAATTGTGATACAGAAAATCCCACTCATTTTTTCACACTCCTGTTGTCCTGTATTGTCACCTGGAACACATCTGAAGTTTTTTTTTCACTTGGTTTTTCTAAGGATATCACTAAAAGTCTTTCATAATCACATTCTCTATTTAGTGATCCTTCTGTTTTCTAATTTTTCTTTTCTAGTTGTTAAATAAACACTACCAGATTGTTTTATATTGAATAATGACTTAAAAAGTGATTTTTGCAGCTCATCAACATTACTTTCATTGTTTTCATGAAATTATACATTTTTTTTGTACTGGGGATTATATCCAGGGTCATTTTACCACCAAACCACAGCATCAGCACTTTTTAATTTTTTATTTTGATAAACATAAAGACTCATGTTGCTGAGGTTGATTTCCAGCTTGCAATCCTTCTGCCTCAGCCTCCCAAATCACTGGGATTAGCAGTCCCACCACACTGGGTTGTAAAATTATACATCTTTTAAGATATATGGGATTTTTCTTTATTTTGTATCATGTTGTTAACCTTTTATAGCATTTGATGGTCATTGACATAATAGGCTAATATAAATATTCTGTAAGACAGGAAATTAATTTCTAAGGGTCACCATTCCAAGAGTTATAAACTAAACTAACAAGTGAGTATAGATTAAAAAGATTAATAATCAGAGTTATTGATAGCTGGGTATAAAAATAATTGCTGGTGACTAGATGATTAAATGATTTTTTTTTAGAAAAAGGAAAAAGAAGGTTTATTGCTTTGCTAGCAAAGGAGAAACACAGGAGACCCCTGTCCCAAAGGCTTTGATTCTGCCCATCAATAGGAATAGGGGGCATTTAAAGAGGTTAATCAAAGACTGCATTCCATGTATTCTCTCTTGGAGTTGTAATTTACTTGTTAATTTGGGAGATAGTCATTTCTGAGATCTTCTGGTACCAGCCCCAAAGTATGGATTACTTCATTCCTTTGGAAGGGGGGGGTATACTCAAGGACAGATAAATCTGCCTAGGATGGGAAAGAAAGTTAATTCTGTTTCCCCTGAGATTAGGAAGGGGTAGAGATTAGGGAGGAGCAGGGAGAGAGGAAGAGAAAGAAATATGTCCATTTTAAAAATAAGTTGCAGTGACAGAGCAGCAAGGGCTATACTCAAAACATAAAGTGACCACTGTTACATTTCCCCACTGTCCATTTCTATATTTCATTTATTCGGAAAAATGGACAATGACATCTCCAATCTGCTTCCTGCTGAAAGGGAGCAAAGTTGGGGGAAGTAACCCAAGGTCTTTTTTCTCTATTAGGTGGGGTTTGGACAGTTATGGGTATTCAGCATCAGAGCAGTTCAGAGGTCCACAATGGCTGTTGACTGGACAAAGCATACATAGGGCAATGATCATGCTAAAACAGCAAAGCATTACTTTTTTCATAAACAATTAGCACAAAAGCAATTAGTATTTAAGCTAGTCTCTGAAAAAATAGTAACTCACAATCATATCTGTGAAAAATAGGTCAAGTTTATGAATGTAGGAAGTTAGGAAGATTTGTAAGCCAATGAGATCGGGCTCAAATTAACTCAGGACAAACTTGTGACTTTAGAGTCCTTTGTGATCCTTATTATTAGGCACTCTCACACAAGAACCCTTCCTTTATACCCTACAGCTTTAATTACTTTTGGTAGGGCTGACACAAGTGTACATCTTAAGTTACACTTAAAGAAATTGTTTTTTCTTTTAAATGTCCCATAGGACTGTGCTTAGGCTATACTCTCCTGCCAGGTGTTTTAAGACCATGTTTGTCAAAACTGACTTGTTCCTATCTAAAGAGTCAGCTGAGAGTCCTCAGAGAGAACTCTTGGGGATTTGGGCCAAACCTCTTGGTTGCTTTAGGTTTCCTTTACCAGTGGTATCATTTTCCAGGATGGGGCAGAGTCCTGCTGACCATACATGGCTTCTTTGGGAAGCATCAGGGACATTTTCCTCTCCAATGACCCTCCTCTTTGCAGAATATGCACTGATTGGCTTCCTGTTCTCTAGGGTCCTATTGATGTCCCCGATCAGCAGATCGAGTGACTCACCAAAGTTGCAGGTCCCAGAGGGGGTCCCATCATTCTCTGGGTCTTGGCTCACATTAGAGGGCAAGGACTAAAAATGTTGGCTGCTTTTTCCTTGGCTCTTATACTTCCTTGACTTTGATCTCCAAGTTTTTGGTTTTAAACAGCCAGCAAGCCAGTTTCACCAGTAGTTAAAGAGAAAGTAATAGGTTATAATTTCAATATCTAAAATTTTACTGTTACCCCTTTCATTTAATTGGGGTTAGTATTAGTACTGGAAATCAGCATAGATACTATCTGTCCTGTAGGTGATAGTTTATTATCTCAAATTAACCCAAGTTGGTGTTTTTTTTGGTTTCATTTTGTTTTTATTTTTGTTTTTCTTTCTTTCTTTTTTAGAAATAGCACCTCTGCGAAACACTAACCGGCAACAGTTATAAAGTTTACAAAGGAAAACACAAAATGAAGTTAACAGAGCAAAAACATATTCAGTTTGTGTAATACCTATAAACCAAGAAAAATGACTTTTATGATCTTGAACCTTTACTTAGTTAGATATTATATCCCTTGTTTGAGATCACACTAATCTTTACAACAAAAATCAATCTTTTGAACACAACTTTAAATGAGCTGAAGTGTAGTCTATTTTGGAGCCATTCTAACATGGAGTAAGGTAGGAGACAGAGCCTTATCTCAGGTAAGATAGAGCTCTTTCCAAATAAAAATACAACATTACATCTGAAACATGAATCAAAGAAAGACTAAGAGAGCTTTTAACTTTCTTTTTGTGGAAAAAGTGGCAGAATGTTTCCATGTTTTACACTGTTACCTTTAAACAGATAAGGCTCTCCTTATTATCTTTTAAAAATGCATTTAAATCCAGTGTGAAGAGTAACACAAAATTGTATATAAAACTTATTGACAACTGGTTAATTTATCCAGCTATAAAACATCAAATGACATAAATAAATACTAACCAAATTTGTTATTTCTATATAAATCTAAAACTTTTGCTACAAATAATTTTAGATCGGAAAACACCAACTTGGTAAAGTGTCCTCCCCGTTTTACATTTAAATAAGTTTTAACTTTTAATGTACAATTTAGAATCCAGAGTGTACAGTAACAATAATCACAGGTTTGCACGGGTAAAATAAATAAATAAATAAAAGGATAGCCTTAAATCTTGTATACATTTAAGAAATAGCAATAATGATCAGAAATTGACTTAAAGCAAACAGATATAAGACAGGTCTTCAAATGACAGTGTCACCTTTCTATGACAAATACAATGTATAATACAGCACTTATTGGTTATCTTGCTGGTAAACTTATATAAACTTTCATTTATAAACTTTTACATAACACTTAGATAAGGCTTAGACAGATATAGTTCTCAGATGCATACATATACCTAGTCACATATATTGGGAGTGTCAACTATATTGTTATAACCTGAGTAACAGTTGTTTGTTTAACCAGTTACAAAGTAATAATTTATGACTTTAAAACAGATACAAACCCCAATTCCTTTAAGACTTAATATCCTCAAGTAATAAAACCTAACAAATACAAGAAAATTATCTTGATAGATAAAGCAGATCAATGTTTCAGACTTTGTTTCATATCATTACATTAAACTTCAAATAATTCTGACTGTGCTGATTATAGTCAATTTAATCACAAACACAAACTTTTTGAGATTTACCTTCCACAAACCTTCTGCAACTTACTTAAACATCCACAACTTGTTTACATCCTTAGTTTTGTCCTCTTTCATCTTGGACTTTTGCCTCAAAATATTGCTTTATGAGACAAAATACTTTCTCATCCAGAAACATTTTTTTTTACCTTCTAATTTTCCATACTAAAATATATTTCAATACCTATAACTTTATTTCTTTTTTAGTTTTCAACCCTTTCCTAAATTCTTATTCTAAAATAATCCTTATAAATGTTTTCTGTGCGTTGTAGGAGTTCTGTGTTTGGGATTGGGTCTCTGACACTCTTGGTGATTGTGGCATGCTTGGTGGATAGGAAGTTTCTGTGCAAAGGAACAGAATGCCTGGCTGCTGGGAAGTTTCTGTGCAAAGGTGCAGAATGCCTGGTTACTGGGAAACTTCCGTGTCAAAGACATGAGATGCCTGGCTGCTGTAGTAATGTTCTTCTGTGTTAAGAATTTTATCAGGGCTGGGGTAGTGGCTCAGCAGTAGAGCATTCACCTAGCACATGTGAGGCCCTGAGCTGGATCCTCAGCACCCCATACAAATAAATAAATAAAGGTATTGTGTCCAACTACAATTTAAAAAAAAAACATTAACAAAAAGAGTTTTATCAGTTTTGACTTTCATCTTAGGCATATAACTCCTGGGAATAAAGGAACTTGCTTGCTAGATAACTGAAATGTTTCACCAAGCTCCAGTGCTTCTAGATCTGCCCACTTAACATTAACTTTATCTATTTATTTATTTATTTTAAAGAGAGAATTTTAATATTTATTTTTAGTTTTCGGCGACAACATCTTTGTTTGTATGTGGTGCTGAGGATCGAACCCGGGCCGCACGCGTGCCAGGGGAGCTCGCTACCGCTTGAGCCACATCCCCAGCCCTTTACAGTAACTTTAGACAATGGACTTTCTTGAGAGCTGCACAATGCTCCTGATGTTGCATTTTGTAACTGTGAAACATAACTGCAGAATAAGCAACCTTACTGATACTCTAAACAATAATGTAGTTATGGTACTAATGACCTAATGTAACATATTGATATAAATAAACATGGCCGCTTGGACAGGGAGCCACTTTCCTGCCTTTGCACCTTGTCTTTCTGTCTCCCTTTATTATTTCCTTACAGCTCATTTAATTTACACAACAAATTTCATCCTAGGAGAGGGATCAGATAATCTGGATTATACAAAAACTGTGTCTTAACTGTTTCTCTCCCAGGTTGCATTCAAGGGGTTGGAGCACAAGATATTTTTGACCCTGACCTGTCTCTGTTATCGTTATCATGATGCCATCAACTTTCAGTTGTACCCACTGTCAATTGTACCCAGAGGCTCCTTTGGGCCTTTTTCTTATACTAGACATATTTATATACAATGGAGGAGGCCCTTTCCATCCTTTCTTTAGGCTTTCACGAAGAACCCTCTGCAGAGGCTGCCTAAAATACACTGGTTGGGCTTAGTTTTTGTCTTTTTCTTTGCTGGGAGCAGTTATGTATTCTGCCACTTTCCCCGGACATTTAGTTTGATGGGGATACTGTTGTAGCAAGAATTGCTCTGCCTCAGTGATGAATATCCCCTGGCTAAATGGGGTGTCCTGTAAGATTTTTAAGGGAGAGATTATTCCTGTCCTTAGGTCATAAACTGGCAGTGTTTGAACCTACTGCCACACTTCTGTGGCCAGCAGCATCTATGCCCTCCCCCAGGGGAAAAAGGGGCTGGAAGGCAGGGGAGAGGCCAGGTTCACTTTGGCCCCTTTTTTTTTTAACAGCTCAGGCAATTCTTCTGCACACCACCACCACCACCACCCCCAGTTTACAGCTGGTTTTCTTGACCCACAGTGAGATGATCTGCAGCTGCCTGGGACCAGGCTGGGAAACAGTGCTGGAAGTGCCAGCACTGGGTTTAAAAGACTGAAATATTTTTTGACCCTTTCTTTTGATGTCCTGCTATCCCTTGTATACTAGGGGCAATGCCTTTTGGCACCTTCAAATTAGTTCCTGTCTGTTCAGACCCCTTATTAGGCAACTGCAATAATTCCTGTACCTACAGAATCTTTTTCATATGCTTTACCCCTGACAGACCAACTTCGACTTCAGAATTGTATAATAATCCAGGAAAACCATCCAAAGTCCAAACTGTGTTATAGTAAACCCTCTTACACAGACTTGTCCCTGTAGATGGCCCATGCAGCCAAGATCTCTATGCTTAAGAGACTACCAGTAAGGTGAAGACAGCATGGCTCATGTCTTAAAGGACCAGTGACAGACAAAACAACAATAACAAAAAAAAACCAAAACAGACAGACAAGAGTGGATCACTGAAACCAGGGCTGACAGATGGGAACCTTTAAAACAGACAAACATGCATGTACAATATCTTCCACTTACTTTACCTTTACAAGACTATACAATAATTCAGAAAGCTATTTAAAAGCCATATCATTACAGTAAAACACTTAGACAGGCTTATACCTATAGATGTCTTTTTTTCCAACTGACTTTACCTCTGACAGACCAACTCCAATTGCAAGATTGTACAGAAAAAAAAAAACAGAGACAGACTATCAGAAAGGACCATCAAACCCTGGCCAACAGATGGGAACCTTTAAGTTGAGCAGTCAAGATCTTTCCCAAGAGACTATCTATAGGATCAAGGCTGTATTGTGTCTTAAAAGGAGCAGTAACAGATACACACAAAACAGACAACCAGAGGGAATTCCCAAGCCCAAGGTCCAACAAACAGATGATAACAGATCAGAAGGAAGTAAATATCCTTACTTTCTCAAGTCTCATTTAACCATGACTCCTACACCAGTGGTGCCACAGAGGTCCCCAGAAAGAAGGATCAGATGTGTAGAATCAAGAGCCTCGGTGTATACACTGAAGGACTTACCAAATGGCCAAGGGTGTCATGACTTTACTAAATTCAGTTTCCTTTTTCTCAAAGTGGACCATGATGGACCAACCTTTACCATTCAGAGAGAGAAGGTGGGAATTCCACAAAGCAAAAGGAGCTTCAGCAGCTGCTGGGATGGTCCCTCAGTCCCTCCCTTTACTCACAGGACGGGTTCCTTGGTTCCACCTGAGGCAAACTCACCCATCTCCTAACTCCCCTCTAGCTGGCTCTCAACAATTTCACCAGCACTTTGAATCCTTAGCATGGAAACAGGGTTCCTTGGAAAGCCAGGCCTGCCCAAGAAAGCTAGAGTGGGGGCTGCTGTCGGGTTCCATCTGGGATGCCAAATTTGTTGCTGAAAGCTTGGTCCTTATCCCCAATGCCAATCCAATAACAAGGACATGGTTTTGAGAAAAAGGAAAAAGAAGTTTTATTGCTTTGCTAGCAAAGGCGAAACACAGGGACTCCTGTCCCAAAGGTTGTGAGTCTGATTAAATGGGTTGAAACCAACCACTGATCTGGCTTGTCTTACCCAGTAGAAGTTATCTTACATGAGCCAAATGTGATTGCACATGCCTGTAATCCCAGCTATTTACTCAGAAGGTTGAGACAGAAGGATCACAAGCTCAAGGCCAGCCTAATGAGACTCAGTCTTAAAATTTAAAAAAAAAAATTAAAAGGTCTGGGGATGTAACTCAGTGGTGAAGTTCACCTGGGTTCAATTCCCAGTACCAAGAAGGAAAAAAAAAAAGATATATGGTAAATCATCCCTAGTACCAATAAAAATAAAAAGTTATCTTACATGAGTTAAAAGCAGAACAACGAAGAGGACATAAACACCATGAAAGTTGTATCAGGAAATATCCAAGAGAATTCTGCCTCTTATGTCATAAGGACCTCATATGCTTCTTTTATATTATTTGCTGCAGTAAAGGCATGTGCCCTCCATATTGCTTTCCATTATGAAACAACCTCCTGAGAAAGGGACAGAGAGAATGGAAATACATCTAATGGCCTCTCCTCAACTGAACTCTCCCAATAGTTAAACTATGAAATCACATAGTTCAATGTACACATGTAAATGGGCAAAGCAAACAAAGTGTTCTGAATTTATTACATGCAAGAGTGATGCAGATTCTCAGAAACTAAAGAAATTTCAAGTAACTTCAAATAAATTAACATAGTAAATGATATAGAATAAATCTAAACATCTCAGGTTAAATGGCAGATGTCAAATAAGATTCGTGAAAGGAAATTTATATACTCAAGGCTCTTCTGCTTAAAAAATAAAATACAAACCCTATATCAATAAGCTCACAATGGGGGCTGGGGATGTGGCTCAAGCCGTAGCGCGCTCGCCTGGCATGCGTGCGGCCCGGGTTCGATCCTCAGCACCACATACAAACAAAGATGTTGTGTCCTCCAAAAAATAAAAATAAATAAATATTAAAAAATTCTCTCTCTCTCTTAAAAAAAAAAATAAGCTCACAATGCAGAAGCAAAATATCAACAGTTTAATAGGAGTGAAGCATTGATTATGAGAATATTGTTCATAATCTGCTTGAATCAAATGTATGAAATATGATATGTCAAGAGCTTTGTAATGTTTTGAACAACTAATAATAAAAAAAATTTTAAAAAAAGAATATTGCCTTTTTAGCGCATTACTGTTATACATAAGAGTGGGGTTCATTTTAATGTAGTCATAAATGTGTATAACATGATTTTATCCATTTCAATCTCTACCCTCTCCTTCTTCCCCTCGATTCTCTTCCTCTACTCTATTGGCCTTCCTTCTATTTATAGAGTGTTGTCTTAATAAAAGGAAAACAAGAAAATTTCTGGCAACTTTCTTACATTCCTCTTCAGCTATAAAGCAAAGAACTTCTCTTTTAAGCCATAGTGCAATATTCTTTTCCATCATGGAATCCTGAATCAAGTTTCTAGCCCTAAGAACCAGAACAAGTGGCAATATGGTCAATTTGTGTAATCAGCCAATTCGGAGACCAGTCAATGCTGAAGGAAAATCATCCTGGGAAGCTTATTATGCCCAATTTAAAATAATAAGCCAAATGAACCATCAGACTGAGGAACAGAAAGCACTATTTCTTGCTGCCAGTCTAAAGGGAACTGCTCTTATTGTGCTAAGCAATTTGTCAGAAAAAGGCAGAAAGAACTCTCTAGGATTATTAGCACATTAACCAGATTTTCTATAGTTGGACACAAGGCAAGATTGACCAGAGTGAAATTCAGGAATTTCATTAGAAAAAGTGGTTCATCACTAACCAGATTGACTCAAGATATGGAATAATCATTGCATTGTATCTATCCAGATGCCCTGAGGACTCAAGCATTGTTCAACCCCATTTTGGGAAGCATTTTGTAAGTCATCAAATGGAAATAACATTACATTAATTTGGCTTTAAAACAAATATAATACAAACTCCCAAAGTCTTATAAATAATCTTCTAATAAATCTTTGAGGGGAATATTTTATTTTATTTGCTTAAGGTAAAATAAATATATAGGATACCCTGATATATTAAGCCAAGTACAGATGTGTAGAAACTAGTTGAGGCCAAGAAAAAGACCATCATCAAAAAGATTAGAGGAAATGACAGGGTGCTCACACAGGGCCAGAAACAAGTAGTTTCTGTATCAGCAGCCACCTTGGAAAATGCAAAACTAACAATGGTGCATTTTGCAGATTACTTGGAGAGTCTTTCATTATTATTGGGAAACAATTAGCCATAAGCTAAGGATGCTCTGTTACCACCTAACAAACCTTGAAAACAAGACCTAGCTTAAACAACTCTGAAAAAGAAAACCAATCCAAAGGACTAATACTACCATAAGTATTGTGACCACAAGCAGATCCATAGTATCTGGTCTTGGATAAATGTCATTCTATTCAAATATATAGTATGAGAATTCATGAGGCTATGCGAAGAACAACTACCAGAAAGCAATCAGCTGAACAATTCCCAAAGCCCACAAATGGTTGAAAGACAATTGAATTCTGATCAAAGTGGAGAGGTGTTTTTGAACACCTTGCTCATTCATTAAAGACCCCCAAAGGAGAATTCTTAGCAGCAGGTTTAATTAGCCCTAGAGTAAGAAATGCACTACACCTACTCAAACAAAGTTTAAAAACAAGACTGAAAACAAATAACCCAATACATAAATGGGCAAAGGAAGTAAACAGGTACTTCTCAAAAAAAGAAATATGAATGGGCAACAAATATATGAGAAAATGTTCAGCATCTCTAGCAATTATAGGAATGCAAATAAAAACTACACTGAGATTTCATATCACTCCATCAGAATCGTAATTATCAAGAATAAAAGTAACAATTAAATGTTGGTGAGGATGTAGGGGAATAGTACACTCATACATTGTTGCTGGGATTGCAATTTGGTGCAACCACTCTGGAAAGCAGTATGAAGGTTTATTAAAAAACTTGGAATGAAACCTCCATTTGACCTAGATATACCACTTCTCAGTAGATATCCAAAGGATTTAAAATCAGCATTTGACAGTAATGCAGCCACATCAATGTTTATAGAAGCATAATTCCTAATAGCTAAGCCATGGAACCAACATAGGTGCCCTTCAACAAATGAACAGATAAAGAAAATGTGGTATATATACACAATGGAATATTACTCAGCCTTAAAGAAGAATGACTTTACAACACTTGTCAATAAATGGATGGAACTGGAGACTATCATGCTAAGTGAAATAAGCCCCCAAAGCCAAAGGTTGAGTGCTTTCTCTGATATGCAGAAACTAATCCAAAGTAAGGTGGGGGTGGGTAAAAAAAGAATAGAAAAAAGATCAGTGGCATAGACAAAGGGGAATAAAGAGAAGGGCAGTCAGTGAAACAAACAAACAAACAAAAAAACCCCACATACAACTGAAGAAAATCAAGCTGTTCTACAAGTAAATTAAGTACTGGCCAAAATAAAATCACCATTCTTTAAGGAAAAACATCAAAACCCAGATGCTCAATAGTATAACGTTCACAATATCTAGCATCCAATTAAAAAAACAAAATGACTAGACACAAATAAGCAGACAAATAGGTCACAAAAAACAACCAAACATAAATACAAGAAATGCAACTCAGAAATGAAGAGATGACAGATTTAGCAAATGAGAACTTAGAAACAGCTATTATGCATATGTTCAAGGATTTAAAGAAAAGCATGACCATGATGAGAGTATGAAATATTTTTTTAAAGTAACAATTTCTAGAGATGAAAATGTAGTGTCTAAAATCAAACATTCACTGGATTACACATTCTAGGAGAAAATATCAATCAATAAACTTGAAGAAAATAGAATAAAAGTTATGTAAATTGAAGCACAGAGGAAAGGAAGTCGAAATTTTTAAACAGAGCATCAATAACCTGTATGACAATTACAGATTATCTAACATATAGTAAATTGAAGATCCTAAGAGATTAAAGTGGGAAGCAGAAAAAATATTTGGCTAAAAATTTTCCAAATTTGATGAAAACTATAAACTTGGAGATCCAAAAATCTCAATAAACTCAAAACAGAGTAAAAACAAACAAAAATTATACCAAAGCACATTTTGATGTTGAACTAAAGTCTGTTCCACATTAATGATTGTTTATATTCTCCTGCTCTGGACTCAAAATTAGGGCCAGATGTCCAAAGAGTCTTATACACAAATGTTCATAGTAGCTTTATTCTTAATAGATCTAAACTAGAACCACTCAAATTTCCATCAACAGTTAAGTGGATTGTGGTATAACTATACAATGAATATTACTAAGCAATAAAAAGCAATGAGCTACTTACACAATTACAAGAATAAATCTCAAAAATCATTTTGTTAAGCAAAATAGAAACAAGAGAATGAAGACTATGATTTTATTTGTATGAAATTCTAGAAGAGGGAAAACAAATCCAAAATGACAAAAAGAAGACCAATGTTTGCCTGAGGGTGGGGTAGAGACTATTACTGACTAACAAAAAGCATGAAGGAATTGTTGTGTATCTTAATTAGAGTGGCAGTTACATGGGTGTATACCCTTGTGAAAACTCATCAAACTGTACACCTTAAAATGAATACATTTTGTTATATGAAAATTACACATCAACAATATTGATTTTAAAAGTTAGAAACATTACAAATTTTATAGCAACAAAGATATAAGAAAACTGTAAAGAAATTATTCATGCATGCAAAACTTTATGGAGAAAATTATGAAGAGATTATTAAACACATGTGGGAAGATTGAAATAGATGAAAGATTTACCACATTCATAGACTGGCAAACCCAATATTATATAATACCGATTGTCCTTCAATCAAAAAGAAAATGGCAAAAAAATAAGAAAAATTTCAAGAATGATTAATTATCTTTGAAGTCTGTTGGGTAAGACTGGCAATGATGTAATGACTAAATGACAAAAGTTTTAAAGCATCTGTACTCCATTACAAAAACAAACAACTTCATGGAATTTTTTATTTTTTATTTTTATTTTTCTGAGCTCGGATCTTGCTAAGTTGCTGAGGCTGGCCTCAAACTTGCAATCCTTCTGCCTCAGCCTCCCAAGTGCCTGGGATTATAGGTATGCACCACTGTGCCCAGTCGTCAATTTTTAATATGAAAAACAAAGAGAGCAATTTTTCTAACACTAGGCAATTAAATTCCTGATGTAATAGTCTTAAATGTTTTGTCAAATTTTATTGTTTATTTGATGGAACCCTGAAAGAAAATTCCCAACTAAAAATCATCTCTCTTGAGGCAGAGGCCAGAACAAATATCCCAGAATCTTAACATCTTGACCCGGTATTCGTCTAGAGTACTACTGACTGCAGCATTCCTCTTACTTCATTTTCTTCTAATGGTCAGAATTGGGAAGGACAATAGATAGAGAAAGGCAAGAACTAGAGCCCTGGTGTGTGATGTCCTAAGTTACTGACTCATCCTTTCTCCGTACCTAGTTCATATGCCAAAAGTTACATCTGTCTTCTTCCCTGCTAGAGACTGCCTCTGTGGGCTAAGGTAAGAGCTCTTTAAAGGGAGTCTTCCAAGGTGAGTTGTCCTATGTCAACTAGAGAGACAAAGGCATTTAGAAAATTCTTTTCAGTTTCTAGACAATTCACCAGGGGCCTCTCTGTTCCAGGAAGTTACCTGCGCTCTACCTCCTGGGCCAGTAATCCTCATGACTAAGGAGTGAAGCAGATCAGTTGTCTTCATTCATTTATCATTTTGGACTAATACAAATAAATCAAAGAATTCTGCATTATTATGTATCCATACAAACATACAAAAAAATGAAATCAACTTAGTAACTAGTGACCACAAGTTTAATAATTTTATAAGCTAATCTTCTTACATCCTTCTCAGGGAATACTTTGTTTTCAAAAATCTTACAAGGTCAAGTTATCTCTAATTAGGGCATAAACATATTATGAGAAACCCAAATAATGTTGAAAATGTTACTTTCATGTGATTTTATCTGTATCATAAATGATGTAATAAACATGGATAGGAATGAGCAAATAACAAAAAAATCAAACCTTTCACGTGTTAATGTGAAGGCACAGCATTTTTTTCTTGTTTATACTTCTGATATTCTTGTCATAAGGCTGGCTCTATGGAGTTATTGTTTCAATTGATTAATCAATCTGGAAACTGAAGAATACTGTGCAATGTTGGTTTCATATCAACTGTTAGGAAGCCTTGTCCAGCTCCTTCTTCAGCCTCATATAATTTGCTGAGAGTTTCAGAGTAAACAAGGGAACATACCAGCCTCTACCTTCCTTTCTTTTCCTAGCACCTCACCATGACCACCTTATTGCAGGCCACAGACTTCCCATTGTGAAGCAGCAGCTTTGAGTTCTCACATTTGGTGTCAGTTATCAACTATAGAGGACCATAGCAAATAGGATGCATATATATCATTATCATAAGGAAAAAGTAAGACATTATTCCTTTTCTGAACCTCTGCTTGATATAATTCATCTGAACTAGGAATGTTGTTCTGCATGATAGTCATGGTACCTCGGTAGGAAAGAAAAGTTGAAACTTTTGCAGAAGCGAGACACTGAATGATTGTATATGAAGATCTAAGAGTAGACTCACCTAATTTGTTATAAGGAATGTAAGTATTACCAAAGAGGCCAATTGATTAAAGTAATATTCTAAAATGGTCTGTTTTGTTTCTTTAGTTCATGTTTAGTTCATGACCTTCTCCCTGGTTGACATCCCCAGCCATCCCCCACCCCCACCAAATAAAAACTACTTGGTAAGGAAAAAAAGGAAGTAATGATATGACTGTAAAAGAGAAATAGGATTATTATAGAAAGATCCAGATTATTCATATTCTGACATTTCCAATGTCATTTTGTATCAATGAGATTTTAATATGTGCTGGGCACCATGAGGCAAGCTTGTAGAGGATCTCAAGTTTGAAACCAGCCTGGATAATTTAGCAAGACCCTATCTCAAAATTTTAAAAAAGGTGTGCTGGAGAAGTAGCTCAATGGCAGAGGACCCTTGGGTTTAGTCTCCAGTGTGGAAAAAAAATGTCAATAACAAAATAGCAATAAAATTGTCTTATAATGGTTTACAAAAAGCCATTGTTGTGAGAGAGGAATATCTAATTACTCATTTTTCCCCTTAATATTATAAGAACCACAGCTGGGCACCGTGGGATATGCCGTAATCACAGTGACTTGGGAGGCTGAGGCAGGAGGAAAGCAGGTTTGAGATTAGCCGCTTTAGCAATTTAGTGAGAATCTGTCTCAAAATAAAAAATAAAAAGGGGTTGGGGTTGTGGCTCAGCGGTAGAGTGCTTGCCTAGCACGTGCAAGGCCCTGGGTTTGAGCCTCAGCACCACATAAAATTAGACAAATAAAATAACGGTATTATGTTCAACTACAACTAAAAATTAAATATTAAAAAATAAAAATTAAAAATAAAAAGGACTGGAGATGTTACTCAGTGGTAACACTTCCTGGGTTCAATCCCTAGAACCAAATAAATAAAGAAAATTCTAAGAAGCAACCCTAGCTCAAGGCATTCCCTCTATTTCTCCCAGAACTTATTCCTTCTGCCTGTGAAGCTTAGTAAGAAGGAAGACAATGACATAGTGAAAGGGGGTGATCAAGCCTGGTGCAGTGCTACATGCCTCTAATCCCAGCAACTCAGAGCGGGAGGATCACAAATTTGAAGCCAGCCTAGTGAAACTCTGTCTCAAAATAAAAAATAAAAGGACTGGGATGTAGCTCAGTGTAGAGCGCTCCAGGATTCAATCCCCACTATCAATCAAATTCAAATAAGAAAAGAAAGAAAGAGAATGATAAGCCAATCTACTCCTTTTAGACCTTGGGTGTTAGAAGGAAAATGAAGAAGAAGAGAAGGGGAAAGAAAATATCATTCCACCCTTACCCCAATTTGGAGGTGACTTTTTAGAGAAAGTTGTCTTCAAATATATACAGATAAGGGCTGGGGTTGTGGCTCAGTAGCAGAGTGCTTGCCTCGCATGTGTGAGGCACTGGGTTCAATCCTCAGCACCACACAAAAATAAATAAATAAAAGTATTGTGTCCATCTACAACTATATCTATATCTCTATATATCTATATCTAGATAGATAGATAGATAGACAAAATTGAGGAAAATACCAAAAAAAGGAAAATGGTACTATGCTATCGAGGGACACCTCAGCGACCAGACTGGTGTCCTTGGGCAGCCAGATGGATTAGCTTGTGCTCACTTAGGAAGCAACTTGGTAGGAATACAGTGGGCCCTCAAGGATACCTGCTAGAAAGGATGGGGTAGCTCCACAGTAAAGGCTGACTATGTGGCAGAAGTTGATTGGAGGCAGTGCAGGACTTGCCTGAGAAGGGCTGAGGAGAGGTGAGGGAAGAACCAATGGGCCAGAAAGTACCACTGGTTCCCAGCCTACGAAAGAGAATCCCTCCTATGTATCATGCCAACTGCAAAGTTCAGCCACAGAAGCTGGCCTAGTGAGTAAGCAGAGGCAATGAAATCAGCATTTCCCTTCTGTTTCATCGTGGTTTTATCCTGTTTCCCACCTAAAGAAGTCCAAAGTGTCTCTTTCTAAAAAAACCAAGACACCATCTTGGAGGGAGGGAAACTGAAATTTCTGAGATATGAAGCATTTTCCCCCTAGGTATTAAGGATGACCCAAAGATATTGTAAAATCATTGGATCAGATTAAGAAATAAACCAGAGTAGACTTCAAGTTTGTAGACTTCAAATGTAAGGAGATTGTTTTCTGTGCCCATCTGAATTTTATTTAGTCCTACTTTCAGGATAAATCTGGAAATGATTGTTTGAAGAGTAGATGATACAAGTTTGCAAAATCTTGCAGCCTTGAGAGAGTAAACAAGAACTTTTACATCAAAAGTAGAATTCCAGAATTAGGACATAACCCTTAATGTATGGAAATTTTAATTTGGGGATAAACAAGAGGAATTAGTAGTTTTATATGAATCATTACCCTAAGTTTGGTGACTACTAAAAATATAATAGGATAAAGAGAAATTTAGATACATTAGCAGATTCTATAAAAGTTAAATAAGTTGGTAAAAAACAATTTTTAAAAAACTAGGAACTTTGGGAGGTATGCTTTTTATTTTTTAAATTATAAATGGATACAATAACTTTATTTTATTTTTATGTGGTACTGGGGATCAAACCCAGTGCCTCATGCATGGTAGGCAAACGCTCTACCTCTGAGTCACAACCCCAGCCCCTGGGAGGTATGCTTTTTAAACAAGCACAATTTATAATTGCAGAGATCAACAAAGAGCTGGGTCAGCTATTGTTATGATCTAGAGTAGGCTCAGAACCAGTAAACAGAGTGGTGGTTCTTGTATTTTGTGCATCATATATATTATAGTATAATATAGCACATCAATAAACACAGCATATAAAGAAATTCTGATAGACTAAGTCTTGGAATATCAAGGAAGGCTAGGTCCAGCTTGAAAGGGTTGCTTGGAAGAAACAAAATTGAAACCATCTTGAAAAAAGTAAAGCAAATAGGTGCCCAGAGAAAAGTGAAAAGATTGGAAACGCAGATATTTGCAAGATCTGAGTGAGGCGTATGTAAAAGACACCACAAATGGTGGCAAGAGAAGCAGTTTTTGAAAGATACTAATCACAAAGCAGTAAAAGCAAAAATCTTCATAGAGTGGTCAGCACTAGTCTAGCAATCTACATATATCATTTCATTTAAGCTTCCCTGAAGCCCTTTGGGTTAGCTACTACTACTATTAGTATACCCATTTTATAGATAAGGAAACTGAACATAGAGAGACATATCCACTGTTATTAGAGCCAGGATTGCAGCACAGCCCCTGAGTACATACTCACCAACCCCTGAGTACATACTCTTTTCTTAACTTCTCCGTAATCCTACTATTCTAAAATTTTTAAGACATTTAGATTTTTAAGCAATTTGGATTTGGGGACAATAAGGACTCACAACTATTTTTTGACAACTTTATGCCCAAATGTGAGAGTAATTTCATTTTCTTTTCTGTTGGGAAAAATAAGCACTAAAAATCCACTTTGACCTTCTAAATTAATGAAAAAGCAATTCCATTTTAGGAATTATACAACAGATATAGCACCCATATGCATGAAGACATATGTACAAGCATATTTATTGCAGTGTTTGTGTTCACAAAAGACAGGAGATCAATCTAAATGTTTAGCAATAGAAAACCAATTAAATAAATTACATTTCATCCGTGCAAAAGACTACCTCCTTCAAAAGAATGGGGAGAGATCTCTTCGTACTGATGCGTGGAATGATCTCCAACATATATTGTTAACTGTAAAATGCAAGGAGAAGAGAGTGAATGGCAGATTTCTTCCAGTGGCTTAATCTTATCCACTCTCTGCCTTTCTCTGCTACTTCCCCTTTGAAACCAACCCATATGGACTACATTTCCGGGTTCTCAGGTTCTCTGGACGTGGGGTAGTTTAGCCGGTGGGAGCTCCTGCATGGGACTGGAGGAAAAGAGAGAGAGATCAAGGTGTTCAATCCCCGTGTCCTGTGCTGACTGTATTACTGTTCTTCTCCCACATAACTTCTTCCTTCCAAATTCAGATCACCCCTCTCCTTTTTTTTTAAAAATTTTGAATTATGGGTCTAACAGTAACACAGCTACCACATTGGGTTGTAAAACTTTCTTGAGGTTCCCCTATATAATAACATATTTGTTGATGATTTCTTTGTAAAGAAACTATTCTCCAGTCTCCCAACTTTGATTGTGCTGTTTATAACCCACATATACTACTATTTTAATAAGAAAAAATGATGTAGATTATAAAAATATACATTCAAATATATATGTAAAAAGAGACAAAGAGAATACATTCAGAATGGTATATTAAAAAGGAACCGTGACCGTCAGAAAGAGGAAATGTCATTGTGGGTTAGGAATGAAAGGAAGTCTTATTTTTATGTATATCCTTTATATTGCTTGGGTTTCTTACCGTGTCAAGGTATTAGCCATTAAGAAAAACAAGAAAATAAAATGTGAAGAAAATAATCCAAACTTTACCTCCAACATAGGACAGATAAGGTCCTAACTTGGAGAACATACGTAGATTAAAATGCAGTGCATGTATAGTCAGGCCATGAAGCTAGATTGCACATGGATGGAGATAGGTTCTCCTCAAACATTATTTGGCAGATAGTTTGTAGGATCTAACATACTGTCACACGTTAACATGTATTCCCTATTTTTAAATTATTTGCTATTAAGTTATGAACATTTTAAAAATATTTTTAGTTTTAAAAATAGATGGACATGATACCTTTATTTTGTTTCTTTATTTTTATGTGGTACTGGGGATCGAACCCAGTGCCTCATACAGGCTAGGCAAGTGCTCAACCACTGAGCCACAACCCTAGCACATAAGTTATAGACATTTTAATTTAGGTTTAAGTTATAGATACAATTCACAGGCTAGACACAATTTTCATATGGACTAATTCTAACAATTATTCAAGTTTACCTTTGGCTTTGTGAAGTGAAAGTTCACTAGTGGCAATGAGTATAGGTCACTCCAGGCCACAGTAAATAATTCTTTACTGTCAGGATTTAAACTTTTCTATCACATCTTGAATCAACAGTTTTTCACATAGTGAATGCAAAAATTAACTTGTCTTATTTTTTTTTTTTTTTGGCAACCATTTAGGAAAGGCATATGCTTCAAACTCAAATGACTTCACTTCAAATTGAAATTAAGAAATGTTTTGAAGCACAGTCATTTGATAATAATTTACTTCAAAATTCAGCAGCAAGCTTCTTTTTAATGTGATGCACATCCTTCACATGGGATTCAACAATGTGGTAGACATGAAAACAAAGTGCTCTCGAAAATAGTCCCAAATCAATTCCAGTTCATGGTGTCTCATCGGTTGCGTTTCCTTGTTATTTAGGTCCCCACTTTATGACTGTCTGTGCAAACGCCACCATTTTCTTCTTTGTTGCAATGATGACAAACGCTTTGAGAAAGAGGAGCTGGGTTTCTGCCAAGAACCTACTCTCGACTTCAGTATGTTTCAGCTTTCAAGACCTGATTGTTTCTCCTTTCTCCCAGGGACCACTAGCTACCTTATTACTAGGAAGAATGACCCCTTGACAGCACAACTGCCATCCAGAATCTCCACCAAATTGTAACCTTAGAGATGCCAATGGCATCGAGAAACTAATCAAGACCAGAAGGTCAGAAAGACAAATGCATTAGTGCATATATAGCCTCCAAGTTACTTGGCAGTTTTCTTGGCTTGCAGAAAAAACCCATTTTTAAAGTTTCTTTTGACATATTTATTGCCTTTTTGCTTACAATCTTTACACTGCCAGGGTTTTTAATGTATAGGGCATTCCACCGTGTGAGAGCACTGCCTTCATTTCATTTGCAATCCATTTCCTAAAATGTTGAACTAGAAACAACAGCCTCCTCACTCCTCCAACTATTTTCTCCTATTAATAATAAAAACTATTATTTTCCTACTCAGTTTTTACTATTAGCAGAATTTCAGTGAGATCAGGTAGTTTTTAAAAAAATTAATCCATAAAACAGCTCAAACTAAAAGGCTTGGATATTAAACACGAAGGCAGATAAACAAAACATTAAAATAAATGATCAGCTTGCTAGTTAAGCTACTTGTCAGCTTGAATTAATCTATCTTTAACTTTCTCTTGCCATTATCCTTAAGGTGATAATAAATAAAATAGTACTAAAGGATTTCTTCAGTCCATGTAGATCATTAATTAATTGCTTAATTTCTTCAAAGTAACTTGAATTTTTAACAAATAATAATAATAAACTACAGAAGCTGTGAATTATCTGCTATAAGTTAGATATCTTCCATGAATTAGTTCCAATCTTCACCACAATACATCTGGAAAAAATATTAATATACCCATTTTACAGAAAGAGAAACAAACTCAAATTCAGGGAACTTAGCACAATTTCATTTCTTGCAATTTCCTTCTGTATCTCAGTTTACAGTGTATCAAATGGCTTATTGATCAGTTAAGTAACCATTTTAGCTGGTTTATTCACTGAGTAGAACTGATGTAATTTAGATTTAATTGATGTCTTAGATTTAATAACTGCAAGACAATCCTGGAGTGTAGCTTGGCTTGTCTCATCTTAAAGATTCTGCTCATGAGGGCATCCATATCAAACTGATTTTAATAATTAAAATCCTAGAGTAGAAAGCTGTGGGCACATTCTGTAAGTTTGTTGTGCACTACCAAATCTAGTGTAGTTGTGAAAATCTCAAATGCACATGATTAATAATACTGTCATTGTCAAAGCAAAAGAGGTCTCATATTTCAGTGTAAAGGACTGAAAAGGCATTGCTGAGTTACTGAACTGGTTCCAAGAAAAGTGTTGAACATAAATGGATGGCCCTCCTGCAATCTTACTTACGGTTCTTTTTCTTGACTGTAAGTAGATAAAACAGAGGGCTGTATTTTGTTAAAGATGACACTCCTTGTTCCCATTCTCTAATGGCAAAAGTTTCACTCAAATAATAGAACAAGAAGTGTAAGGTTACCATTTGGGGATGGCATATCTTTTAAGCTCTTCTCAATGGCTTTTATGGCAATGAAGAAACCAAGGAGTATATTTTTCTTACTATCTTACGTGCTGTTTTTAGTCTTTATCTGGCAGTATGCCTGGTGTGTGAGGGTTGGTCTCTAGATAGATCTTTAAGTCTTTCTCCTTGCCAATTACCATCACTCAAATACTCTCATTATCAGTGGGCATCTTCAACTCTGGGTTACACCTCTTTCTTATTTCACTTCCATAAGGAGAGTTTCTAAAATTGATGCTTCTATTAATGATGCCACTCAGTTGACCATTTGTTCCCAAAGATAGAGTTGGAAAGACAATAATTTCTGAAAGAAAAGGCAACTAATCCAACAACAAAGTCTCTTGCATACAAACAGCAATATCTCTACCAATATCACAGAAAAACTAAAGCTCTTAAAAGGACCCTATGTTTCTAAAAGTAAAATGATTTGTACATATCAATGTTAGATTGCCTATTTGGTTTATACAATTTTGCACTGACTTTCCAAATAATTAATAGTGTCTCTAATCTCATACTTTCTTGCATGAGAAACATGCAAGAACGTGCTAACAAACATCCAATCACTTTTTCACTAGATAATATTTCCATTTCTAGTTCTTCAAGTCTTTTTCAGAAAATACTATAAAATGATTTATTATCAGATAAATATTATATTATCATAGCAGTTCCCCAAAAGGATAAATTAATATAGGTACTCTGGTTTCAAAAGAAAGCATAAAAGAGATAGAATGGAATATGGATACATTCTTTTTGTGGTGCACTACCGAATCTTGTGTGCAAAACTCAAATAGGTATGATTAATTATACTGTCACTGTCAAGGCTAAAGATGTTCCATATTTTAGTCGAAAGTAATTATAAAAAAATGATAGAAGGGACTATGGAAAGTACCTTTTGAGATAGAAATGTTGAGGAGGTCAATGGGCATTTAGGGAGGGAGAGAGTGCCCATTTAGGATGAGGTGAAGTGCAAAATAGTGAGCTTCAAAGGTATGTAAATGGTCTATGAAAATACAGTCTCAGTGAGAAGAGAGATTTTGTACTATAACTTGCCATTTGTCCCTTGATATCTGCATTTAAAATTTTGATTTAGTTTGAATGTTATGGAATAGTTTGACATTAAATGGGAATGAAAATCTGACATTTAAATCATTTGAGATAATCTTGATTTTATAATTCAAAGAGTTAGTAGTATTTAAATTTTTTTTTCTCTGTACCGTGGAATCAAACCCAGGGTCTTAATGCATTATGGCAGGCAAGCACATTACTACTAAGCTATATCCTCAGCCCAATATTTTTTGATAGTCTTATTAAATGTGTATTAATTATACATATTAATGGAGTTCTATGTGGTATTCCAATAACATACATGCAGCATGCACTGATCCAACCCTCAAATAAAGCCTCCTTTTATTCACCCCCTTTTCCCAAACTCCAGTAATTTCCATTCTACATTCAGGTCTACTTTATTTTATTTTTTAACTTTCACATGTGAAAGAGAACATGTGGCACTTGTCTCTTTGTGTCTGGCTTATTTTACTTAACCTAAAGTCCTGCAGTTCCTGTCATTTTACTGCAATTAACAGGATTTTTTTCTTCTTTATGACTTTATTGACTAAGTCATGCTTAAATATATGTACATACCACATTTTCTTTGTCCATTCATTGATCAGTGGGCACGTAGGTTGATTCCATATCTCACATAGTATCACAATAAACATGGACATGGATATTCCAGTATCTATTTAGTGTGCTAATTTCATTTTATTTAGCAATATCCAGAAGTGAGATAGCTGGATCATATAGTGGATTGAGGAACCTTTATATTGTTCTCCATAATGGTTGTACTAATTTACATTCCAAGCATTAGTATGTGAGAGTGTCTTTTTCTCCTCATTTTTGCCAGCATTTTTATGTATTTATTTATTGATTAATAATTACCACTCTGAGGTGAAACGAGATCTCATATTAGTTTGGATTTGCATTTCCTTTATGGCTGATACTGAGCATTTTTTCATCTATCTATTATTGGTCATTTGAAATTCCTCTTTTGAGATATACCTATCTAGATTCTTTGCCCATTTTTAAATTTGTTACTTGTCTTTTTGTTGTTGTTAAGATTCTTACTTCCTTATACATTTTGGCTATTAATCCTCTGTCAGAGAAATAGTTCACAAATATTTTCTCCCATTCTGTAGGTTATCTCTTCACTCTGTTGATTGTTTGCTTGGCTATGTGGAAACCTTTTAGTTTGATGTAATCCAGTTGCCTTTTTTTTTTTTGGTTTTTGTTTCCTGTGCTTTGGGGGATTATAACCCAAAAGACCATTGCTTATACTAATATCTTGAAATGTTTCCCCTATGTTTCTTCTGGTAGTTTCATAGTTTCATGTTTTATATTTAGATCTTTGAATCATTTTGAGTTGATTTTTGTACAGAGTAAGAGAGAAGGATTATCTTCAAGTCTTTTTGAGACATAAACAGAAAAAAAACACTAAAATGAAATTTAATAAAAGTTATCATATTTATGTTTAATTTTCTGACAAAATGTTTGTGTATGTATGGGGCAATACTTTTTATGGACCAAGAAGAGAAATAATATAGTTCTATTATGCTTGACAGTATCAAGGAGATTTCCTGAAATAGGTGACATTTGAGTTGTAAAACAATACATTCCTGGTTTAAATGATAGGATAAGCAAAGTCACCAGAGAAGGAAAGTGAATGAGACAGCAGTGCCCTGATGAGCTGTCCAGGGGGATGAGTGTCAGTGTGTGGAAGATCTGATAAAATGGAACAATTTTTAATAGTAGAAAGTCATCTCGGACTTTATTCTGTCAACAAACTTAAAATACAATAGCTTGTAAATAACATGTAAATTTGATAGAACCCCCTTTATTTGCTCTAATAAGCCTTAGTCAACTAATAAACCTTTTTCAGAGTGGCATGTTCCATTTACCAGCTCTCCATCCAGATTCACACTTATGTATGGTGCCTGAGCTGGCTCTAGTTTTGCAGCCAGAGGTGAGTTGATACGTTGATCTTGACTTTTTAGAGCAAGCCTCAAAGAGGAGGTGAGCTACCACACCATTTTCTAATCTGGAAAGTGAGTTGGATTTAGACAAACAACTGAAGGCTGCATGCAGGAAAAAGGCTGCAGAACGGAGGAGAAAGAGGCCTTCTAGAACATGCATTCTGATTTGCTTCTGTAACAGTTCTCATTGTTCTTCCTTTCTCCATCTCATCCTCACCCTCACCTTTCTCCCTAAGAGAATAAAAAGGATGGAAGGAAATAATTTTTTCTTGTCTGAAAATAAACTTGCCTTTACTTTTATTACTGCCTCTAGTAGAGGTTCCATAGGGCATAGAAGCCAACTGCCCTTAGATGGATGGAACAGTGCGCTGCCTATCACACGTGAGAAATCACCACAGAAAGTTCATTCTACACAGCAAGAATCGGCCATGGGCTGTATGAATTGAGGTGATATGTCATATGGCATGCCGTGTCATGGAACATTCCCTGCATCACTGCTAAAATTTCTGGGGTAGGTAGCTTGAATATTTCTTGTCTATGCTATCCTCAATTCTAATACCTAGTACCTAAGATAAGGTCCTTCTTTTTTTTTTTAATGGTACTGGAGATTGAGCCCAGGACACTCTACCACTCAGCTATACCTCCTGCCTCCTTTTAAATTAATTAATTAATTTTAGTTAGGCAAATATGACAGCAGAATGCATTTTGATTCATTATATACAATTGCAGCACAACTTTACATTTCTATGGTTGTAACATCACACCATACATGCAGTCATACATGTACCTAGGGTAATGATGTCCATCTCATTCCACCATCTTTCCTGCCCCCATGCACCCTCCCTACCTTCCTGCCCCTTTGCCCAATCAAAGTTCCTCCATTTTTCCCATGCCTCCTGCCTCCCCATTATGGGTCAGCATCCACTTATCAGAGAGAATATTTGGCCTTTGCTTTTGGGGATTGGCTTACTTTGCTTAGCATGATATTTGTTAACTCCATCCATTTATCTACAAATGCCATGATTTTGTAAAGAACTCAAAAAACTTAACACCAAAAAAAAAAAACCCAATCAATAAATGGGCTAAGGAGCCCATTTATCTCAGAAGATACACATTCGATCAACAAATATATGAAAAAAATGTTCAACATCTCTAGTAATTAGAGAAATGCAAATCAAAACTAAGATTTCATCTCACACCAGTCAGAATGGCAGTTATCAAGAATACAGACAACAATAAATGTTGGCGAGGATGTGGGGGGAAAGGCACACTCATACGTTGCTGGTGGGACTGCAACTTGGTGCAGCAGTACGGAGATTCCTTAGAAAACTTGGAATGGAACCACCATTTGACCCAGGTATTTCACTCCTCAGTTTATACCCAAAGGACTTAAAATCAGCATACTAGAGTGACGCAGCCACATCAATATTCACAGAAGCTCAATTCATGATAGCTAAACTGTGGAAGCAACCTAGATGCCTTTCAATAGATGAATGGATAAAGAAACTGTGTCATATATACACAATGGAATATTACTCAGCATTAAAAGAGAGTAAAATCATGGCATTTGCAGGTAAATGGATGGAGTTAGAGAATATCATGCTAAGCGAAGTGAGCCAATCCCCAAAATACCAAAGGCCAAATATTCTCCCTTTTCTTTTTAATTTGTAATTTTGAGACAGGGTTTCACTAAGTTACCCAAGCTGGCCTTGAACTTGTGATCCTTCTGCCTCAGCCTCTGAGTAGCAGGGATTACGGGTGTGTGCCACGGCTTGTTGCTCCATCTACCTCTTACTTCTATCACTGCCAGAATTTCCCCAATGATGGTGGTGATGATGGTGATGATGATGAGGATGAGGAGGAGGAGGATGATGATGATTAACTTTCTAGACAGCTTTTAGTAGATCAGGAACTTTTTAATATTCATTTTTAAAACTTTCTTAAAATAATTTGAACATACAGAGAAGTTGCAAGAGATATGCCAAACTTCTGTATACTTTTTTGACAAATCACCAGTTTTTATTTGTAACATTTGCTTTAGCATCTACTCTCTCTTCCTCTCCATGTATTTTTCCTAAACAAATAAGAGTTGGTTGCATAGATCATGCTACTTCACCCATTTACATTGCAGCATTATTTTCTTACATAATGATGAAACTGAGAAAATTTGACATTGATATGCCACTTTTATCTAATCGAGAGTCCACATTCCAAATTCATCTTCTGCTCCAATAATGTCCTTTACAGCAAATATTTTCAGCACAGTATTTCATCTAGGATCACAGAGCACAATTGTCATGCCTCTTTAGTTTCCTTTAGTGGGGAATAGTTACTTGGTCTTTCCTCTAAAGCATACAGGCCAGTTATTTGTAGACTGTCTCTCAGAATGGTGGGTTTTTTTTGTGTGTGTGTGTGTGTGTGTGTGTGTGGTATGTCACATGACTACATTCAGTTTGTGCACTTGGGGTGGAAATATCAAGTGAAATTGTGTTCTCTTTTCATGGTGTAACATGAGAGGCACATCACCTTTACTGGTGATGTTAGTTTTGATCCATTGGTTGAAGTGCTGTCTGTTTTTTTCACGATGTAATTAATATTTTTCCTTTTGTCACAAGTAATTTGTAATGAGATAATTTGATATACATAAACATATATTCTATTCATCAACTTATCTCCACTAAATTTAGTAACTACTGATGTCTTATGCCTAAATCAATTTTTTTCTGATGGTTGCAAAATGGTGATTAAAAAAAACTTCATCATTCTTTCTATAATTATTAGTGTCATACATAAGAGTTTTCTCTTCTAGATTATTTAATTATCATAGACTTAGATTCTTATTTTTTTCAATAAATAATAGTTCATTACTTCCTCATTTACTCAAATTATCCAGATTTGAGCAATAGAAGCCCCTTCAAGCTGACTCTATCTCTTTGGACAGCCCCCACCCCATTATTTTTTCTGAGTATGTCTCACTTTTAGTCCCTGAAGACATTTCAGGTTCATCTTATGTTTGTACTGCTCCAGCCTCAAATCTATAGGCCATAATTTTAGGACTTTATAAGTATACAATTTCCCAAAAAATCTACAAAATAGATATTTATTATTCCCACTATACAAATGAAGTGACAAAGACATAGAGAGACTTGGTAAATATTCCTGAGTGAAAGAGCTATAAAACATTGCCACCTCCAATCTCACCTGTGTCCTCCAGCCTTGGCCAAACATACTCTCAACCAAGTTAACGTGTATGTCAAATACAATTCCTGAATCTCCTCCACCTCACAGGAATGTCTTGGCACTTGGTATTCACACACTAAATATTTGTTGACATTAAATGAATTAAACCTCATTTTCTCCTTTGCCTTTTTTTTTTTGTGTGTGTGTGTGTGTGTGTGTGTGTGAGAGAGAGAGAGAGAGAGATAGAGAGAGAGAGAGAGAGAGAGAGAGAGAGTAGACTGGAG
>NW_026000229.1:41045122-41061596 GCF_001458135.2 Marmota marmota marmota | reverse complement strand
GAGAGAGAGAGAGAGAGAGAGAGAGAGAGAGAGAGAGAGAGAGAGAGAGATCTGGTTTCAAGGAGCATAGAAAGGGATTCCTAGAATGGAAGAGAAAGGAAGGAAGGAAGGAAAAGAGGGAGGGAGGGAGAGAGGGAGGATGTTCCTATAGCTCTTGGAGACCACATTAAGATGCCTCTTAAGATTTCCACCCCACCAATGTGGATCTACTTATACCCTCTGCAGAAAGAAAGAAATTCCTATCCCTTTGTCTGAAATTCTTAAATAATTATCTTTCATTACACTTCTCTATGCTCTCCTAGTTCTCAGAACCTGTTTCTTGTGTACTCTTTTCTTTCTCTGAGATAATATTCAACCCCTGTGTCATACATTCACTCCCTGTCTGCCACCTACTTGGTGTTTTCATTTCCTTCTATATCTAACTTGGACTCGGTTGTTCATTAGTTCACATGCTCCCAACCTACCCTCTCAACTTCCTACCTCTTCTGACACTGCAAACTCTCAGACCTGGAAGAATCCAATTCACTCCCTCACTGAAACTGCTGAGCCCTTCTGGAGAAAATTACACAATGATACGGATGGTTGGCACCACAAATCTCTCTTGGCAATGCTCAGCAATCCTTTGACCTGATCCTGATCAGCTCCCTCACCCACTCCCCTCAACAGTGATTCTAAGCCTTTACCAATGTCCTTTTCCCTCCACCCACTTTCTCTAAGTGTCTCCTATAACTGTAGAAAATACAGTCTATCAAGTAGAAGCCACATCATCCTCTGGGCTCCACACCTCAGTTTTTTTCATATGCATACTTGTCTTCTTTACTTCCTTTCTTCTTGTCTCATTGAAGAGGTGACTTTTACAAAATGTGCGTTCTGTATCCTAGCCTCTACTGCTATAACCCTATAATATTCTTCCATCAATTTCTGTCTTTTTCTTATTTCTTAATCTGTTAGTTTATATATCTTTTTTAATTGCTTTCCCTTCAACTGTGTAAATAAGCTCAGTTCTCTTTTATCTTCTTCTTGCTGTTTTTTTTTTCTTTATGGTACTAAGGACACAATCGAGGGGTGCTCTACTATTGAGCTATTTTTCCCACCCCTTCAATTTTTTTTTAAAATTTTGAGACAAGGTCTTGCTAAATTGCCCAGGCTGGCCTCAAACTTGTGATTCTCCTGCTTCAGCCTCCCCAGTAACTGGAATTACAGGTGTGCATCCCACACCTAGCTAGTTCTCTCTTAAGAATCCAAACATCCTTTGACATCTTCCTCATCTATTGCCATTTTGTTTTTATTTTTCCCATGAATAAGATTCTTGAAATCAGTTGACACCTACTGCTTCCACTTTGGCCCCTCAATCTACTTCAGTCTGCATCTGAAACCACTGCCTCCAGCCTTGCCCTTGTTAATCAGATCCCTGCAGCCTCCCTCTACACAGGCAGCTCTGGCTCTCCTCTTCACTGATGTTTTTTTAAAAAGTTACAAGAGGAAGCATCATCCCCTGCAGTCCTCCCCAGTTAATAAGAAAATTCATGAAATGAGCTGTTCTTTCTTTTCCAGCCACCTTTTTGGTCCTAAAGGAATATATTTAAATGAGAAGATATATACTTGTTCATTCACAAACTTGGTGGGCTCCATTACTTTTTTTTTTTTTTTTTGTAGAAAAAAAGTATATGTAACTGTACCATGTCTTAACCCCAGGTGGGGTTCTGTGCAGTGCCTGGATGTGATGTGTATAGTGAATTATACATAATAAACACTATTTGTAATTATAATAAGAGTGAGTTCTGGAAGAGGTAAGCAAGGGTATAAAATTCATCTTCCGTATGGTTATTATTCCATTTATATGAAAAGTCCACTAAATTCACTGAACCATATCAGGCCACATCTGTTTGAAAACCTACCAGTTTTTATGAACATTAAATAAAAACAGACTTAAAGACCATTTATCATATTCATGAAAAAATAATGAAATGGAAACATAGTGAAGAGGAACCCATTGAGAAAGAAAAAAGTTTTAAATGCCAACAATTTGATATTTTATTTTTTATATTAAAAAACCAAATATCTGCTCTTTTTGCTTCAGAATTTTCCATAATTAGAGGGTATTTTTGTTTCAGCGTTGTTTGGTCTCTTGCCTCAGTATTAACCTAAGTAGCACAGACTCAGAAAATACCCTAAAATATTTATACATAAACTTTTCATACAAAAGTTAGGTATTTGAACCTTAAGTATAACTGCTTGCATAAAAATCTAAAACCCAAGCAAAATGAAAATTTGGGGTTGGAGAAGGGGAAAATGGAAATAAAATTTCTCCTCACTATATTTTATAGGTGAAATAGATTCCACTAGGATTAGACCTTCTAAGTTACTATGACAGAAGTAAAGAGAGGTGGAAAGGAAACTTTGAGTGACATTTTTGACAGCAAGCTACAGAAATAACAGTTTGACAGAAGAGGCCATCATAAATACAAGATCATCTCAGGCATGAATAGGATTTCCCTTAATGTAAAAAATATGAGCACGTGTAGGATTCAATTTGGGGCAAAGAGAAGAGCAAGGTGGGAAGGTTACCTAGAAGAAGGTTCCTAGTGCTGAAGTCATGGAACTCTGAGGATCAGTGTAAATGTCCCTGCTGAACCTTTTTTTTTTTTGGAAATTTTAAAGTGTCTCTCGTATTTGTTTCTATTTATACCTGTTTCTAGCTTGATTGAACTGAGGTACAACCAATAAATAGAGAGGATTGTATTTCTATTAATACCAAGTTTGTTTTTGTGCCAATACTGAGATCTATTTATTCTGCAGGTAGAAGACAGACCTCATTCTTACCTAATCGATATAGACATCTCAGATCAAAAACAAATCTTCATATTGGCAAACAGACCAGTCAATATCTTATTACTTTTTAATAAGAATTTCCTTGTCAGTGCACTGGAAAGAAAATTATTAATAGAAAAGTCTACACATAATATTATAAATATATCCCTAATACAAAGAACAGAAATGGGAATGCACCATATAATAATAAAAATTGGCCTTGAGTTAGAGTTTTGGGGTCTTGTCAGAAACAAGAGCTACCTTATTTCACGAGTTGGCCTGGTCAGCTGACATCTTTACACTTCCAATCCGTTGTCAAGAAGATAAAAGGGATTGGCCAAATGATCCCTAAAGCCCACTTTTCAGCTCTGAAATCCATGACAAGTAAATATTCTATTTTGAATTTTCATTAGGTTAAGGATTTAACAATCAACTGAAACAGGATGACTAACCCATAACATGTTCCAGAAAAATATGAAATGACATGTTGAAGAGCATTTAAATTGAACAAAACAGATTTGTGTGTGTGCCACTATTGATATACAAATGTTGAATGTGTTTTACTGTATCTACTGAATGTGATTGATAGGAGATGCATCAATTTCAAGGTTTGTGAATCTAAGTAAATTGTTGTCAGTGGTATCGCTTCTTTAAAAAAAAAATTATATCCTTACAGTGAACAGACAAATTGAGACAGGATATACATAAAGCATCAATTTAGCACAAATATCCACTTACAATTGTGAAAACAACAACAACAAAACAACAACATGTAGTTGGGAGATTTTCAGAAAATTTGAGGAGCATTTTTTAAATTGCTTATGCTTTTTAGAATGCTTAGCATTTCTGTTTTGAAAACAACTTGTCTTCCTTTTCAAAGTGTATGTGCAAAGCTGGCTGTGATGTCAGAATGAGCTGTTTCCAGAGGGTTGGGTCAGCTCCCACTCAACCATTCTTCTACGGAAAAGAAACTGGGGATGAGATAGGAGTTGTGCTCATTAAATCTCAAACTTCCAACCCTGTTTCAGAAGCACTACAGAACTCTTAAATGTATAATCAAAAGGAAAATACAGTTTGTCTTTTACTAAATTATTAAATCCTTGTTTTGACCTTTTTCCTTTCTACCTTGACCCCTTTCTGCCTCTGCCTTTCATTTATATTTCCTCACTCTGGAATGAAAGCTTGAATAAGTGTGGTACATAAAAAGGAAAACAAGCAAAGAAATAAGAAATTGTCCTGTTCTCTCTCTTTTTTTTACTAGGAGTGAGGGGTACTTGGGGTTGAACCCAGGGGCTCTTTACCACTGAGCTACATCCCCAGTCCTTTTAATTTTTTTTTTTTTTTTTTTTTGAGACAGGGTCTTGCTAAGTTGCTGAGGCTAGCCTTGTGGTCCACCTACCTCTGCCTCCTGAGTGGCTTGCATTCTAGGCATGCATCACTGTGCCCAGCTGATCTCTCTTTACCTCTTATTTCTCTCTGTATCTAACAGATCATGTCTATTTAAATCCTCTCTATTCCCAGGGTATTTTAGGTTTTCAATATTTTTACACAGAATGAAGTTTTAAATTTTAAAGATATATGTCACAAATATTTTACAGATAAACTCGACTTAAAATATAAATGGATATCAAGAAGGAAAAAATGCAAAAATTCTCTCCCCAAAACGTATCTGCCTTTACCTTAGAAGGTTTTTAAAGTTTAAAGGTGGAGGCCCTGCAAACTTCATATTTAGCAAGATTAGCCACACACACAAAAAAGTAACTTATTTGATGGGAGCCCACCCTGGGTCTAATTTAGAAGTTTCCATTTATGTCATGTCAGATTTGGGAAGACTGAACCCTCATTGAATACATTGGTCTGACTGTCTCCCAAGCTTGATAGCCAGGGTTCATGACTGCAGTTCCTGGCACATTCATAAATATTCATACCTCTACTAATAATTTGCAAGCCAAATTCATTTGGCTTTTTTCACCCCATCAATCTTATAATTAATAAGGGTGTTGCTCTTGTTTCACTTTCCTCCAAAAGAAAAGATAAATGAAATAAAGAGTCATCCTGTAAATTTAAATAGGAGTGCCTCTCGCTGATTAAAAGCTGATGCTATCGTATAATGGTGGAAGGGGGGTTTTGGCTATTGCTCTCACTGGTGGCTGGGGGCGGGGGCGGGTAGAGCAAAGGAAGCGTTTCCAGATGTGGCCTCACGGGCCTTGATCTGAAGAGCTTGGTTATCTATTAAATAATGCCTAGGAGAACTTTGAGATATTATGTTAAAACTGAACTGTAGGGAATTTATTTGCAAACTGCTGTCTTAGCCATTATCTGGTCAGACAGACACTCAACATAGCTGGCCATTGAACACAGCATGCCAATATCCAGGGAATAAGACTCTGAACAGTCTGTAAACTTCTGCTTAGAAATTTAGAGATAGTTTAGAAAATTTGTCAAAATTTAGTGATTATTATGTCTTTGAAGTGAATGCCTTTGAATTAGCATGCCAGCTATGTTTCTAAATCTAATTGGGAATACTTTGGTCTCCACAGAAACATTAAAGGAGGTATACTTCACCACGCAATTTTACAAATATGTCATAGGACATAGGACATGCTGTAAATTGTCCACTCCTATTGGATTTTCTAAGGTCCTTTATAGAAAAGCAAGAAAATCAAATTGAACATAATTTAGAAATAAAATTTCTAATTTAGAAATAAAATAAAAGTAACTCGAACTTATCAATCCCCTGGGACCTTATTTTATTTAAACCTCATTTGAACATGAAAAAAGTCATGAGGCCCATGAATGAGCTGCAAAGTATAAATAACTGTCTTAGCTCTCTTGTGGTGGCAATATCACCCTTTCTGAGCACATTATTGAATCTGCACTAAAATTAAGAGACCTGGATAAATAAACAAGCAGTCAGATATTGCTTCTAATTTCTTTTAGGGGAACTTGCTTTAAAGACACAATAATGTATTATTTTTGTGTATTGGTTAGTTTGGTTTAGGAAACATTTTATCCAAGATATTTAACTTTGAAGCTTATATTTCAGAGTTTTTTTTTTTTCTTTAAAAGCACACTCTGTTCAGGCCAGTCCTTTAAACATATCTATGCACAGTTGGGAAAAAAAAAAGATAATTTACACCTTAATTCTATGTAAACACAATTATACATTTGATTGACTGTAAAAAAAAAAGCTTCCTACTACATTTAAAAGAGGAGGGTAAATGTTTTCCTCTACAGACATTTAAAACAGGAGTGTAAAAGAGGGAGAAGCACAACGCAGAGTACTAACCACTAGGTGGGAGTTCATAACCCACTTGAATCAAAGTGTGGAATATGATATGTCAAGAAATTTGTAATGTTTTGAACAACCAACAATAAAAAATTAAAAAAAAAAAAGAGGGAGAAGCAAATCTAACTCTGGAGGCCTCTTTATGTTTCCCCAGATATAATCTATTCCTTTGTTTCAGAAGTAAGAATGAGCCTGCAAGTGGCATTAGTCAGAGCCCTCAAGACATCTTTGCAACGAGTTCTCATGTGGCAAGGGAGATGTGATTCTTCATATGTTTAAGTTCCTTCCAGAGTGGTGGATGAGATGGGAGGTAATGGACTTTTCTAAACTTGCTTGGCTGAGGAAGCTATTGGAAAACTCACTGTTAGGTAATAGTGTCTTTTTCTTCTTCTCTCCTCCTACTTTCCAAAAGCAGAATTAGACCCATCTAGGTCTTTGCTGTTACTCTGCCAGGTCTCCCAAACTACACAGTAATCCTGCTGGCCTGCCCTCAAAAGGGATAATAGAGATCTAGAGATGAAACTGATGGGGTAAGGTGGGAGCGAGGTGGGGAGCGATTCTGACAGCACTTCCTTCCCCAGCCCCAAATTTGCCCTTGGAGCCAGAGACAGGCCCTCTATCTCTGGTACCAGGTTGTAGGAGTAGAGTAGACCTGGGCATTCTCAGCAACCTTCTGTGTCTTTAAAGGGTGCTAAGGAAAAGGGCTCAAGGAGTTGGACATGAATCTCCACCACTGCAGACTTCTGCACTGGCTAACAGGGCTTCCGGGTAGTTACCTTATATCCCAACAATTCGTAGGTGCTTACCATATGCAATTTCTCCAAGTCCTGGGACTCCCTGGGATCCAAAGACTGGATCTCTTCCTAGTTCCCTTCCTAGGAACTTAGGAAGAGCACAGGGAAATCAAAAGCACCTCTCACCTAACCTCCACCCTTCAGGAGAGGTGTCTACCACAAGACTGGGACCAAGAGGATCCTCACTTGCCATTGTACCCCAATCTCTTGCATTTTGACACTAGTTGTACTCTTCCTCCAGCCGGTCTTGAGGGGGGTTTGCACATGGCTTTTTACTTATTTTGTTGTTCTCCCTTTCCCTTTTTGTGTGTTCTAGCTGTAGAAGTAAGAAGGTATCCGGTAGGATTGGTGGGAAGAGGTGACAGTAATTACAGAACCTTGTAGGTTTGTTATGTATGCACGTGACTAAGTTGCTCTCTGTGTGTGTGTGTCTGTGTTTGTAGGAGAGAAAGGAAAGAGAAAAGAGAAATGTACAAGGCTAATTTGTGATCTGTGAATTTGTGAATCTTCAAGAAGCTACCCTTACTCACCAGGGAGTCTGGAATATAACACCTAAAGCTTGAGGTTCATTTAACCCTCTTTGTGCATGGTCCCAAGAACTATTTTTATTCCCCAGCACTGGTGAGGGAGACTGGCTGGAAATGAGGGGCTGGAGCATTCCCTTCATGTTTACCAGGTAAAGTGGAAAGCTGAGAAGAGTTTGGACAATTCCAAATGAAAAAAATGCCTCAAATGCAATTTATGTAAGTCCTAAAATTTAGGGGAACTTGCTTTCACATAGTGACCTGGATTGGTTTCTTATTCCAACAGAAAAAAAAAAATCTCAATGTTAGCTGTGTGTGTGTGTACAGTGACATCAGTATCCTAAACATCTCAATTTTATTCTATTTCAAACGGCAAATGGGCTCACACAGCCCAAGAGCCTCCTTCTGTGTGAATGTTTCTGAGAAATACTTTGAATTTAATAAGCCTAAAATACACACGGACAAACAAAATAGGTTTTGGGAGAAGTGTGGAGAAAGGCAAAGAGGGAGAAATGTGGAGAGGGACAAGAGAAGAGGTCGGAGTGGAGGGGGTGGGGAGACTGAGATTCACACATGCACACTAAGAGCTTTGAAACCTTCGACCTGACCCCCAAACCCAAGTGCATCACACAAAACAGGTTCGGATCATATTTCAGGAGGTCTTCTTGCCCCGAGTCCGCTGTCCCCGGGGACTTAATTCACTCCTGCCTTCTCCGCACAATGACTTTAGAACCTGGGAAAATAATTGCATTAGAGCAGATTACTTATAACCGATAGTTATCCGTCCTTTTCCTGTTCGACAGAAGTCTATTAAACTCAGCACAGCCATTACCAGCTGAGCTCTAGAGCGCGCCTTCATTAAGAAAATTAAACTCATACTTTTGAACCTAATCAAAGCTTGCACAAGTCTCAGGAGCCTGCGTGCAAATCCCGACGTTTTCGTGAGCCCCATTTACCCGCGAATCAACCTGTTTTTGGATACCATAATTAGGGTGAAAAGATCCAGTGTGATGACAATTACTCCGAAATAGGGATGTCTGAGCTTCCCAGCCCCTCCTCCTCTTGCCTCCTACTTTCCTCTGGTGGATTTTTTCCTGGGAGCTTAAAGCATCACACCTGTCCAGAGAGTGACCCAGGACTTGGGGAGTACATGAGGATGGCTGAAGCAAAGGAGAGGGGTGGAGTGAAGATGTAGATCGAGGGCCGGGAAGTCGCGCGGGGGAACTTTCCTAATTGACGTCTGTGGCTGGCAGTCCGCACCAAGTGCACGTGTTTCACACACATGCGCGCGCGCGCACACACACGTACGCACGCACCGCAGCGTGGCGGGAAGACTGTTTCACTCCATTGAGTTTCACACTCGCTCGGGGACCAACATGGCCTGTGCACCTTTTGTCCACCGTGGGCGGGAGCCTGGCCCGGGAACTGGGCAGGCCTTTGCGTGTGCCACGTACCCGGAGGTTCAGTCCCTGTGGCAGGGCCTTTGGCCTTGAGGGATCTTGAATTTCCTTCTTGGTTTGGTAAGAGTCTCAGTCGCTCCGAATACCCCTGGAGTGAAATTGCTCCAGTCCCGGGACGGAGGGAACAGGTGGGAAGCACGGGCTGGGAGGAGGGCAACGTCCTTACCTCCCCTCCCAGAGCCTCCGGGTAACTTCTCTCTTCCTTCTAAGGAGAGGTAGGATTTCCAATTCCTCTATCAACTGGAAACCTCTCCCGGCAGGAGAGCTTACTGCTCGATTAGAGGGGGCGCATTGCATTGATTATCTGTGCTATCTGGAAATTTGCAGAGTTCGAACAATGATTTTTAGCACTTTTGTTGTTGTTGTTGTTAGCCACCTCTAGCTTTAGCATTTGGCTTTTTAAAATGTTAATTACTGTGTATTTCTCGGAAAGGTCCGCCCAATTCTCAGGAAAACATAAGGGCTTTTGCATATTTGGGGGCGTCCTTTTCTAGGACTCTGGGGGCAAAGGAAAACTGCTTGCATTTTTATCAGAATGCCCGGTAACGGAGTTCTCATCCCTCTCTCTGTCTAATGAGGCTTTGGGGTTTGTTAGGGAAATAGCTGCCCCTCTGCCTCCCTATCGGCACCCAAATACAGGATTCGAGGGAGCTACTTGAAAGTGTATAATATTGTTCCTTGGCAAGTGTTTAATTCTCTTTCCCATAATTTCTATTTGTTATAAAAGCCTACAAAACTCAAGTGACGAAAGTCAGCGAATAGATGTGGACAAAGGAACATCTTTTACATCTCCACAGCTTTCAACTCGATAAATTGCTGAATATAAAAAATATTTTTCAGGGAAAAAGAAAAACACACCTACACTGCTGTTGTTAGTGTTTTCTTCACATCAAATGTAGGCTTGCCATTTGATTTGTTTTTCCTTTGTAGAAAAAGAGGAGAAAATCAGAAATGAACAAGAAGCCGTTTAACAGCAGCAATTCCAAGACTTTTGAGACACTTTTATTCGCTTCTGTTTTCCCTTATTTACCTTTAAAGCAAACCCAAAACAAAGATTAAAAGGGGGGGGGGGAAGGAACACCATCTCTAGTGGAGAGTTTACTCTGTTGCCACAATAAGGGATGGGGGCTGTTAACAGCTATTTGAGATGATAATGCTTAGTGAGCTCATTCTTTTAATCATAATCTTCAAGTGGTTTAAGATTAATGGCAGGGGGTATTTTCTGTCTCTTCCTAGGGACCTTTGCATTAATTTACTTAGAACATTGGCCAGACTGTCAATGCCTCCAAATTTTATTAAGTCGAACTGAGACAAATACAATGAGATTTTCATATTTTCCTCGTCTATGAAAATATATTACTGGAAGCAGTTTTTTAGATTCAGCTGCAATGAGGGACCTCCTTACTTGTCTTTATTATTTTATTGTGTTCATACATGCACAGATATATACATTCCATATATATATATACACACACACATATATACACATATATTTAAATGAACTTGTGGTCTGCAATAGTTTTCCTTACACTTCTGAGCTTAATGGGGACCTTTCAAAAAGTCAACCGCAGTGGCAGGCAGTAGATTCTGTTTCCCCAGAGCAGGATTTATGTTTAAAGTAAGTTTGAATGCAATGAACTTCTTCAAAACAGACCCCCCAAAATGATAACAGCTTGGATATAAATATTTAACTTTATCTCAGTTGTCACAATAGCCCCAGCAATTTTTCAAGCACAGCTATACTGAGGCGTCTTTTCACCAGCGTGAAGAACCAGGCTGTCTCCTACCTCTGCTTTGCCCTGGGAGAGCTCCTTCTCTGGGGTTTCTGGGTCCCTGTCCCGTCCTGGAGCTTCCCCGAAAGAGGGGCGGGGCATGAGTTGTAGAAGGGTTGACACGGGAGATTCTGCAGAGAAGCGAGGAAAGAGAACGGATTTTTAAACCGAAGATCTTGATAATCTGGCAGGAAATTAAAGTCAGGAGATCCACCTTTTCCCTACTGTCCTCCCTGCCCGATGTTTCTTCCCCCGCTCATTTCTGAGAATTGCTTTCACAAAATCCCGCAATCTGGTACTTGCAAAAGCAAAACCAAAAACTCCCCCAGAAACTGAAGTCGTTCCGCCTTGTAGATTTACATGCTTCATGTGGGGGTCTAGCTGTGGTCAGAAGACTTTTCCGAGTCAGGGCTGCTTTGCCAGCTTCTTTCCCAAGGGTAGAGGCTGACGGTGGAGTCGGCGCGTCGGCCAACCCGAGATTGCCCCGGCTCTCGTTACCTGTGCGCCCTGGTGTTACACAGTGCTCATAAATCCCACTGAAGATTAATTGGGAAGCCGAGAAAACGCCTCTTTGCATCGAACCGTTGAAAAATAACCCAAACACTCAGATGGTAGCAGTCCCACAGCTTGCATTGGACGTTAAATGCCATAGTAAGATCAAGTGTCAAAGACATCGCGGTTTATTTTGCTGCACTTCAACCACCCTTTCCGTTTCCAGCAAAATTGAGAAGCACAGGCCAGTAAAGAATAGGCACACACGTGGGGCATAAAGTGTGTGTGTGTGTGTGTGTGTGTGTGTCTGTGTGTCTGTGTGTTTAGGTAGGTGGGTACGGTGACAACTTTTAAATTAAAAAAAAAGAATTAATGAAAATAAGAGAAAAAAGAAAATTTCAGATGGGGCTGGTATTTCTTGGGGGGTGCAGGGTGCAGGAAAGGGTCATTCACGACAAGGAACTGTCTGAATTCCGAAAGGATTCCTCTGGACTTTGGTAAAACAGTGAAGAGTCCCCAGGAGTTTGATTTTGCAAGGATGTGAAATATCGTTTTGTATTGGCCGCTTTTCCCATCAGATATACTTCTTAAAAAAAAAAAAAAAACCACCAAAGAACTTCTACAGCATCTTTTAAAACATTTCCTTGGAATCTACAGTTCAGCAGAAAAAAACTACAGCAAAACCTCACAGAATAAAGAGATTTAGAAAACGAAAATGTGTTAGTTTATTCCCCGGAGGCCAAGTGAAGGTGGGAGTTCCTTCGCATTTTATTATTATTATTATCGTTTATTCATTTAAATGTTCAGCCTTGACAAGTTATTCCCTTGCCGGGGCGTTTTGCAGCAAAATGAAGGTGGGTTTGGTAGAAGGAGTCAAGAAAGGGCGGGGGAGGGCTCGGAAAAACACGATACGATTCACTTCGCAGGGGGCTGACTGGCCGTGGTCTACTCGGCGGGCCAGCAGGGGGCGCTCTGATGTTATCTCTGGACCAGACAGCTGAGACGCTTGGAGCTTGCAAGGCAGGCTTTAGTTTCACGCAGCTGCAAAGGGAAGGGGAGGAGGGATTGTAGTTCCTAAACCCTCAACAGAGATTCTACTTGGGTTATTTACCCTCAGTTCGAATGTATCTATGTCTCACTGAACCTACCCATCCTACATATAGGGCGCCTCCGTCCCAATCAAACTCGTCCTTTTCTTCTGTATCTATACAGAACGTGTGTGATCTTAGTCTTGAAATGCACACTAATGCAACTTATTAGATGCGACGATTAATAATCAACATTTTTTTTTTGCATGTTGGTTCCGCTGATCCAAGCAGGATTTATTTGCAGATCTCACATCCCAGAACTTTAATGCGCAATTTTTTTTCCTTTAAATAAAACTGGTCAAATGTTGACAACCTTTAAGCCAATCTAACACTCAAGATTAGTGATGGGAAACTAATGAGAAAATATCAGATCGCCCGGCCCGAGGGCTGCCAATTAAATCTTCGCTGATTGAAAAATAAAAGCGGACTTGGGGTGTGAGCCCAGCTCAACTTTAACTATTAATTTAACATGTTGCCCGGGTCCGTGCCTTCTCTCCTCTAAACTGCTTTCTGTAATAGAGCTTCCTCCTCTCTCATCCCTCAACCCAAAAGCCAAATGTTATTTCTCAGTATATTTCAAAAGGTCCAAATCAAAATGATCATCTCTTACACGGTAAATATTAGGCCTGTAAGCAATATGATTTAACTAATTAGAAAATTTACATCATTAAGTCTCAGGGAGAGAAAAAAGAGAAACAAATCTGCCAGTCATTTTAAAGGAGACAGGCACTATTGAAGTGTGAAGAAATCGGCTCTAATTCAAAAAGGCAATCGGGCAGAAAAAGCCCTCAACATTACCCTGCTAGTTATTAATCAGAAAGGGCTCTCCCCTCAACCCCTCCCCTCCAGCTCTGAGTTTAAGTTCGTTTTTTTGCCAGTGGCCCATGTCATATTTATATTGAGGTTTTGTCTGCTAAAGGATTAAAATTTGAAAATGTTTCAATATGAGGAAAACAGAATCTTCAAAGGGAAAGATATTCACAGAACTACCTCTCTTCCAGACAAGTAAACCTGTTGTAATAAACAATTCTCACGCCCCTCTTTTTTTTTTTTTTTATTCTTTCTTCTTTCTTCCCATTAAGTTCCTATTTTGAAACCTGCTTGGTGAGAACTAGATAAAGTCTTTGTGCTCTGCTCCCCTCCCCCTCCTTTCTTGCACCTCCTCCCTCCTCCAAAGAGAGAAACTTAGACTGAAAGCAGAAAAGTACAAATACATTAACAAAGCCCCACTCACTTGATAAAAAGGCCATGGTCTAGGCTTACATGTCAGGAATCTAAGGGAAGGGGGATCAGTGGGTGAGTCTATGGATAGAACATGATGAACAAGAAATTTTCCCAACCAATGTATATACTATTCCATATAATGTGTAGTTAGAGAAAAAAAAGGAGGCAGGTAGGCGGGGAATATTTTAAAGTGCATCATGGTGCTGTGTGGCTTTTTGTCTATTCTGCTCCTTTTTCTATTCAACTTAAAACAGCAGCCTCATTATATCTAGGTGCCCCTTCCCATCATACTCTTACTTAAGCCCTTGGTACACCACACACATAGCCCTTTCCCTAGTCTTCTCATTCCCAGCAAATTAACAGAAGAAGGAATTGCAAAGGGAACTTTGTGAGTTGTTCCATTTGGAAACTCAGGCCCTTCCTGGCATCCCTGAGGACTTGTTTTTAAACAGACTTTGGGATCAAAAAAGTTTAGTAGCAAGCCTTAGATATTCAATTTTCCTTTATTATTATTACTATTTTATAAAAAGTCCCCAAGGCTCAGTTTCTGCCTTGTTCTATTCTTCTTTCATTACAGCCAATTCTAGCCTCATTTTCAACCTCCTCTCTGCTTTACTTTGTGAAAGTTTCACTGCCTTGCTTTCCACCAAGTCCCTGGGCCTGGGAATGCTCATCTTCTGGGCTTCTGAGGGGCCTTGGTCTGCTCTTCCATGTTAGTTCAATGCCATCCTCCCCATTCCCAGATTTTAACTTTGCAGGAGAGAACAGTAGCAGATCTGGGCTATTAACACACCACAGTTAATTCTCTGCGGGAACTTTTACTAGGTGGGACGTGTGGAAGAAGAAAACATCTGTAAACAGTAGAGCTCCTGAGAGTGGGGAATGATTTCTGACACAGAGGCCAGAGCACATATAAAATATGGCAGATTTTGTAAAAGAGCCAGTTCCGAGGCACACATTGGCAAAATAAGAGAAGGGGGGTGTTGGGAAGTGACTAGAATGCTCCCCAAATGGAGCTCCTTTTCTAACCATCCCAGAGCAGATGGGAGTCTAATGTGCTCCCCTTTGAGAAAGATTAGAGTAAAATGGACACTTCTGTCACTTTCAGGAGGCGGGACACAGGGAGGCGAAAACATAGAAGACAATGGCTTCTGGTGATGGAGGGCACCCCTGGAGGGCTCCCCACCCTTGGCCCCGTCCCTTTCAAAACTCTCCTTACCTTTGTTGCTTCGATTTGATCTGAAACCACTGGACATTCCTGGGCTAGGTGCTCTGAGAGGAAAAAGACCACGAGAATCAACCGGTCTCCTGTATCTAGTCCGAAGTCAAGAAGCATTACAATAAAATTTACAGCGCCTTTAACAACTCACAAGTAAAGCATTAAAATTCTCTTTAATTGAGAAAATATTGATTTTTAAGTCTAGAAAAAGCGAAATCGTAATTTAGCTGCAAACTTTCAGGCGAGAATATAGCGTATTATGTCGCAGTATAATGGATCCACCCTTTATACCCATGCAACACCACATCTTTAATTGCGCTACTTTATGAAGTGATAAAGACAAAAGATAACCCGACTAAGACAAACGCTTTATAATAAACAGGAGGGTCTGGAGTAATTTCTTTTTTTCCAGTTACTTATAAAAAGAATTGTCTTTTTTTTTAAAGCACAGGAAAAAAAATGCCCAAAGGGAAGGAAAAGAAATAAAAAGAACGGAAAACCACAGACCAGTCTAAAAGCAACTCACATTAGCAAATCCGTTGATATTCTTTACCAAAGGAGGAATGAAGCCAACACATTTAGAGAAAATGCATTCACGGGCAAAATTGCATCCTCCTTGAAACGAAACAAACCTAGATCTATTTTCTTACTTTATTCCCCCGTCCTTTGGTTGGGGTGTGTGTGGGGGGGAGCAGAATCCATTGGTGGATAGAGAAGGAAAAGAAAAATCAGGCTCTCTATGTTATTTCTGTATCGGTTTTTGGTATTATAGAGGAGTAAAGAAGTTTTTGTGTGGTGGTTTTTCATTGATCAGTCACTCTGAGCTAATGTAATTATCCTCATCAATAGGAGGCTGCAGAGAGAATCATTATGTGGGTGACATTGATAAATGATCGCCCAGGAACGGCCCTCTCGCGGGCAACCCCCACATCTGACCCTCCCACACACACAATGTAGTCATAGAAACACCTAGAGGACCCCAGCACCGCCGCGGAAGAGGCGAGAGAGGGAAGAAAAGCCTCGGGCGGCCGGGGGAGGGGGCGGGCGAGTGGGGGCGACGGGTCCAGATCCAAACCAGTTCCAACCACAAAACAGCCAGCGGCGGAGGGTGGGGGGAGGGCACGGTTGCGGGAGGGAGATCCTCCCTACCCGGCAGCGAACCCTCCCGCGCACAGTTGCTCACAACAAAGTGAAAATCCGCCTTCCAGACGGACTCATTCCTCCACACCTTTTCCCACGTGCGACCTCACTACCAACAACAGCTGATGTTTGCCGAGACACACATTCAAATAGGTTTCTCCAAAGGAATTAAATAATTAGGTCACAAAACTTGTAGGCATCTCATTCTCACGCGAATTCTCCCAGTTTCAAAAAAAAAAAAAAAAAAACCCACAAAAAAACCCAAACAAACAACAAACCAACCAAACCCATCTGAAATAAAACAAAGGCTGCAGCTGGGCGCACCTCCCCCTCCGGCGTTCCCCCCAGTTATTTCCTGGGTGACCCCTTCCTTTCTCTTCACCTCCTAACCCAGTGCCTCTGATTATGAGATAATGGATTTTGCGATTGTTCCTGTCAGGGGAAAAAAATAAAAAAAATCCCCACCGAACCCCACGTTTTCATCTTTCGACTGTTTTATCTAAGCCAATGGGAAAGTATTGAGAGCAGTAATTGATTCATAATGATCCATAAATCGATGTCGGAAAGCGGGGGTGGGGTGGAGGTGCACGAAGTGTGTGTGTGTGTGTGTGGTGGGGGGGTGATGTCTTTGTTATTTAATTTGCTTAAACGACTTCCAAAA
>NW_026000229.1:41039784-41045097 GCF_001458135.2 Marmota marmota marmota | reverse complement strand
GGGGGTATGTAGGGGTATGCTTTACTTTATTTCTTAAAATAACACTGTCGGGGCTGGAGGGGAGGAGCTGCTGAGCTCTGCCGGATCATCCATCATCCCTGTCACCCAGAGTCTGCCCGGAGGAGCCGTAGAGGCAATCTCCCTTCTGTCTCTACACCGAAACTATTAATATTAAAACCTCCCTTCAAACACTGCTCCGACCGTCTCCATTCTCATCACAATCTGACCGGCCTCCCCCATCAGACCCGCATCTCCCTGCGCAGCACCTTCCTCCCAGCCCTGGCTGGTCCTAGAGGGCTCGCCCACGCGCAGCGCGCTTATTTGATTACAGCCAACTGTAACTGTTACACACACACACACACACACACACACACACACACACACACAGTTTGAAGCACTTTTGTCTATCAAACACACACGCAAAGGGAAGGCCAGGAGAGGGCCCAACTAGCCCTCCGAGTGCCCTCTGAAGCTGCTCATGACTCTGCCCTGCCTCCTCCCGGGCTACCGGACACATGTCCGCACCAACCCTGCTCCCTGGGCGGCCAGGAGCGGTGGATGCAAAGCTAGGGCCACTCAATGCATCCAAACACCCAGACCCTGGACTTTCTAACAATGTGGCAAGTTGTAGTGGAGAGGTCCAAGTTCCTTATCAAATTGCTGGCCTGCAAGACTAATGGGGGAACTTGTGGAGGATCCCTGTCCAGTCCCTTTGAAGGAAGGGCTCTTCTTTGACAGCTGCTAGAGATATTAGCCACATTTCCCTTCCCAAATCTGCTCTGGGTTAACAGGCCCGCGGGGCGGGAGGGGGTGAGGAGGCAAAGAGGATCCTGATTGACTTCTCTCCACAAATCTAACTGGGGAGCTGGGGGTTGGGGGTGTGTGTGCTGACCTGGGGAGTAGAAGGAAGAAGGAGTGGATAGAAGACACTACTTTCCTGGTCTTTTCTTTTTTCCTTTTAAATGTGGCTTCTTGTTCAATTCCCAACCCTTAACAGATGGCGACTGCAGTTCTCTCAGAATTTCTTAAAGAAAGGGAAACCTTTGGAATTTATTTCTGCTTTTGCTTTTCCATATAAATAAAAAAGTGTTTTTATATTACTCTTGTTTTGGAGAACATAAGCAATTTTATTCAGTCTACAGTATTTCCTTTAACACTATATGGTTGTCAAAACACCATTCCCAGTTTCTTTGCTTTTGACAGCTGAGTCTTTCTTAAATATACCCAAATCGGAACTCTTTATACTAAATAGTAAACCCGAGATAGGAGCAAGTGCCTTCTGAGGTGGCATGAAAAAGCATTATAGAAATTGGACAAGTCTATCATCCCTCTGTCTTAGCATGGGATAGGGGCAAGAAAATGCAAACGAATATTATTACAATTATCATTCATCTCCAAATATTTAAGAGGGTTAAGGTTAACATGATAGGATGTGGATTTGGCAAAGAAACTAAGCCTGAGATGATCGCATTCATTAGAACCATGGGTAGAGAACTCTGGGCTCTAATCTTCAATGAAATAACTTAATAATTTCATACAACACTTCCTACACATGAGCCAATTACCAAGTAAACCCTTCAGCTTTTACTTTACTGAGAGGAATGGAAGAAAAGCTGCCAATTTATTTTTTCAAACTGATGTGACAGTTAATTTAAAAATGGGGAACTTGACAGAGTTTACATAAGAGCATTTAAAGTAAAAATATGCAAATATTTAAATTTTACAAAAAGCTTCCGTGTAAAATGGGGTAGCAAAAATGAGAGGGAAGCTATCTCTCTTTTCCAAGTGGCACCAAATTTCTCCATTAACGACAGTTCGTTTGTGTCAGAAGTGTTATTTCTGTTTAAACAGCAACATACCAATTAAACTGATAATGTATTTATAAAAATTTTATCCAACTAAATATAATACTAAACAATAGAAGCTGATGTTTTGCTCATTTGTATAGAACTTCCCTTACTGCTGTCTAAAGTGGAAAGATGGAAGAACCTCAAATAAGATACGACTATGGATTTCTTCCAAGTTAAAAGTTTGCAGAATTAGTCAACTATTTCCATATCAAATTGACATCACATATTTAGCTAAAGTCATGATATTATTCTAAACAAAAGATCCAAAGTTTAGGAGTTACAAAATTCCAAGGTAGTATGTTTATTTGAAAAATTAAGGAGCATCCAAATACTCACACTTCCTTCCCCACTTTTGTACACTTTAGCAGTCATTGTTTGTGTAACAACATCAAACTCATAGCATAAATCTCAAGAATGTTGCATGAAAAATTTTTAAATGATGTCATATTGTCTGTTCTTTTTTAAAGGAAAAATATTAAGTTTAGTCACCAAATCATTACACTGGCATCTTTGCATATACAGTTAATTGTCTGAAGTAAAAAAGATACCATGATATAATTTATATTAAATATGAATGCATAATAATCTTTTAAACTTAGGATTCCAAACTCCATCAAAGTTGTTCATTTATCTATGAATATCTATACGTAAATTTTAACACAGGCAGACAAATTACCTTGAGCACAGACATTATTTCTTATGATTAACCCTGAAAAAGCCCTTTATCCTGGAGGAGGATGCACATGAAAAGCTTGATCTGAAAGTACTTTTTAAAATGACATGCATTTGTGAAGGAGGCCGGGCACACTGGAGGTGATCTTTCAACCTGGCTCATAACACATGCACAATTTCATACCTTCAGAAGTTTTCTGCTGGTGGAACTTATGGACCAAATACACATTGCAAGGCTATAGATGATGACCTTAAATATTGTTGGTAATATACTTAACTTCTGGGGGGAGAAAACCACCACCTACTCTCAACACCCTATAGTTGGCCTTGTGCAACCTTGCCTTAAAACCATTAAAAACACCAAAGCCTAACAAAAAATCAAAAATGAAATATTTATTACCGCATTTTGTGACTTAACACCTTTTTTTTTAACATAACGTCACAGTCCTCATACAAGTATTTTAATGTAAATTTGACAAAGCTTAAAGGTAACAGCATTTTCTTCTAGTGAGGAACACGTGCTGAGAAAAGAAGATTTCATGGACATACAATACCAATTCCACAGCAGATCTGATACTAGCAAAAACATTCTTTTTTTTTTTCAATTGAGGTAAACACATAGAATATCTAACATGAAACAATTAATAGACCCAACTCTGTTTGTTACAGTATTCTCTTGCTCCTTTTTATCCCCCAAGCTTTGAGTTTCTGATAAAGTCCTGGTTATGGTGCAATGACCATTAATAACATTTTTGTGTTGAGGAAAGCTGCCCAACTTGAGATTGTTTCGTCCACAGCCAAGGCTCAGAACTCCTGAAAGAAGCTCCTGCTCTGTCTTTAAATCTTCATTGGCAAGCTCTTTGAAGAAGAGTCCCCCAAAATCATAATAAGAATTGGCTTATGAAGCACAAACTATAAAGATCTGTTTGAAACTAAAAGACACATTTATGGAGGAACAAAGGCTGGGCATGAAAACACATTCTTGAAGCTGGAGTTGGCGTGATGAGGTTCAGCCAAATGTCCACCGTGGTCTCCAGCATGGTTCTTTTCTCATTGGCCCAACAGTTTTAAAATATACCACAGTCTCTCCTGGATAGTGAATTCACTGATGAACCAAAACAGTCATTCTTTTGGGAACAACACACATAGTGTGGAAAACAAGGATATATTTTTTTTTCTCTTCTAAAACTATTAGAGGCAACATAACGGAGTGATCAACAGAAATGTACAAGTTTAACTTAGTTCCTATGTTTATACTACAGTAGTTAGAACTCTCGGAGTCTCTTTCCAGAGGATCTTTACATGGACAAAATTGTCTCAGTGAGCCCATGATTTCACATTTGTGTTCTTGTCGCATTGGTCCTCTGTTGCTGGATGAAAAATGACAAAAGTAAAAAATAATCACAGCTGTCTGGAATTTCATATTAAGTGTCAACATCTGGTCAAAGTTCAGAAAGTCTTAAAATAGTTTTTGCGTGTGTTTCCTTTTCCCTTGAGTTCCCTTACACTATTGGGCATGAATGTCCATAACCTGTCCGCCAACACTGGGATCTACAGAATTTAACATTGTGGGGCTCTGTGCTGACACAGTCATTCCAGGGTGGGTAGGGGGTCCTCCGTGCATCATCATGGCTGGGTGGTGGGGATGGCTTGGCAAATATGAATGCATTGGGGGTCCATGTCTTAACTGAGTAGGGTGTGGGGTCATCTGGGGAGGAGTGTAACTTGGCTGTGCCATACTCATTCCCATAGGACCACCCTGAGAAACGTAGTCCCCTGGCATGCTCTGCAAACCTGAAAATAGAGAGGGAAAAAGAAAGCAGGTCAAATTCCTAAACATTTTTATACTTTACCCATCAAAGATGAAAAGAAAAAAAAAAACAACAGACACTGCAAATCTTATATCTAAATTTAGCTGCAGATTCTTGCCAATGTTTGCAGACATTCAAACTGTAGTTTGCATTTAATTTCATCGCACAGCAGTATAATGCAACACAACAGAACTAAATATTTAATGCAACTAAATGTCATAAAGTGGAACTGTTTTTCAAAATGGTATTCAGTACATTTCTTTGATAAATGCAATAAGAATATAAATTCCAAGTCGAGTTTTATCAGTTAACTGTTGATATATCATTTACTTTTCTTTGTTGCATTTATAGATATGGACAAAAATGTAGTAAAATGCACTGAATTGACATCTTATCATATCTATATTTCTTCATGAAAAATTTATTATATAGAACATTATGGCATATTCATTTTGAAAGGACAGGCTTTCAGGTATATTTAAAATGAAGCCCCTTTTTTGAATTAGAGTATTCTTACAGCAGTACACCCAAGAGATCATAAAGGTCAAAGGTAAGAAGTCAATGTAAGGTCATATGACATGCACAGTAGTTTATTTCTGAAAATCCCCCCAAATAATGCTTTGATATTAGGAATAAAATACCATACACTTAGAAATTCTTAGTTAGGATGCACAAAATTTGAACTTATGATTTGAATGTTGGTAAGTCAGCAGTTGGAGGATTTTGATTTCTCTTGCAAGTTACCTGTCCATTGAATTAAGGCTATATTATATTTACTGTCGCACATCCCCAGAGCTAAAAGGACAGCTTTATTCACCTCTATTTAACCTCCAGCACATAGAGTTGAAAAGCTGAACAGATGTTTTTGACACTGTAAGCTGGTAATCTAAAGGCTTATACGCTGCAGTCATTTTGTTAAGTAGATCCGCAGTCCATTATTAACAGAAGTGGCAAAACCATCTAAAGACAATAACACAGCC
>NW_026000229.1:41022284-41037284 GCF_001458135.2 Marmota marmota marmota | reverse complement strand
AGGCCACACTCCCCAGCAAACTGAGGAAAGGCCTATTCCCAAGTAAAACGATTAGGAGTACACTGGGGATGGTTCTGACAGTGCTGTACAAAAACTGTTTTGGAAAAACTGAGAGCGTGAGAAAAACCCAAGCGTATTTTGGTGGGATGGATGTGATGCATTTTAAACAAAGGTAAAAAAAAATCTCTTAATAAAAAATAATGCTGGCAGTGCAGCACGTCAGGCTTTAGTAGAATATTATGAATAGTCAGAGCAAATGAATGGATACAATAAGTTTAACCATGGATGCTCCGGGAGTGAAAGCGAAGCATACACCAAGGAGTTGTGGAGAACAAGAAAATGAGGGCATGCTAATGATGGGATGCGGACAAGCAAGGAGTAATTCCAGAGCTCACAGTCAAACAAACTGCTTGTGGCACTAATACTTGTGCCCAATTACCAATTCAGAAAGAAAATAAAAAGCAGTTTCAGTCGAGTCAGGGTGGGAAATCTCCAATTAGCACCGATTAGTGGTGTTGCTTCCTAGAATGGAATTCTGGGGACATTAAAAAGAATATTTCTCCCAGAATGCCTGGTGGAAGCATTTATTTGCCAGGTGAGGAGGCTCCTGAAGTACAACTTGAGGAGGACTGGGGCCTGAGGGATGGATGCAGATACTAGTTAGAACTTGCCTGCTCGGTTTGACTGGTCGATCATTGGCTGTACTATTCTCCTTCTGGCATTAATAAACCTGAAACAGAACAGAGAATCCAGTCACCAACTTCGGTCTCTGTGCTCCAAACAGCTTTGCATGAATGCTGCTGGGAATACCATGCAGTCAGATATCTACTAGATAGAGATATCTATTTTAATTTAAAGGCAATTCTTCCTTTCAGTGTTCAAAGAGAGTTGACCGATCGCCTGCATTGTCACTGAGCGACCAACTCCAAGTCGACTTGCTCAAACAGAGCTCAGGGAGGGACAAAAGTTTTCCCTGAGAAAACTTCTACTAATCTGTGATTGTGCTTCTGCTTCTGGAACAAGTAGAAATCTGGTTAAAGTTCACAGGCTGCAAGATTTTCCCCCTTTCTCTACACTCCCCATCATAGGGAGATGCAGCTTCCCCTTGCAGCTGGTCATAAATGGAGACCAGGCTCTGGCACTCCGCTTTCACAAGGTATTGTTAGGTCAGCAAAGCCATCAATTAGGCTGTCTGAAGTTTTATCACCAACACAGCAGTAATAAGTGCTGGCCAGAAAGACTTCTGCTCTTCGGTGACTCCTGCAGCTTAAGCCTGTAAAGTTAGGGGTCATTCAGAGGTCAGTGCCAGCTGGGGGCAGCCTTTCCAGCCTAAGCTGGGACACCCAGGGCAGTGGATAAGGTAACTGCCAACCATAAACCCAGCCACCTTTCAACCCACTAGAAAGACAGAGCCTCAGGTACACATGGTTGATATTAGAGCTCGAGAGACGTTTTCAAATCAGGTGGTGGCTGAATCACAGGAATGTAAAGGAGAAGCAGTTATTTTGTCTAAGAAGCCTGGATCTAATTTTGTGGAAAATCCAAAAATAAGTTTCTACTTCATGTTACTTTAATGTTTAATAATGCCCATCAAATATTCATGTACAGAGTAAGATGATAAGAAATCCCCTTTATTTCTCCAAATTTAATAAAAACAAAACAATTTTCTACCATTTGTGAGTTACCCTTGTCTCTGTGCTCTTAATGATGTGTATTCCCCACACATTTGAACTTATGCACAGGATTCATTGGCCTTGCATTTGGCTGGGGAGGGGGGCAGTGGCAGGGAGCATACAGCTGGCTGTTCCTTAGAAATATATGTATTGATAACATTTTTCAATATTTCTTGTTTCAAATCTTAAGCACACAGGGACTTAATGATTAATGAGTCCACATGGGGCTACAGGCAGGAACTGAAAACTCATTCTCTGAAATTAGCCAGAAGAATTCTAGTGTGTGTTGGCAGCTCTGCCTTCCTATGAAGTTGAAGTCCCTTGGAGGAGGACAGTCAGCCCACACAAGCCTCCTGTGAGCATTCTGGTGGGAATACAACTAAGCTGAGGAATAATAGCCACAAGAAAACCAAAGGAGTCTTTTGCATATGGTGTTTGTTTGCAAAACAATGAACTTCTTTATTACTTAAGAAAGGATGGCTCAGTTGTCAAAAATGTTACACCCCCTTGGCTTTGGGGAAGAAAGTGACAGGCTACTGTAAGTGGAGGTGAAAACAAAAGGAGAGTTGGAACTGCATATTTATTCCCACCTGTCACCTGAAGTGTTGCTGAGGCATCTCTGACCAGATCACAGACACTTCCAGAAGCAGCTCTCAAATCAGAAAAAAGAACTTCATTGTCTACATTTTCCCCACTGCTTTGACTGTGAGCGAGGAGGAGGACCGACCTAATATGTCTACCCCCAGGAATGCTTTTTGTGGGCTCAGGTTAAGAGCAACAGAGATGCTCAGGACAGCCTGTTCTCCTGTCTTGAAGTTGCTGGTGGAGGACACACATGGAAGGGGCCGTACTACTAATCCTGTTGTGTGGGGGTCTTTTTTTTTTTTTTCCCTATAGGCCAACTCTTTAGGTAAAACCAATTGCTATTTTTTCCCTTTTTAATTTCACCCTTTTACTCTTTTATTATTTACATCTGGAGGTTGTTCCCTTATTTATGTCTTTCTCTCCAGTTCCCCCAAACACTCCCTCACTCACAGAGCTGCAAGGCATCATGGTTCTTAGTTCTCAGCAGGAGAACTCCACACTGTCTTCAAACAAATAATTACGGGGAAGGTTAGAGGTTCACTCAAAGGTCATTTCTTTGGATACTCCTCAGAATGTTTACATTAGTAAAAACGGGGTCCGCTCAAAAGGTTGTTCAATGGGGGCTCCACAACAATGCAGAACATTAAAAAAGCATTCCGCGTGCTAGCAGGTCTTTAAAGAAGCACTGAACTTGGAAATGCCACTCCAGTATTACATTTTCCACTAGTTACCATGGCATAGACTGGATGTTCACTAGCAGTTATGGCAATGGCCTTTCTTTGCCCACTCCTCCTAAACAAGTATGAATAGGAGCCTCTGAAGGTTTTCACTAGATCCTTTTACAAAGGGTCATAGAGATTTTGCTTTTTTCACATGGGCTCCATTGAGCCTTTCTGCATTTTTTGTTCTCAAACAATGTTTTTGATCCATAGGACTATTCTTGCCAGATTCATAATTTTACCACATTCTTCCAAATCAGAACTTTAAAAACATATGGGCCCCAATTTTTCAGAAATCTCTCAACATACAATTCCTGCCAATTGTCAACTCCCCTGATTTTGGTATATTTTGTTAACACTATAGGTGTTATTATTAAAATTAATAATGAGTTGACTATAAGAAAACTTGGATGTTAAAAAATGAAGTTACAACTCTGCTTCCTCCGCCAGTACTGATGACCTCCAGGCCACTCAGAATACACACCATGTACATTTAATGGAGGCATTTAAATTATAGATTCAAATAAGTCAATCTAGAAGTAACTTTTATTTCTTTAATATTCCTAAGATAAATTTTCCACATATAATCTTTCCCTAGAATTATTTGACATGACTTTTTTTCCATTTCCTCTAATTTATAATTTTAAAATGACTTTTTCAATATTCAAGGAGTAAATAGAATGTCAAGTTTTGATTCTACTTAAAATGTGAAGACTCTAAGCAGAAAAATCAACTCATCTTCAGTCTTTCAAGGTCCAAACTCCATTCATATGGAAAAATGCAACTTGCTGGTTCAAAGACAAAAGACTTGTCTTAAAAAGGCTCAAAAGTTTTCTTGGATATTAAATGGGTCTCACAAAATAACATTTTGATGAGTTAAGTGTAAATGAATCAGACACATATGGATTAAGTTATCCTTGAATTTCACACGGGCTTAAAAAATAAGGGGAAAAGAGGGTCTTGGCAAAAAACATTTTGGACTTTGCCAAACCCAAAACATTTGAAAAATTGCTGAAGACATCCAACTAACCAAAATGCAGCAAGCTGCACCCAACTTTAATGAAAACCCCCACAAGTTATTTCCAATCCAAAGACTGTTAGGTTTTTCATCTGTATCTGATATTAAAAAATTCTCTAAGTTTTAATGTCATCCCAGAATGATTTTGAAGTTGCAGCCATATAATATACTTCTCTATTGGTATAAACAATTTAAACCTAAGTTATAAAGTTTTCTTGGATATTAAATAGTTCTTTAAGATACTCTGAGTTTTATACAACTCATATGGGAAATGTGCTAATAATCCTAAAGCCTTATCCAGATTTCACTTAGAAAAAAATATTTCAATAGCCTTACTGTGAATCTTTTTTTAAGGGCTACAGATAATTCTGTTAGTGACTCCTTAGGGAATGAGTACCCTAAAGTGCACTCATTCCATTGATTTGTATTGAACACAGAGTTAGTACCCAGCTCACATACATACTCTGTAGAGTGTCTACTAAGACTATCTATTTCTCTGTAAATTTTATGCAAATAGAAAATGCATTAGTATGTGTGATCCTTAAAAATTATACACCAAGACTGTTAGCTTAAAAATAACTTAATTATAGGGTTGGGGATGTAGCTCAGTGGTAGAGCACTTGCCTAGCATATGCAAGGGCCTGGATTCAACCCCCAACACTGCAAAAAAAATTATAGAAATAAATTCAATACTTTTCAAGAATTGCCAGGCCTTTCCAAGTTAATTCAGAGATGATTTTTAAAAAAGCATTAAAAGAATAAACTCCAGAGTAAATACTAAAAATTTCACCTTATATTATCATGCTGGAGAGATTTTTCCTGCAGCCCTTCCTGCCACTACCCCCAAGAAATCCAAACTTTTCAGTTTTGCATACTTTTCTGCAACTAAAATCTGACCATCATGAGTTTTCTTTTAAGACTTTTTACTCCACAGCACAGTTTAGACTGACAGAAGCAGACTTAGGTGTCATTTCCTGATTGTTGGTTGGTTTCTTTCCCTCCTCTCCCCGCCCCTTTTAAATGGCTGATAAATCTCTTCTTTCTGGTTCACTAGCTGCACACCACACCTGGTAACTAACTCCTTTCTGCAGCATTCCTTTTGTTAGAAAGTGCAGGCCTCTGTGGAGTCACCTGGACAGCAGCCAGCCCTGAACACGCCGAAGAGGAATTAAGAATCCTAGAATTGAAGTTTTGCATGGATTGGTTTGGTCAAGGAGAAGGCTGAACTGTTGAAGAGGAATCAGATCAATTTGGAAAATGTGTTGTAGGTGGCTCAGTGATGGGCCACCTGTCCAAAAAGGAAAAAGCTCTGCTTCTCTACTTCAGCCAGACTACTTATTCACAAAGCTTGCTCCTAGTTGGTGCTTCAAACAGTGAAGCTTGCAACACTGGCAAATCAGTTATAAAGTTTCTATTTTTTTTCTAAAAGCACACCCCTCCCCCCCCATTTAAATGCAAGCCTTTTTCTGTTTCTGATTATGGCTAAGAGTAGGGTTTTCTCAGTAAGACATAGTGAAATGTTGAATCAGTGAATCAGGCAGGTTTAACACCATTGGACATGTACTTGGGCACATGAATGATTGAGTCACATTGCAAACATAAGCTGCTCACTGGTGGCCAGACAATGGGTCTTTTCTCATAGACATGTGTGAGAAAAGTAAAGTAAATGAATGAAATTCATATGCTACTTAGGGAAACATTCACAGATAATAATTAATTTCCCTGAGCCATAGCTTAATTTATAATTTGATAGAATATTAGATTTGCCTACACCTCTAAAAACACATGAAGTAAATACTAACAAGTTTACAATATGAGAACATGATGCTAATCTGGAGCCACAAACAGTTTGTAGCTTTGCGAATATCCCTTGAATAGTGGAGTGTTCATGCTGACATCAAAGACAGTGGGCAGGATTATGAAGTAGCTGATGCTTATCTTTGATGGCCTTCTACTGTGTTCTTTCAATACTCTTCCTTTTATCTAACTCTTCCCTTAAGTTACAAGAACTTGCCCTACTTTGAACATGCCCTCCTTAATTATTGTTCCATAGTTTAACTTGCGGAGAGAGCAACATAATGAAGAGCAAGGTTTCATGTTCTCTGCCTTTTACTTACAGTGTGACTTGGGGCAAGTCTACTTAACCTTCCCAAGTCTCAATTTGTTTGCTATCTATAAACTGGGGAAATGAACCAGGCCTGTATTGTTCTGAGGAATAAGGGAGATACTATAGGTAAGATTCTTGGCACCATGCTTGCCTGGCACATAGTAAGGGCTCATTATATATTAGCTTACAGTCAAAATGCACCTATCTAATACTCTTAAAGATCTCTGTTCTCTCATAGGTAATAATTAAGAATAGGTGGGTGACTATTTAGCATACCCATGCTGGGTTGATAACAGGGTAACAATGTGTTATGTTCCCACAATCAGCATGTGTCCATATGGTGAGGTCTTCCTGGAAATCGCAGCTTACTCCAAGCGAATGATAGTATGGTAGGGATTTTAGATGATGGTGCCAGCATCTGCTGAGGGTGGATTGGGTAGCGAACTGAGCTCTTTGGGAATCACACACTGTACATTGTTCTCCAGATCCTTGCTATTCTAAGTGTGTTCCGTGGACCATCAGCCTCAACATCACTTCAAACTTGTTAGAGATGCAGAAATAGAGTAGTCCCCACTCTTGCATCACTGAATCCAAACCTGCATTTTAAAAGATCCAGGTGATCTTTGCACATTTGTTTGGGAAGCCTTATTCTAGATCATAGATCATAAGCCACATTTTAGTGCTATGCCTAAGAATAGAAACTTGCAAAAATTAAATTTTAATTGTGAATCCTAGCTGCAAAAAAATACACACCCTATTCTCTTTAGGTATCTTAGATCTAACCAGTCTTTTAATCACTTGCCTTGGGTAAAAAACAATTTATAATAATTTAATTTATTTTACTCCATCTGTGCCTCCTAAAGGAAAAGTTGGACCAATAAAATGTTTTTGTGGAAATTGTTAGCAGTGGCTATCTTTCAAAAATGGACAGGAGGGAGATGGTAGATTTTTCTCTTTTTTTTCCATATAATTCTGTATCGTTTAAATTTTTAATAATAAGCATGATTACTCTTATAATTAAAAGAATGTTTAAAGGTGACTAAGGAAATTTGGCATTTTATTTGACTGAGGTTTACATAGCCAATTTTAAATGGTTTTTGTTTTGTTTTTTAAATAAAAGTATTTGAGGGAATTAGGGGTAAAGTGCTTCCGAACATGCATGAGGCCCTGGGTTTGATCTCCAACACCACAAAAAAAAAAAAAAAAAAAAAACCCAAACCAAACACAATGCAACAAAAAAAGCGTTTGAGAAATGGCCCCTAAGATAGGGAATTATTTTTTATTTCCTTTATAATACTGAGCAACAACAAACACTATCCCATGAGTATAATCACACCTGGTGGCGTGTAACAAAACATCCCAGCAGGTTATGATTGTGAAGCACTGTTACGCTTACAGAATGCTATCAGATTATTTATATGTGCTATTTATCATGTATGATAAAAGTGATCTTTCAAAGCTACTTGGAAGCAAGAGAGTAGAAAACACTCACAATTCCTTAGTTATTTGTATCTAGGATCTATCCTCTTAAAGATAAAATACTAAGTCAATAGACATAAGTTGTAATATTTTCCTTCATCCTGTATGTGATTTATTGCAGATGAAAATCAAGTAGAAACTGAATTACTCTGAAAGTTTTACTACCGACATTAAAATTCCAGATCTGGGTACCTACAAACCATACAGTGCTTCTGAAAACAACTTTTTGCAGACATGGAAGATGGATCTACAACTTTACGCAACTCTATCAGCATTAAAACAGGATTAATCATTTTCAAAATTACTCATTTCCAGTTACCTGTTCATCTATCTGAGTGTAGCCTGACTGGACTTTAATAAATCGAGCAGTTACTTGATCAGTCATATAAATTCATAACAGATTCCCCCAGTGTTCCTAGTCATTTACTAATTCACTCTAAGAAGAGAAGATCCCCACAAATCTAGTATCTTTTCAGCTTTCACCATCACCTTTGATAGGAGTATTAATTCTCTATCCTACTTCTCAATGGAAGCCACCTAAGCATTAACTTGCCAAAAATGCACCCAGCTGTTTAGCAATTATGTATTAGATATGTTTGAAGAGATCAAGGTGCACTCACATGCCCTGTGCTATGGATATGTCTCTGATTAGCTTGTCATCTGCTTGGAAGAAGATGTAGGCTGATTCTCCCATACAGTCTAGCAGGCCAGCTGTTAGCTGCCTGTCAAGCCCTCAAGTGGACAAGTAGTCCAGGAGCAAAAATGTCACTCCTTTGATCTGGCAAGGAGCAGCTGCTGATTTATAGAGTAGGACTTTGTTCTTCCGTTCTATTTTACTTTCTTTCCTAAGGCAGAACCACAAAATCCAGGAGAAAAAAAAAAAAAGTGCCGTTCCTAGCAACATCAACAAGCTCTGACAACTGCAACAGGGTTTTTCTTGGCCCTAACAAAGCTCTCAGGCATCTCCTTTGACGCTCACCTTTCCCCCCTCCCCTTCCCCCAACCCCACCATTTTTTGCAATGCGGTAGTTATTGTTTAATTCAGCTTCTGTAAATGGAATGGACTGTGGCCAGCAAGCCTGGGGCATAAACACACCTGTATGAAAGAAGCCTTATTGTAGCAACCATCTACAAGCAAGCTCGCATGAACCTCACGCTCCTGAGTTCAGAAAGAAGCTCTATTTTTTCTGACAGCAAATTTTACCTTAAGTGAGTTTCTATTTTTGGTGCCACCAACCTATGATGACCACATTTGAACTGTTTCCTTTCCAATGGCACTACACTTTTTCAATCAAAGAGAAAAAAGGATTAGCGCTTTTTTTTTTTTTTAAATCTGAGAGCAAACAGATCCATCAAAAATGTTTATCTACTGTCTAAAATATCAATCATTGAAAGCTGAGTTAAACATCCAGAAAGACTTTAGCAAATGCAATATCAAAGATGCCATAATGTTGATTGCATTTCTACCGATTCATACTGACATGAGCTTCCTTGAATAGCCTATAAGGAGAAAAAATATCAGCAACAAAATCTACATAAGCTATTCGCAACGTCTTGCTAAGATAGCAAACTGGTTTCAAATGTGTGATACTGTTCTCAGTGAGTAAGCCTGTCAGGTCAGAGGTGCCTAGCAGCCAAGTGGGACAGGAAACGATGCAGCCTTGAGCAGTCATCATAATTTCAGCAGTCATTCGACTATAAGAAGTCCTCACTGTGTGTGTGTGTGTGTGTGTGTGTGTGTGACAGAGAGAGAGAGAGAGAGAGAGAGAGAGAGAACGAGCGCATATCAGGCAATAAACTTTGCCAGCGATGAATTCATTAACACCTAGTAGATTTTCAGTGTTGCCCCTGAAGGAGGAGTGACAAGGGAAAAATATGTATATGTTTGTGTATGTGTGTATGTCTGGAGGGGGGGGGGAGAGAGAGAGAGAGAGACAGAAAGAGAGAGAGACACTTGTCTTACTCTCAACTCTATGACATTTATACATATTATTGCATAGGTCAAGGACAGGAATTTTCTGGGGGTGCAAATGCTAGAAATGAAAGGAAAAAGAAGGAGTTCTAAAAATTCTTGCTTCTATTCAGTCATGCCATGCTCCACTATTTTCTCTCTTTCCCTCCTTTCTTAAAGGAGGGAACATATATTTGCCTCAGCCTCATTTCTTGCTTTAGCCTACACTGTCCTCCTGTCCTAAAAGGAGTCAAAAGTTAAACACTGCCAGGTGTGGTGGTGCACACCTGTAAACTCAGGAGGCTGAGGCAGGAGGATCCAAAGTTTGAGACCAGCCTCAGCAACTCAGTGAGGCGCTAAGCAACTTAGTGAGATCCTTTACCAACATAAAAAATAAAAAGGGTGGCAGATGTGACTCAGTGGTAAAGTGCTTCTGGGTTCAATCCCCAGGACCAAAATAATAATAATAATAATAATAATAATAATAATAATAATAATAATAATACACTGATCTGAATATTCAGATCATGCTTCCTCTAAGGGTCTTCCCTATGAGATACTGAGTTTGGGGTGGGGCTAGGGGATAGGAAAGGAAAGCAAGGTATAGAGGAGCAAGTATTACATAAGGCCTAATTTTATACCTTAAAAATAGAATGAATAATTAAAAAAATTTTTTTTAGTTATCAATGCACCTTTATTTTATATATTTATATATAGTGCTAAGAATTGAGATTAATGCCTCATACATTTTAGGCAAGTGCTCTGCCACTGAGCCACAACCCAGCCCAAGAATGAATAATTTTTAAGATTCACAACAATCTGTATGTATGTCATAGTTGATGCCTTCCATACTGTATATTTAACAGAAAACAAATTTAATAGAATATAAAACAAAGTCATACATAATATGAAATTACACATAATTATATGGACTCTAAGAAGAGTCCATATAAATATATTTAAAATCTTTTTTTTTTTAAGAGAGAGAGAGAACTTTTAATATTTATTTTTTAGTTTTCGGCGGACACAACATCTTTGTTTGTATGTGGTGCTGAGGATCGAACCCGGGCCGCACGCATGCCAGGCGAGTGCGCTACCGCTTGAGCCACATCCCCAGCCCCATATAAATATATTTAAATACTGGAAAATTCAGGTCATGTCTTTAGAGATTTTTACCCTTCACATTCACAGAAACAAACTGAATGATCACAATTTGAGAACACATTAATAACTACAAACCAACATAGGCTACACTCACAAAATTAGTGTGAGGGGGTCCATTTAAAAAAATCTGAAGAGATTAATCACCAAATTTTGGGGTAGGAAAGAGTTGAACCAGATTGAAAGAACATAGAAAATTATCAGGGAAGAAATAAGGAAATAACATGCTTTTAGGCACCAATTCAGAACAGAGCTGATTCTGTGCAAAGGGAGGGCAAAGGGACTGAATTCAGATGGGTTCTCAGTTTTGTTCTGAAAAACCTAGTGACAGTTAACAGGAACACTGGTGGAGGTTCTTGAGTGACACACTGAATCCCTAAAATCCTTGCACAGTGAAGGAATCCTTTCCAAGAGCCACGTATAGGGTGAACTGAATGGATGAGAATCTAGAAGCTAAGAAGGTAGAAATCTCTTGTCTACTTCAGGCAAAAGGGGCAAATAAAGTTAGCTCCAGTGAAGGTGTAGGAATGAGCGGTTTGGAAAACTCCTTTTGAATCATGCTTTGGAGATGAGGGAGAGATACAAATATAAAAGAAATTAGATGATAAACCGGAGAATCCATGTTTGGTGGGTTATGATGCGTAGTTCTGGTGGGGTGAGGCCAACTCAGTTTTCCAAATGTAACCTCTCTGCATTAGCAGTGGAATTTCTGGGCTGAGATCACTCAAGACAAAGCACAAAAGAAGAGTGAAAGCCTAGAAAGAAGTGGTTTTATTTCAAAACCTCAGATCTCCTTATATTTCTAAAACTATATGAATAGTCCAGAGCTATAACATCAAATATTAGAAACTGCTTGGCTGACTCCAAGAAATGACTTCCTCCTCATACCTCCCCGGGATTTTTACCAAAAACTTCATCTAATCATGGCTGACACAGTCAATGGTCAGTGGAAACCTCTGGCAATGGCTTTATTTCTAGTCCTTCGGGTTTGCTCCTTCTTTTAATTTTGAGATAATTTGTGTGACTAGATTAGGAAGCTAATAGTAATTACATTATGCACACTGTGTGCTGTGACACCACGTGGGTTCTACTCCACACTTAACAACAGTGATTTTAGATTTTAGTAGTGGCATTTATCAGAGTGTTTTTAAAATGGGATATATATCTATATAGCTAAATCTGTATCTATAGATATCTATATGTTGCAAAGATATATATATGTAAATATATATACACACACACATACATGTGTCTATATATCTCAGACATATATATGTACATATATACATACATACACACACATATATGTATCTCAGAGAGTGTGTGTCTTTAAGCAATAGCATAAGGCAATCAAGGGAGTGTTTTTTTTTCAAGGCAGTAACAACTAATTGAGAAGAGAATGATAAGACAAAGTGTTACATTTAAAAGGGACTCCATTAAGGTGATGGCTTCCAAACTGTGTCCTCCTTTCAAACCATATTTTTCTTCTTAAATGGTTTTTTTGAGGTGAAAAATATAGCACTTCACCCAAAATGGTGTGGAAACAAATGGTTCACAAGTCTCTATTCTTTCACTTGGGCCAAACCACCCCAGGACCAGTAATCTAAAGCCACTTGAAGGGAGGGTGCTATGCATGTGAATGTCCCCATGGCCCTTTCATTTGTCCTTGGGGCTCCTTTTTCCAAAGCAGCAGGGAACGCTTCAGAAGACCAGATTGGCATGCCAGAAGTATTTGGATGGGCCAAGCGCTTATCCTTCTTTCCTTTCTCCTGCTGGTTTAAAAGAAAGGATGTTACAGAGGACACATCAGAAGGTGGCAACATTCTCAGGGCCCTTTATCAATACCACTGCTTACTTTAAATTGTAGCTTGGTCTGTTGTTGAGAGGCTGAGATTTTAGCACTTTTAAAGGGAACCATAAGTGAGAAATCTCCTAGGTGTTAAGCTTTAGAGTGGCTTCAACCCAAAATAAAAAAAAAAAATGAGATTAAAACACAGAGTCAAGTAATATTAAGAAAAAGATCCAACAAATAAAATATCATAAATATGCGTATATGTTACAATCTTTCTATTTAAACCAAATGATATTTAACCAGTTTATATTGGCATCTAGTAAAGGTGCCAATGGGGGGAGGGATCAAAGATCTAAAAAATTTTCAGTCTCCTTAAATAAACCATAGTTTTAACATCCAACAATAATCTTTTAAAATTATTATAAAGCATTCTATATTTCAGAAAGCAAAAAATTATATTTATAAACATCTGGCTTAATTTCCTCATTTATGATGTTCAACCATTGAAGACTGAATTCAAAAGGAATTTCCTGACCGTCTTTTCTTAATAACAAATTTAACATTTTTCACTTGAATTTGACAACCAGGTAGCATTCTGTATCTTCTCCAATGATGTCACGTGCAGTCTTTCCAATGTGACTGTATTATTACCCACAAAAATTTTAACATCATACTGTAATCATAAAAGACATAAAATATATCTTTATAAACCACAAGAGACATAGCAAACCAGCAGTTATGCTACATCTGCTTTAGTCCTTAAATATTTCAGCTTTAGAGGGTTAGTTAGTGGATCCCCCCACAATTTGCAGAGAAATAAAGACATCAACTTTTGATTCTGACATTCTGTACAAAGCTGTAATCTCCAACACATAGAGATGCAAACTACATTGTGCTCAATTTGAAAGAATTTTAAAAAGAATATTCAGATTTCATTTCTATCAGAATTTCCTAAAATGGTTTAAATTAACTTTTAGAAACAGAAATGATGGCATATGGATTATCTCTATTTTTATAGATAAGTAACATCATCATCTACCAAAACACAATTTAGTTTAGTGCTCTAATTGGTTTAAGTGCCATGGTTTGTTTGTTTGTTTGTTCATTTGTTTTTGAAGTCAGGTAATGCACAAATAAGCCCAAAGGCAATTAAGAAGTTTAAAGTTAATATGCTAACTAGAACCACACTACTCCTTTTGCCTGGGATGGCCTTTCTTCCACCACCATCTGGTCAACACACCCTTCAAAATCCTTATCAGAGAACATCTCTTTGAGGTAACTTCTCTGGTCTATTCTCTGATTAAGAAGCATTTTCTCAGTCAGTAGCACCCAGCTAATATACCTATCCCAGCATTTATTCCATATCACGATGCCAATTTACTTCTCTGACTTTCTCACTAATTTTAGAGAACACATTTTTATTCATCCTTATTGATACCATCAAACATATAGAACATCCTCAAAATGTCTGGTGAATGAATAGCTGAATGAGTGAATAAAAATAGAGTTCCTTGATCTTGGAAATAATTTAGAATCAAAAATAGAACAGCCGTTAGTGAGTCTCTGATAAAATGGTTTGTCCCAGAGCTGGGTAGAGCTAAGATGGGAAATTACTCTTATTTCTTGGATCTGGGCTAGCTCTTGGCCCTCCATAACAAGTGATTATGAGAGGCATAGTTAAAGGTCTGAATCCATCTGGGCATCAGGAAGACCTAGGCAAATGTTGGGTATAGATAGATGTGAAGAAGAAGAAAGACTTGACCTGGCAGAAACTGGGTCTCTGGCTTTTCTAGGCTGGGGGGTAATAGGCACAGCATGAGATGGAATTAGACTGGGGACTGAAGCAAATGGAGAGGATGGTCTGAGAGTAATGGGAACTGAGTTCAATGAGCCATTAGGGGAGCGCTGGTATGTATATGTGTTGGGGAATAGAGTTAGAGAACACCAAGTGAAGAAGAAAGATTTGAGAGATGGAAAGAGGAAAGGAGACTAGGAAACTTTCTTAAATTTTTTTTTCTCATTATACCTTTCTAAGGATTTTTTTCCTCCAAATGTGCTATAAGGGATATTAGTATCAATAAGTGTTTGTCCAAATAGGAATGGTAGGTCACTTCTTTCCTTGTAAATTATGTTATAACCATTAGCATGCTGATAAATATTATTAATCTGTAAGAGGGGATGGTATAAGGCAATTCCTAACTTGCTATTAAGATTTTGAGGGCTGGGGCTGGGGCTCAGTGGTAGAGCATTTGCCTAGCATGTGTGAGGCACTGGATTCGATCCTTAGCACCACATAAAAATAAATAAATAAAAATATAGGTATTGTATCCATCTACAACTAAAAAGAGATTTAAAAAAAAGATTTTGAGGGGTGTTGGGTGCAGTGGTGCATGTCTGTAATCCCAGCAGCTCAGGAGGCTGAAACAGGAGGATTGCAAGTTCAAAGCTAGCCTCAGCAACTTAGCAAGACCTTGTCTCTCTTTCCAAAAAAAAAAAAAAAAAAAGGGCTGGGGAT
>NW_026000229.1:40988714-41021905 GCF_001458135.2 Marmota marmota marmota | reverse complement strand
TTCAAAAAAAAAAAAAAAAAAAAAGGGCTGGGGATGTGCCCCTGAGTTCAGTCCCTGGTGTACACACACACACACACACACACACGACAGATTTTTGAGGGGTGCTATGGTTACACAGATTCAAAAAAATGAGATAGTATTTTAATTATTAACAGAAATTGTATTTTAAAGCTATTTATCAACTTGAAAATAGGATTTCTATCTTCCTATTACTTAAGTCAAATTCAGATAAACAGCACCACTTGCAGGGCTCTTGTTTTATATCTAACCTGTTCACAATTCCACCTCTCAAGATTCTTGTAAAATGAGACTACTCCATAGACCCTTGACTCTCTAAACATGCTGACTGAAAACGTTCTTTAGAACTTTTCTATTTCAAAGGTATTTTGATCATTAGGGATGATTTAGGGCTAGAATGTTTTCTTTACCCTTTTCCTTTTCTTACTTTTCTTACAGTTTCCTATTCATTGAAGTGTTTCTTTTTAAACTATAATCAGGTATTTTGTGGTCATGCCTAAAATTTTGCTTCACAATAACTGTTAGAAGTTAAAGAATAATCTTAAAATACATGTAGGATATGTGGGGTTTTTTTTTTTTGTGTGTGTGTGTGTATTTCAACACCATCCACACCTTTCATTAATCATATTCATGCTTGGCTGTGGCTGACACATCTATTACATGTGTTGGAGACTCTGTGCAGGGTGGGAAGAGGTAGGGAGCGAAGTGGAGGGATGTCAAGAGGGAAGAAGAAATGAGAAGATGAAGGAAACAGGAAATGAGGAAGCCCTGCTTTGGATAATGTACACTGATGTACAACAAATGCTCCTCAGCCCCCCACCCTCCAATCAATTCGACTTTCTTGTTTACAGAGCCTACAAGTACAAAATCAGCTTTTACTTATAACTGTGTTAAACACCACCTGCCTGCCCTCTGAACCTCCATGTCCCGGGATGAGGTCAGCCCGGTGAGGGCTCTGGTTCTATAAGCAATCCTGTCATTCAGGCTAACAGCAGTGATTCACTCACAGGAGGCAAAAATGACTCAATTGTTGGGCTTATTGACTCCAGGGAGCGCGACTACTCTATCATTACCATGGAGTGCAAACACCCTGAGCTCTGTTTTGGTCCACTTAAAATTACTATTTGCTGTGAAGGATTGGCAAAGCAATTCTTAAAATGATGGGGGTGAAAGTCAGGCAAGCGCCATTATGGGCTTTTCCTTCCGTTTAAGCAGAAGTAAGCAGTACAGGACTCGTTCTGAGCCTGACCCACTTATTTAACCTTTTATTCACTTTGCTGTATTAACATATTAACTGGCTATATAAGCCCTAGGGGGGATAAAAACCTCATGATCAAATTATGGTTCCATTTTCATGGGTAACCTCTCCTTGGGTGGAAATTAAACCCCAATATAAATACATTTTAGGTTCATACAAAATTGAGGAGGAATGCCAAAAAACAAATGCCAAAAAACAGTCCTTCAAAGACCACCTCAACCGTGGAGTGGTTTGGTTCAATGTTACACAAGAGGAAGTATTTGAAAAACCAAATAAATTTAATTAAATAAGTTACAAAATTATTTTCCCGTCTCTTATCTACTCCCCTTGGTTAATATCCATGACATACTGATGTTGCATAATTGCTCTTATGGAATGCTGCAGCTCAGAGCCGTAATGAGCTGCCTCTGCACAAAGGCAGCAAAAGTGGTTTCCCTACAGAGTTATCTTCTCAATTATTTATACTTGCAACACTTTCACATAATGGCAGTTTTAAAATCAAACAAACAAAGCAAACCGTACAATAAAGGAAGGAGACAAGAAGGAGCAGGGACCTTTTCCTTTCTTTTTTTGAACACCAGAAGGGATGGGCAAGCCACATAAAGTCAACTGAATTTGGCTCCTGGAGAAGTCTCAGGGGCCTTGCAACTGGATGACATCAAAGCATCTGGAGATTGCCACCTTGGTGAGGGATTAAACAAACTCACATACCTGCTTTGTTTTTAATCTGTCATATCTAAATATATAAAGGAATGCAAACTTTGTTTCTTCCTTTTGCAAGTTTGTCTTTGAAAATTTCTAATCAGAAGAGTTGCTTCCTACCCCCAACTCCTGAAGAAAAAAGGTGCTAAACTGTCAAAATGATGTCAATGTAAACAGAAAAGGGCGGTGCGTGTGACAGTCCTCCCTCAGGCTGTGGAGGGGCTTGCCCAGTTTGTTATGGTGGCTGTTTCCACTGTCCACACCTTTGGCTAATCACTCAAAAACATTTGCGAATGAAAAGCTACATGGTGGTTCCACCATATATGGATACGCAAAATAACATAAAGTGCATACTTAAACACTAAGGCAAAAATTATAATGTCATTTCCAATATTTAAGTTTGGCATTTATCTGAAACAAACTGCTTATTGCTACCAAGATGCTCTGACTTACTTGGTTCCTAGCACTTGGCCCAGTAACCTATTTAGAGTACATACTCAATAAAAGGTAGCTAGATGATTTTTTCCCCCCAAGTCAATCCCCAGATGTGGCCGAGGTTCTTATATTACCAAAAACTAAAAGTAAAAATTTGGGCTGGGGTTGTGGTTCAGCGCTAGAGCGCTTGCCTTGAACGTGTGAGACCCTAGGTTCAATCCTCAGTACCACATGAAATAAATAAGTGAAATAAAGGTATTGTGCCCAACTATAACTAAAATAAATAAATAAATAAATATTTTTAAAAAATACTTTATTTAAAAAAAAGTAAAAATTTGACCAGGCACATATTGGAACTTGCATAAACTCAATACCTACTCTAACATTCGGAGTTAAATAAGAATAGGATCTAGCCTTTAGGAAATAATGAACATCATCTACTTGAGCAGTTATTCCATCAATTAATAGACACTAAAATATTTGTGACTAAAGATATTCATTAGTAAAACACAGCTTTTACGTTCACCTACTAGCCATTTCAAAATAATGGAAAGTTAAAATAATTATTTACTTAAGTAACTTTCCTACAAAATTGTAAAAGACAGAAAAACATTTTAAAACAGAATTTGTTTCTTATTTGAATTTTTGCACAAACTCATCATAAGTGTATGTCATAACTAACTTCAAATCTCTCTTGACACTCAGCTCAGCATTAAAAAAAAAAAAGAGGGAAGCTTAAGAATTTTTTTTTTTTAATCACACAGGAAGGGTCACCAGACTATGATCCATAACCCTGCTGAAGTTATCAGAGAAGCAATGGGACTGAGTTGGGATCAACTATCTTGTTATGCTCTGACCCAAGAATCAAATGACCCAGACATCATAACATGGCCACTTGCTGCCACTTAAATCTGTTCTTAGCCACAAAGAACCATGCATTAGCCATATTCTGTTGGCTACTTCCTTTCTTCCTGCTGAAGTGATTGGTGGCACGATGGGATCTGAGGGGTGGCAGGCTTGGAGTTGTGGACCAATTCTAGTTATTAATATAAAGTTACATCTACTATTGGCCTCTCAGCAGCACTGCCACTTTCAGTACCGAATATGTTCTTTCAAGTGTGTGCACCTGTGGTTGTGAACTGGACAAAGGAAGGTGGTGAATACAGATGATGGCAAGAAAATCCTCCTGCCAGAAGTGCTCAAAACATGTTTGGCTGCAGGTACATGTAAATCTGAATGAACTTTGACATACTGCAAATGTGTCCTGTGACGTGAATAACATTTTTTTAAAAGATGCTCGTGAAATAACTAGTATGCCATGAATCACTATGTGAATGATCAGGTAAATGTTGAGGTCTAGTAGACTGTTGGGTAGTTTTTGTCTTTTCACATATGGATGCGTTCAGGAGGGAGGTCTCGGACTCGGTGAATATACTCCAGTCCATTGGAAGAGTTTTCCCTCTGGCAGTAAAAACCCATCGAAAGGTTAGTAGATTATAAGTTGAAGAGACTTGGTTCTGAGAAGCTTGGAGAATAAAACCAGAAACTGAAGTGGAGCTGAGAGAGGATGGCTTTCCTTCCTGTGAGGGCTCCTCCTGATGGGAATAGAAGTTGCTGTCCGTGGCTTGAGGGTAGTAATATTATATGGCCCTCAATTCCCAAATGTGACAGGTTCGTAAAGAAACTTAACCTCTATTTTTCCACCTCTCCTCAGCCACAGCAACACACTGTCTCTTAGTAGGCCAGCCAATTAACCAAGCATTTTTTTTAAAAACCCACAAATCTATACCAATGGCTTTGCAGGACAAAAAGAAAGATGTGTGAAGTAAATACTTAATTATTGTTAGAAACTCAGCCAGGATGTTTAAGAGGCAAATAAATTGAAACAGGGTAAGGTTGAAACAAACAAACTATAAACAAACAATCAGAAGAAATGACATATATCTTTTTCTTCCTTCTCTAAGCATCCCGCGGATTTGCACTTGTGTTTCAGTTCACAGTGCTGCAGGCTTCAGTTTACCCATGTCGTGCAAATCTGATAAGGGATTGGCACAAATATGCCAAGCCTGGTTTACAATTTGTTTTGCAACTTCCCTGCCCAGATAAACATAGTCCAAGTACAACTTCCAAAAGAAAAAAAAAAAGTTGTGTTTACTTGTCCTGTTTCTAAGATTTTTTTTTTTCCTTCTAAATGTTCCCTCAGGATGCTGGCTTGCAACCTAGAAAAAGCTTGGATTTCAGCTTTGGTCTCCAAGGTATTCTACTGTTCAGCTGGGCCGTGTGCTTGGAGGGAAGCTCTCTACCTTGCTGATTTAATTAACAGGATTCTTTTCATTATTATGGGGATTAAGTTTCTTCTTGCCTTTCAGTGTTTGGGAAACACTGATTTATGTTTTATATTTTGGAGGAAAATTTATTGTTCTTTGACAGCTGAGGCTCTGTAAATCCCTGGCACCAAAGGGACCCCAGGGAGATGTCACAGTTGCCTTGCCCTGCTCACCTATATGCTGTCATCTCAAGGCTCCCCTCAGGAATTGAGGAGAACTGTCAGCTCTTCAGTGCCCAACCCACTCCTCCTCCTGCTGATCATCGTGCCAGCAGGGGTTGGCCCATTCCTGTTTATGAATGGTGGTATTAGGAGGTTGATCAGTAACTGTGAATCAGCGATTTATTTAAGTGCAGCAAACAGTTCATGAATCTTTGAACCGGATTTAATCTCTTGACTAAATGGAGCTCATTGAATTAAGTGTTAGAAAGTGTGTGCTTATAATGATGACCATGACTGAACCAGGAATCATGGCAGATTTTCTAAATATGACTGTGATGATGAAGGCAGTGAAAGAAAACATTTCAAGTTAGTAAAATAGATGATCTCGCATGGATGGTCCTCATTGTGTTGGATTATCATTCCCCAAGTCAAACCCTTGACTTGGGGAAAAAGTAAAACATTCAGCAAAAACTTAGGGAGACTTGTTTATATTTTAGGTGAAAAATTTCAGGTGTCAATTAATGCCCATACAATTTGACTATGATCAAAATCTCCTTTTCTAAGAGGGCTCTGTATTCATCAATTTAAATTCATTCATATCATGTCATTGAATTTTACTGAGCTAGGTATTTAACTGAGGGTATATACATCTTCTTATTGAAGTGTCACAAAAACTCTACAAGGTAGGTAACATTAGCATTCCCATTTTTCTGGTTGGGGAAACTGAGATATAGCAAAATACAATAATATACTTAAATTCCCATAGTCATGAGTGGCAATCATGGCTCTATCTTTCTCTGTCTCTCTTACACACACACACACTCACACACACACATGATTTAGGGCTAGGAAATATTCCTAGGGTTGCTCTTCCTGTCTTCTCAGGAGAGGTTTGCAGCTGAAAAACCCTTTTGGAAACCAAGCAGCAACGTATACACAAACTAGCTTAGCTCTAGCTTAGTTTCTTTACCTGATATTTCCAGCCAGGCAGGAAAATGGAGCTGTGTATTAGATGAAAGACATAAAATGGATTATTGGTAATTCATTTCCAGAAAAGTTGTAGACCAGAACTTTTAACTTATCTAGACTCATAAGTCAATAGGTCTTTTTTTTTTTTTAAAGAGAGAGGTGAGAGAGAGAGAGAGAGAGAGAGAGAGAGAAAATTTTTAACATTTATTTTTTAGTTTTTGGCGGACACAACATCTTTGTTTGTACGTGGTGCTGAGGATCGAACCCAGGCCGCACGCATGCCAGGCAAGCGTGCTACCGCTTGAGCCACATCCCCAGCCCAAGTCAATAGGTCTTAAGGAAGAATATTGGAAAAACATAGAAAGTGCCTATAATTCTAAGTGGTTAGTATTTTCAGAATCCTTAAAATTAAGAAAAATGAACATGAAAATATGATTCTGATGATGGAGGGGGAAAAATGTAAAATAAGCCTTCCCTCTGAACTTGATGCAACAGGCCCAAGTGAATTTTCTCATTCATCTGTCCTGCAGGATTATATGAAAATTGCACTTTTGAAATTTGAATTATCTCTTTTGTTTCTAGCCTGTCCATCAGGATCCTCAGATTTAGGGTCTTTTCGAAAAGTTCAGGCTTCTTGAATTTCCACACAGAGGAAATCCTCAACAGATTCTTATCTCCGATCATGCTCTAGAGAAACACTGGGATAAAATGTTGCCTTAGGCACTACCCATCACCATATAACCAAAGGAGTTTCAGACACATGAGAGAAGGAAGCAGGGAACACTGGAACAGGTTAGCACAATGGCGAGAAGTCCATGCCATGGACATGATGGGCATTTTTTACACCAAGGAAGAATTTCAGAACAGAAGGCTTTCCTTGCCTGTCTCAGCACCACACCACCTAAAATGAGTTCCACGGTCACTGTGTATAGGGTACAATTTCCTGATTTTGCTGGTTCATTTCCTCTCCTTTATCAATAGTCTTGGTTTGCTTGTGGAAATTGTAGAAGGCTCAGTACTTGATCCCTTTGAACAAACACGTATTCAGTGTCTGTTGCCTATTTGGCAAAACACTGTAATATGGGGCCACTTTTGCAGAGTAAAAAAATAAAAAATCACTAAGTTTGGGATTAATTTCACATCTCAAGGATCTCCAAATTCAGTTGGAGAAACAAGACAAACATCCATCCATCAACATAGTGTGTTGTATGCCATTGAGGTAGCACAGTTTAATGGACAGACCATAGGTTTTGGAGTATTGGGTTTAAGCTCTGGCTATGCCACTTATTGGATAGTTTTGAACAAGTTCTTTAACCTTTCTATTCAACTTAAAGTGGAAATAAATTACATGATTTACTTCAAAGGGTTGACCTGAAGATGGAATGTGAAGGCCAATTTGTATTGAAAATGCATCAGAATATCAGTTGAGAAAGACAAGGAAACATTTAACTCATTCTGCAAAACGAATTTCCAATGCTTTCAATCCTCTAGGTACTACAAAGCACACACAGATGAAGATGATTCAATTTTGCGGTGAGAGAGTTTGGAGTTTAGCAGAGAAGAAATAGCCAATCTACAAGATGACAAGTGTCAGTACCACAAGAGTGGCCATAGTGTGCAGGAAAGATGGAGATAACATGGGTGAGAGGGGGAAGAGGTGAGGAGAATTTGGCTCCTCCTTGAAGAATACTATCAGATGGCAATGGGGTAACTAAAGGAGGGAGAACATACCAGATACAGGAAACTACTTAAAACAGATGCACAGTTAGAACAAGAACTCCTGCTTTATACATTTATCAGCATAGATACTGGCTTGAAGTTAGGAGAGAAGTCTGACTCCTGGTCGTACAACTTCCTACGTGATTGCTCTGATTCACCATTACTCACCTGTAGATTAGAGACAATATACCCACCTCGTACATTTATTGTAAAGATTCAATATTGAGCCAAGTAGCTGGTATCTTTGAAAAATTATATAGTTTTAGTAACTTTTTATTTTTTTAAATCTTGGAAAAGGTGAGTAGAAAAATTCCTAATGTGGCCAAAAAAAAAAAAAAAATCTGAGTAGTGGCCAGGCAGCTTTTCCCTAACAGGCATGGGTGAGCATAAATATAATGTGTGGACCTTTATTCAGAGCTCACAAATTATTTATTTAGGCATATGAAAATAACCTATCTATTCTACTCCTTGTTCCTTGAAGTCAAGGACAAAGGATGCTTATATATTTAGAGGTGGGGAACATGGGTATTGATGATGCAATAAGAAAATGAAAGGGAAAATGAGGCTGGAGATTAAGTCACAGAAACTGACAGCAACTTATACCTCTCTACAGTAACCACCTATTATTTTTTAATCTCAGAAATCTTAGATGGGCAAGCCACAGAATAATGCTAAATTTATTTTGCTGAGTAATAAAAACAGGGCTGTTAAAATGTCTTTAATTTGAGCACCTGGGGGGTCCACAGATGTGGGAAAATACATCCATCCTTCTTTGTAATATTATTTTGGGACAAGGTCTCTCTATGTTGCCAAGGCTGGTCTTGAACTTGTGATCTTCTTGCTTTAGACTACTGAATAGCTGGAATTACAGGTGTGTGCCACCTCATCCACCTTTGTGCCTACTCTAACATAAGACATTCACTCATTCCTCATTTTTACCAAATAAAGAAAGTAGAATACAATCTTGACGTTGTATATTAGTACACTCTCTAAAGCACCTGCATTTAGAAGTGAAATAATTTTAAAATTTCATGTTACTGAAGCCCTTAATTTTTAAAATAGGTCATCTCCTATAGAAATCACATGGAGTATGTTCTTCTATATCCTTTACCTAGAATGGAATGACTATCTCACATACAAGGTGGAAATTCAGAATTAACCAAAGTCTGGAAAGCAACAAAATATCCTGCCTTCTCATAATAAAAGCACGTCTCGAAGGATTCAGAAGGGTCAGCAAAATGTCTGTTGTTTACTTTCAACTCTGAAGAGTAGAATAAATCTAGTAAATTCTCTATTTGCTAATCAAAGGTACTATGTAAAGCTAAGATGCAGCCCCTGTAGAATACATCTGCCAAACCACCTTGGATAAATTTTTAAAGAGATGTTCACCTCAGTGATAGGTGTCAACAAGTAAATGTGTCCTGTGATACCTATGAAATACGTCAGGTTGACCAGAGGAAGTCTATGTAGCCCTGTGGGTTCTATCAATCACAGGACCAAAAGAAGCAGTGTGTAAAACAAAATGAGAAATGTTCAGTTCCAATAGAACGTAAAGTACCAACCTGTGTTTCATTCAAGAAATATCATTCAGCTTGATTTAGAAGTCAATAACTACTCCCAGACTCAGTTTCTCTAATACTCTATGCTGTTTTATGTAGATTGAAATAACTTCAAGAAATTGAGCTTCTTTTCATTTTCAGAGAAAAACAGCAAGGAGGCTCTTAGTCTCTTGCTTGTTAACCTATGGAGTGGAAGTATGCATTCTATACACCCCACCCCCGCCTCCTGTCTGTCATTCTCTACTTGGACCCAAAGTAGGAAAGAATTTGGTTCACTCAAAGTAGGCCCCCACCTTTTGGGCTGTTCCCACAGCTCATGTTTCAGCACCACTTAGCAATAACTCCCTACTTAAAACACAGTGTGGAGACTGCTATGCATTGTGGAGACCTCTCAGCATTGTTGAAAAAAATGAAATTTGAGTGGTCCTGCCAAGCAGAGTACATTTAGATAGTTGGCACTAGAACAATAAGAAACAAAGATTCAAGAGCTGGTTGGAAAGCAGGAGGAAGAGCTGCTATAGAGGAACCAAAGAAAATGAAATGAGAATTTAAAAACTGATTTAGCTTTCTTTATTAGTAGAAGACTTATTTGTGGGAAATTCCTTGTTCAAAGGTCAGATATGGAGAGAGATTCCCAGGATATCATGACAGTTCCATGGCCACTGATGTGGACTGATATGGAAATACATGGGCATACATGACATTGTCATTGAGGAATAACATTTTCATTTGGGAACTCTGACTCTGCTATCTTATTAAATTAAACTGAGCTCTTTCCATAAGATAATGGAATGCATGGGAAAGAACCTGGAGCAGTAGAAGGGAGAACTTTGGTTTAGAGTCAGCCCCAAAGGGTTAGCCCTGCTTGGACCTGAGGAGCTTTGCCACAGTAAACAAGCCACCACACCTGGAGAAGCCTGCATGTCTCCATACGTAAAAAGGAAATGATAACTTAAGCCTTCTCTACTTCACAGGGCTATGAGACAACATGTATCAAAGTGCCCTGACAACTGTAAAGGGAAAAGTATAAGGCGGCATGGTAAAGAGATATTTCATTAAGGAATCAGAAGGCTTTTTCACTTCATTCTACATATTAACTCCTGAGATCTACTATTTTTTGAATGTTAAGTTTTTATGGGATTTCATTTAAAAGAGCAGAAACAAACAATCCTTGAGGAGCATAGTCAAATTTTGTTTTCCTCCTCTCATTAATATTCTTTATGAAATTGTCTAAGTTATTTGGAAACCTTGATTCTTCTCATCTTTGTATTTGACACAATGCACCTTTCTATGCAGTGCTTACAATTATTTAGAAGAGCTGACTGTGGTGGGGCACACCTATAATCCCAGCTACTTGGGAGGCTGAGGCAGAACGATCTCAAGTTTGAGGCCGGCCTAGGAAACTTAACAAGACCCTGTCAAGATAAAAACATAAATAAAAAGAGATGGGAATATAGCTCAGTGATAGCATGCTCCTGGGTTCAATCTTCTGTGTCCCACCCAAAAATATTTAGAAGAAATTCTTCTGAAATACAAGTCCTTAATATAATCTGAAATTAGGAAATTCCTCTAGAAATGAACAGAAAATCTTACCCCAGAACAATACTTATTCTTATGCACTGTAAATATCCTTAGAAATACTATATCATAATGCTATCTGTGGCAACAGAAAGAAAATATGATGCCCACACAACAGAAAATGCACTGACCTACTGGAGAGCACAAAAGGTACACGTAACAGCACCTGAATTATAGACGTTGTACAATAATCCAATATGAAACAATAAAGGTGGAGTAGTATGCCAACAAGCCTAATGTTTTCAGATTCTGGCCCACTTTCCCTTATTCTTCCTGATGATGTCATCCTGTTTTAATATTTTGTTCACCACATATGTTCATTTTGCTAGGAAAACATTATTTAATCAATATGTGGATCTGATTCCTATGGAATACAGGTTTCCAACCAACCAGCAATGTATCCCTTAGGAAAAGTCAAGGTGTCCCTACCCATCATCAGCCAAGCTCAGAGTTGAGGTATCAACTCTGAACTGAATTACAGCTCTTAAAATGCATGAAGACAGTAATGGTCCTCCTAGAAACTGGTAGATCACAACTGGATGAGATTCTTTAGCATGACCTAGAATCATGTTGATGTGCATCATGTGCCCTGGAAAGAAAGAGAAGAAAACACAAACAAAAAGTGGAGCCAAAGTCTTTCTCCACTGAGTCCTGTCAATTTCTCCTAGCATAGGAAAACTCCTACCCCAAACTCCCCTCTGAAATGCTAGCAGCACTGCTTTTGTTCACCTTGACACACTCAAAAGGGAAGCACAAAACAGTCATTTTAAATAGCAAGCCATGCCGTGTAACCTCCCTCTGCACAGGTTTGGCTGAAACATCTGTGGGAAAAAGGGGCTGCAGAGAATTCAATGAAACATAAGCAATGAGAAAACCTTTCTATCCTCTTCAATTACTCAAAAATGGGAAAGGAGCATCATTTTCAAAGGAACAAATGCTACACAAGACATGCCCTTTAAATCCTTTTTAAGGTTCTGTGACCTGTGAAACTCTCTGCAGTATCAGCAGGAGAAAGCCCTTTCCAGAACAAATGCCCATGTTTTATGTGTACTGTATTTGCTAATCATTACTTCATAAGCAAGAGTAGATATACGGTGGGGCTATAAATAATGGCGGGAATGTAAAAGTGAATTGATCTGTCTGGCTATCTAGTAATACTCCTGGCACAAGACCAGTCTTGAATGGCTGCCAACTACCACAGAGCCAGCCAGTGATTTGTCTGGGGGTCCTGCCCTGTCAGGCAGAAAACAGTCTTAAAGCTGAACTCCCACCACTGCAGAGATCACGGCCGGGAGTGTTTCTTTCAGAGTTCCCTTCCATCAAACCAGTCCAAAAATCACTTTATGAAATTGGCATAAAAGAAAGCAAAGAAAACAGTAGAACCAAATCAAATTTAAAAATTAATAAACATCTTAATAATCCAAGTGGAGCATCATGAAAAAAAATATGAAACATATATATCACTGGTCAAATTGAATTATAAAGAAGGTCAGAGAGAATCAGGGTATGGTCCCACCGATCACGACTGTAGACTATATATAGACTTGCCACAAATTGATCCATTTGAGGTGCCAAACTTGACCATTCCTTAGCCCCAGGCTCAGAGGAGCAGAGCTGTTAGGGCCTTCCTATGGAGAAGCACCTGCACAGGTTGAGATATTTCAGTATAAAAGCCCAGAAAATTGGGTCAGTCTCAAGTTCAAATGGGTGAGGTTCCCTGACGAAGAAGTGGGGTGGCTCAGCATCAAGTCTGAGGACCAGAAGAGACAATCATGGGCTGATCATCTCCTTCAATTTCCTCCCAGATTCCTGTCATCATCCCACCTTCCCTTCCGAGAAGGTGAGTGGGATGCTGGCCCTGGTGGCATCAACTTTCCCCTGCGCATCAAACAGCAAGACAGCTTGGGCAACACACTTAACCTTGGGACGCCTTGCAGAGAAGCAGTAACGCGCCTGTCTGGCACTGTTACTTGTATCCCTCAAGGCTGTCTCCCAAAATTGTTGTTAAGAGCAACCCCAGCTTAAAAAAAAAAAAATGCAAAAGGTAAAAAGGAAGTAAAAAAGGAGAGAAAGTCCCATCAAAGAAAGAGCTCAATTTCAGCTTACTAGGGGCACTTGATTCACAGGCCTCAGGCAGATCAGGGCCCCGCCTGAGTGTTTATGACACATGTGCAGGATCCTCACCAGGAGAGAAAGCAACGGAGAAGGCTGGCATGGAGATGGAGGGGTGCACCCTGTGCATCCAAAAATTGCTAATTATTTAAAGATTGGCAAGTGGAATTTCCTCAAAGTGATGCGTGGTTATGTCTCAGAGACCACAGAAGGGTGAGGCAGCTGCTTTGTTTGGATATTTCTTCATTTTTTTTATTGAATTTCATAAATACCAACCAAATTCAAACAAAACTGATTTAGATTTCACCTCATCACTTAAAATATATTTTGTCGAGTACAGTCTGTGCAGTAATCCTCTGCTATACTTTAATTTGGTTTTAATTTTATAGGCCCTGTTTTAACTGCATATTTCCAGACCTTTATTTCTCTCACAGCTCTTAGCAAAATGGTAGCTCATAAACACAAGCTCTGCTGTATAGACTTTGCATTTCATCCCAAAGTATTTCCTTTTTTATAGCCGTGGTCTTTCCATCTTAGTGCTGTGAGCCTGGGTCACAAATCTCTCTGCTATTCCAGTGTGTGACATCTTCCCTCGTTTGCCGCTGCTCATTAACAAACAATACTGCTGTGAAATTGGTTTAATGACAAAGTAATAAAATTGCTATTCTGCTCACAGATTGCCTGAGGCACTTTGAGCTCCTACAAGGCTTACTGTGGGTGCCAAGATACATTAAGCTGCTTATTCGTAAAAACTGCATCATCCGTTTTTTCACAGGTTTTTTCCCTTTCCTATCCAGCCCCGCTTCTTTTTATCTTCAAATAAAAAGATATATTTGCTTATGTTCTTCCAGGCTGTCAAATTTTTACTTGCATGCATATTTCTGGAAAATGAAAGTATATTTCATTTCATTTTTTTTTTTCTTGAAAGGTCACTCTGTCCCTACTACAAGGTTGTCCCTGGACTGAACACTTACCGCATACAACATTAAAGCAGACTTATTTTCGCACATTACATAAGAGGGAGCCAGGGTCGTTGGAACCTATTTTGGGAGACTAAGGGAATGAAACTATTTATGGAATGGTTTTTACCTTTTTTTTTTTTTTTTTAAAGCAAGCTTTGGAGAATCCTTACAATTTTGCTCCTCAAATTAAAATGGAAAATTTTACATGAAAACAACCCACACAACTCTGGTAGTGACTACTCACATTAATATTTTATGAATAATAAAATATGTCTGCATTAAAGCAAAAATCTTCGGCAGGCACCTGTTTTCCATAATGAATTACATGTTCTGGGAAAGTAGCCTTTTTCCATTTGTCTAATGCCCATCCAGACCTGAAGATTTACTGCTGCAAGACAATGGGGAAATAACCCAATTGCGGTTTGACAGGTGGGCAGGTCTTGATAATTATGGCCAGACATCTTAACACTGTGCCACTGATGTAAATAAACATCCAAAGCACAGATCAATATTGCTTTCCTACTTTTGCATTTTGAACAACACATGCTAGCAATTTACATCCTTTCTCTCTTTCTGGCTGATTGGAAAGGCTGCATTAATTTAAACACATTGCATGCATACACACACTCCACATATTTCATTTAAAAGTATTCAATACACCCCAACAGCCAGGACTGTACTTTATAATCACATTACAGTCACCTGCTGGTATATTTCTATTAATTATGTAAACTGATATCTCAAGAGCTCCAAAACACACACACACACACACAAAATCCCCATGCATTTGAATTGGCCATTTGAATACTTGCAATACCTGGATGATAAATGAAAGGAAATATAAACCAGGTTTGTCAAAATATGAACTATCAAGAATTTGGGCATCTTTTCTTCCCATCTATAGCTTGGCATTCTTTACAATTTCATGAACTGTAGGTGCTTCCTCTTCTACATACAGCTGACCTCATAAATCTCAGCAACTGGAGATTTTATTATGGCAGCCTAAAGATTTGCAAGGCCTGCCAATCCTGTGGAGAGTCCCCCACCCTGAAGACATGAGGGCCTGATGAGGTATGAGGGGGCCTGATCTAAACCGGAGGCACAAAATAAGTGGCATGAGGAGGCAAGGTGAACTGCTTCAACAGAGAGGATCCAGGAGTCAGGTAGCAACCTGAAGAAGAGGCCAGAGTGGGCAGAAGGAAAAGAAGAAGGAAAGGCTCTGATTGGGAAATAAGATGAAAGGGAAGAAAACTATGCACAAAGTAGGGTTAGCAGAAAATAACATTCTACTTATCATTGATGCTGCTGATCTTTAGACTTTATAACTCTTTTTAAAATCTTTTCTTTCTGGAATACTGGAGTTTGAGCCTAGGGCCTTGCACAGGCTATTCAAGAGCTCTACCATTGTATAGATCTTATTGATTTAATGGATATATTGATATATTGTATTTAAGAATAAATGTTATCTACCATTTTAGAGCCCACAGTGAGTTCAACAGATGGGTTGCTTCTCTCAAAGCATCCTGATGTCAACATCGCCTTAAAAAAATCAAGAAGAAATATAGCAGTCATGGTGGCTGGGGTGTGGCTCAGTGGTAAAGTGCTTGCCTCCCACGTATGAGGCACTGGGTTCAATCCTCAACACCACATAAAAGTAAATCAACAAAATAAAGATACTACATCCATGTACAACTAAAAAATGTTAAAAAAAAAAGAAAAAGAAATATAGCAGTCAGAGAGATGAAGGGACATGTCCCAAGTATTTTAATATAAGAAACAATGGACCTCGGCGGAAGTGAGGGAAGAGATGCTTAGGGACGTCATGTTAACTTAAATCTGAAAATAACACCTGTTCCTTTTTTAAAAAATGTTAGGATACTTGTAATAAGTCATTCTTTTTCTATATATTCAAGTCTGCAATATATCCTAGCACCTGTTTGTACCTCAGTGCTACATGTTGTAAAACTCAGGTATTTAATTTTAAATGTTTAATAAATAGCATAGATGAACAAAGGCCTAGAGAAAGCAAAAATACTGCTAGAAAAAAAATATTTAGGGCTGGTAGGAATTTCTTGTTTCCGTGGCCATCTTGCATGACTCTTGCCACTCACTCAGAAGCCATGCAGTTCTGGAATTACTGGAGATATTTCCGTGTCTTATTTTGTGAATGCTCTACAAAAATACTTCATCATCAAAAACATTAAAAATCTTGTGAAAAGTAAAAGTCACACATAACAGTGTGAGAAACTATTTGCAAAAAGGGAAGAGAAAAATCCTGAAATTTACTGTCTATGCTACCTATTAAATATTAATGTTTATTAATCTCTCATATATACAGAAATATGTACATTTTTTTGAATAGGAAGAAAACAGAATTTAACATTTTACAGAAATTAACAGCCATATTGATCTAGAAATGTTAAACTTATTTTTTTTTCCATTTGTACAGAGGTAATGCACTGTAATTACTGTTTCTGTAATCAAACCCATATAGATAAAGTCTTATCTATATGGGTTTGATTATAGAAACTGAAAAAAAATCATAAAATGTGAAAAAATAAAATTAAAATGACAGTAGTAATAAGGGTTACTTTTTGGTGCTCCTACCAAGTATTACAGTCCTCACAATAATATCTTGAATCAAGAGCATCATGTCAGTTTGGCAGATGAGCAAACAGCCTCCAAGTTCAGGTCTAAACAGATAGTTAATAGTGAAACATGATGCAAACTCAGATCTTTCTTGATCTAAAACCTATTCTTTCTATTATATCCTGTTAATCTTCTATAAGAAGTAATCTATCCAGGCACAATGGTGCATGCCTGTAATCTCAGGGGCTGAGGAGGCTGAGGCATGAGGATCACAAGTTCAAAGCCAGCCTCAGCAAGTTAGTGAGGCTTTGAGCAACTTAGTGAGATACTTTCTCAAAATAAAAAGGGCTTGGGATGTGGCTCGGTGGTAAAAGCCCCTCTGGGTTAAATCTCCAGTACCAAAAAAAAAAAAAAAAAAAGTAATCTAAGAAAAAGCACTAAGTACCACCTGTATATATATATGCATGAAAACCAATGTAGTGCCATAGATTCTTCTAGGTAATGCCAAGAAGGTTATGTACCCTCAGTTAACTAACCATTTATATAAATGGAGATCTAAAAAGTTATAGCCCTTATCTGAGAAGACTCTTCTGAGGAGAAGTTAGATATATAGTTCCTCTAGGTAGTGTCACAATTCTTTTACAGAATGCCAGGCATGTTATATACCCTCTATTACTTAAGCTTTTATATAAATGAAAGTTAAGCAAGGTATGTCCCTTATCTGAGGAGTCATTAGATAATATAAATGGATACTTAGACATTTTTAAGTGAAAAGTATGACTTAAGCATAATCAACGTTGTTATGCTTGGCTTAGAAAGAGTTGGAAATACCATAGTTATCTTCTCCTGGTGGGTCAAACTCCTCACTTCTACATGGCCTAGAACTATACTGTTAACCCTGACAAGCTCTTGGAAGATGAGCTGCACTGTTTTAAAAGGAGATGAAAACACAGAAGCAAGCTTGAAGGAACGAAGAGAAAATAATCCACAGCTCATATCAAACTCATCATAGATGTTTCCATTATGAACATTAATAATGATATAAATGAATAATAACTATTTATATCATTTGTCTGTCTTTCTGGGTGGACTGGACACTCCATGAGGGCAAGGATTATGCCTCTGGTTTGCCAATGTCTCTCCAGATCCCAGCACTATAAATATTTTTGACAAACGACCCAATCAACCATTCATACCAGTGTAAGAAAACAGATTAAAACAAACAAACAAACCCTTTTCACGTAAAGACATTTACCTCCTCATGTCTCATTCTTTTAAGACTGCTGGATTTCACTGTAGTGACTCAATGGGACATAGGAGGAAATACAGAAACCAGAAACGGATGCAGGTAGAGCCTGCTTCCAAAGTACAAGAAATATTAGCTCTGGCTCTGGCAGCCTATTCTGACCTCTGGGGTAAGGAGTATGAACTTCTTACTCATGCAATTTCCCCCTCACTCTTCATTTTATTTTCTCTCACATCTGCATGGAGGGGAGCTAGGATTCCAATATTTTGGGATAAAATTCAGAAAAAAAAAAAAGTATTGTGAAGGCTGTTGTGGGTCTATTTGGGCCTCTGTCTATATAACATTTTTTGCCGCAGTCTGGCTGGACACAATTTTTACCTTAAACTTTAAGAAAAATATGCTCCAAATTTTAAACAATTGATGTAATAATTATGTACCTTTGCCACTTACATTTGCTTCTGAACTGCAAGCTGCATGAGGACAGAGGATCTATTTCATCCTACCCTTAACAGACTGCACCTAGCCTAATTCCTGGTGCCATAACAGGTCTTTGGGCAATGGTAGCTGCTCAATAAATATTTGTGGATAGATCAGACCTGTGCTTTTGGAGGAAGCAGCAAATCTAATTTCCCGACTACATTTATGTGGGCTAATATTAGGGTGTGTTTGGATTTACTAAACATATATGAATTAATAATAGAGATAACAATTCCACAGAATACTGGTTGGCAAAAGAATTCAGTTGAAGATTAAAATTTATTTACAGGCAATAAGCTAAAGGGATAAGTGAAGTTGATCGCACAAGGGATTGTTATATAAAACATTCAGAAATACACAGAATATTCAGAAATGCCACCAAGGGATATCACCGAGGCTAGTAAGGATCACTAAGTCATGAGAAAAGGCACAACCAAAGGCCTTCAGCACATAAGGCTGCAAGTTAGGCTGACAAAGCAGGCACAAATATACATGTTTTAAAGATTCTCATTTTGGCCTGGAGATGTGGCTCCATGGTAGAGAACTTGTCAATCAGGTGCAAAGTCCTGGAATCAATTCTCAACACTAGATAAAGACACTCATTTTATGCATTATCACTCATTTCCTTTTCTAATGTCTTTGGTGTCTAAGTTTTTCAGTTATTTTGTTATGAGGTTATGTTTAGCACATTTAAAAGTAGTTCCTAAAAATCATTTTCAAATTATTTCTGGGGTTATCAGAAAAAGAAATTATGAAAGATTTGCCAAAATACTAAGATTCTTCAGGAAGATAAGAAATAGAGGAATAATTATGGATTAGGTCACTGACTTGAGATGTAAATGCATAGCATCCAGACGTTTATCATATCTATGCACACCTTTGTGTTAGTTCAAACCTGGGTATGTTTATCTGTCACATTTTGTAGACTGTGAAGTATATAAATGAAATTGAACCCTTCTTTTTGGATTTGATTTTGCTTTTATTTTCTATTTTCCACCACTCCAAAATAAATTATGTGGTCCAAAAGTTGCTTGAGTTATCTGCCTGGCAATGCTGGGCATCAACATTGCAGTGGGTTAAGTGGTTTCCTTCACACTCTCCAGCCTCCACATTTTTTTCCTGTATTGGTTCAGCCCATTCTTAATGACTATGTTTAAAAACATTTCTAGGAATTTTCCTTTCACTAGTTTTGATAGATTCCCTGACTTCATTCCAATAAAGGGAATATAACTCATCTTAGTTAAAGTAATTGTCGTGAAGGACAGTCAAATGATTAAAATTTGTCATCAGCCAAGAGAAGAGAGAAGGGAAAAAAGGCTTGTAGCAGCAAACTCAATACATCACAGGGAAGATAAACAAACAGTTAACACTTGAAAATAAATGTTGTTCTGTACAGAACAGCACAGCCTGGATGGGTGCACTGTGACTGAGACTGACACTTACTTCAAGAAAACAGAGCAAAGAATTCTTGCTACAAAAGCATTTCTTTTACTAAATATTCAAATCAGAGAACAGCTTTTGTGCTGTAGTTTTAAAAATATGAAATGGAATAAAGCAGAAGTTTGTTTAAAATAATACCAGTCTGAGCTTCAGAATATAAAACAAAATTGAAAAAATGTTGATACATGCTTTATAGAAGCTGAAAAGCCCTTCTATTTCATGAGGCCCTGTGACATTCAGTTACATGTTTGCAACTACAAGGACAACTAGGAAAGTGCCCCAGAAACCAGGAAGATGCATCTGGGGTTGGGCCTATGCATCACAGAACAGAATCAATCTTCCTAATTAACGGCAAATTAGCAATCCCAAAATGAGTAGGGATCAACCTGTCTTCTCTGGCCAAGAATCATGCTAAGTATAGAGCTTCCTCTAAGTGCCTCTAAATTACATTAACGCCTATATAAAGTAACATTCTTTTAATCTAATACTACATTAGTGTCGCTGTTCTTAAAGTTATTACACCGTTTAAAATTTCTATAGATAGTTGGATGGATAAACAAATTAATAGACAGATATGCAGATAATCAGACATTTTACAAAGCAGGGCTCTAAGGTGGTCACAAATCATTAAGAGACAGTGTACATGATCCTTATTAGCATAAAGCTCACCAAAGAAGAAAAGTTTATGTGAAACAGTGATATGCCTCAGGTCTAATGGCTATTTAGACATATACTGTGTATTGCTTAACATTCAGAAATAAACATTAGGGGAAAAAAAGCTACAATTCAGAAGAGAATAATTATAACTAAAGCAGACTTAATGACCAATGACTGAAATAGGGTTTTGCTAAAATTGGTAAGCTGTTGGGTGGTGCCATATTTGTGTTTGAACCCATTCAATATTCATAATGTGTTAGATATTGCTGAGAGCTGCCACACTGCAGGGCTCTGAGTGCCAATCACAGTATAGTCTGTGTGTTTGATGCCCCCTGGAGTTGTGCGGTGTGTAGAGTGCTCAGGCCGATGTGGTGACCTGCACTATAATATATAGAGCAAGTCAAAAGTTATGGCTCATACTTGTTATGAATTTAAAATCTAATAAAATGGGAACCATCTGTTGCCATTTTAAAAATTCAATTAATTTGAAATTCAACCACCAACAAAAGGAGGAATAGTGATTATGGTCTCTTTTTAGGTTAGTTAACATATTTCTACCAAACTTAGGTTTCTTTGGTGGTTGTGTTGCTGTTGTTGCTTGCTTTTGTTCATTTTTGGGAGGTTTAATCATTAGCAAGTCCATGGAAGGGACCTAAGACTTCAGGAAAAATTCTGGGGGTTCATGGGTTTCCTTACATTCTCAGAGAAGGCTATGACCTAGCAGAGGTTCAGAACCAGTATGTTAGAGTCCATTGCTAGAGGGGAAAAAAAAAAGACTTAAGTGGTATATGGAAGATGGCTTAGTCGACCAAAAATGGAAGAAAAAGTAATTTACAGTCTATTACTAGGGAGAGGTAACTTCAAATTTGGAAAAACTTGCTCTTTCAAAGATCAGACCTTACAGAGCACCCAAGTAAATTAATTAGAACTCTGATGTCACTCACAAGTAGACCATGAGTTTAAAATGAAACAAACTATTTTTAACCTCCTCTCCATCACCACCAGCAATAGGCCCTCCAGGAACAGACTTAAGGAGGCTGATCTGAGAAATTCAGGACAGCCTGTCCTATTCTGGACTTAGTGTTAAAGCTGTGATCCTGCTGGGCACCGTTTCCAATCTGGGCTGCTTGCTGCTTTGAAAGTTAGGTGAATAGCTTGAACTCACTCTTGAACAGATAGGGACACTCTCTCAACATCAAAGAATTCCGTTTTCCATAGGGTTTGTGGTCTAGGAAAAATATTCTGAGAGTTAGAGAGTTAAATGGTCTTCCCAAGATCACTACTGAAAAGGACAAGCCCCAGTCTGTGGTGGATGGGGTCAGGGGAGAGAATACAAATGTGTGTGTTGTGTGAGAATCCAACCAGTCACCAAGGAAGAATGATGGCTACATTGGCATCAAAGAATTATTCTTCTCCTCCATCAGGCCATCTTGCTATTCTTACATGACCTGCAGAGATCCATTTTTTTCAAGTTGATACCTCAGAACAATGTAAACCTTTTAAAATCCTAGACAATAGTGCCTCATATTCTTCTTTTCGTTTGTTAGGCATTTGTATAGGTGGGCAGGAGAGCATGGCTGTAGGTAGGGAAGAGTGAAAGAATTCGGAGACACAGATCTTCAATTTACTCAGCAGGGACTGATGGGGAAATCTACATACAACCTGTGACTATGACATTTCTCATTTTGACATGGGAATTTAGTGTGCTAAAGCTTTCGTTTGATTCTATTTATATGACTTTCCAAAAGTCCCTTGGATAATCACTTGAACTCATGCCTCAGTTTACTCCTGGGGAAGATGAGTCTTAAGAAACTAATTATTGCTAGTAAGTACTCTTACAATCGGTGCCCAACTGGTGATTACCATTAAATGGTTGTCACTGTCACCTCTGCCTAAAGTCAACCCTATTTCTAACATTTCTATTCTTTTCAAATTTCCTCTTTTCAACATTAATAAAATATTTGGCAGCTATGTATATCACATAAATGCATTAGGGCATAAAGCTAACATTTTCTTTTAATTTTAACAATGTGCATACTATTGGTAACGAATATTGAAAGAAATACAATGCGTAAGTAGATTTTACACCACATTAGAGTTGTCCAATTTCTCATGTTTAAAATTTTTCTGCATGACTAGAGCCAGGAAGAAATACATGCCAGCATAATTATATGAACAGTTGAAATTTAAACATATTGAAAAGGAGAAGAGAACATGTCCACCCATTTGTTTTTTTTTTTTTTTTCCTTTTTCCCTCCCTCCGTAACAATTCCAAAGATGAGTAATTTCTTTTCATAGAGTCAGGCTGAAGGCACAAAGCTTCAACATTCAAAGGAGGGAGGTAGGGGGAAAAGAAGCTTTTTTAAGTACTGTGCAAATCAATACACAAAAAAATCTCAAGATGATAGTTTAATTAAAATGTGCACAAGGCAATTCATCAGCCTCTTCCCTTGGTGTACTAGCCTCTAGAATTTGCCTTCTGTTTTCTGATCCCTGATGGTTTTAACTCGAAGGCATTTAAAATATCTTTCATCCGGCACCTTTCCACTTAGCTTACATTCCTTGTTTTTCTTTATAAACAAGAAATTGTACTGGCTTTGTGATGTTTGTTATGCTTCATGCTTTTTCATCTCCTGTATGAGCTTTGCCTAGCATGAAATGCTGTCATGCAGTGAAATTTACCTGAGAGCTAAAGAGAGAAAAAAAAATCTTCCAAGTGTATTTGGTTACAAGTTCATAGCCAGCTAAATCACTGGCAATTTTATGCTACTGGTTATTTCAATTTAAATGTTTGTAAAAGTACATATAAAATAAAATAACCACTCCCATATTCATCAACATGAAAAATCTGCTTGGATTAGACGATACTGTAAGTTGCTTTAAACTACCATGTAGGAATGTTAATATTTTTCAGTTCCTATTATACAGTGTTCTAGGGATCCCTTGGCAGGGACATAAAGCTACTGAACTCTTGGCTCCTTAATAGTTTGACTCCCATTGTAATTGCTTTGCTCACTGGCTGCCCCAGGTCCTTATAATTGGTTAGAGTCCAAGGTCACAGATTCAATATGGTAGGAGCTCCTGCTCTTAGATGGTTGTTAAGTTTTTAATGGTGGTTTTGCTTCAGTTAGTATCATCTTTTTCAGATCCCCAAACTCTTCTTATTAAATAATTTAGGTAAGTGCCCTGTGATGTTTTTATACAACCTCTCTCCCCCATCTTTGCATACAGTCATTTTCAGTTCAGTCCAAATCTCAAACTAAGGGGAAGCTTCTGAAGAATTCTTGAAGTTCCTCAAATGTTTTATATTTTTTAAAAAACATATACCCATTTGGATAGATTGTTAGTATTTCATTAATAAATTTTTTTTTAATATCACAAGACTCTCAACTCTTAGTGTCTTACTAATTAATTTTCACAACATTCATGAGCACAAAAACATCATAATAATAATCAGGAAAAGAGAGCGCTTTAACTTTTGTAAAAACCAATGTCACATAGCACTATGAATAATATAGAAAAGAAATGATATGCTTGAGAGCCTTCCTTTTATATATTTTTGAAATAATTCAATAATTGAAATGAAATGGTTCTGGAGGCAGGATATGGTGTATTAGAAGCAGTTCTAGGTGTGGCTTTACCTTTAACTTTTTGGGTGGCCCTCAGAAAATCATCTTCCCTCCTTGGATCCCAATATTTTTTGGAAAAGAAATTTGGTTTAGAGTATTTACATACCTTTTCCACTTAAATTTATTTCATTTAGATTATCCAATATTTTGCTCAATTAAAAGCTTTGCTTTATTAGCAACTGTCCAGAATTGAACTGAAATAATACTTTACAAATTAAATTTTCCATTACCTCCAAATAAAGTTTTAGTACCATGGGACAGTTTTTACTATTCAAAGACCCCTAAAAAGCATCTTTTGGAACAAATGGTAGACATTCATCATGTCTACCTTTATTCAACAGGCACTGTGGTATGTCCCAGGATCCTGGAGAACAAATAGACCATAGTTTCTGCTCCCAAGGAATGAGAGGTTCATATTTTAACGAAGCAAAACTTTTCTTCAATTAGTTTTATAGTTGAAGTTCAACAAGGATGTCTCCTTTCCTGAGCATAATCTTAATAAAAAGTAAGTGCAACTGATTCTTGGTAGGTATGCATTCTTAGAAATCATGTGGTTATTTATTATAAAATTTAGCTGAACTATAATTATGATTACATTGGCTATTATGTAACAGCTCCCCTTCTGATAAAAATTTAAAGCCATAAAATAATATGTTCTTATAAAACAACTCACTCTGTCATACCAAGCCCTTCCCTTATGAATGAATGTCCAGTTTTCTAAAGAACTAGCAAACATTTCATGTGTAACTCCAAATATAGTTAGGACTGGGTAGGTTAATAGGGACAAGTCAACTACTGCATTCAAGAGAGAAAGAAAATAGTTTAATAAAATCTTTAAACTCACTGAAAAGCATATTCATAGGGAATTTTAGAGTTAATATTATTAGTACCCAATGAAAACTGACCAAAAATATGCTTATTTTTGAAAGAATTTATAGAGTTGAACTTTGACAAAGTAACACATAAAAACAAAATGTGAACAGGGACCTGTAAAAAAGATCCTTAGGAAGTAAGTCCTTCAATGAGAAACTGTCTTTGGAGGCAGAAAGCTTCAAAGCAAAGTGTAAGTTCAAGGTGGGTGTAGCTAGAGTTCAGGGAGGGAAAACCCTGATTGAACTTCATTTTGTTAAAAAAAAAATGATTAAACTTCATGTGATGTGGGGAGCACACTGCAAATGACTATGCCATTTTAAAGTTTTAGATGGCATATTTAAGACTACTTGTAGATTCCCAACTTCATTTTCTCCCTCATTTTGTAGTCAGGAATTGACACAATAGACCAGGAGCCCCCAAATTGTCCATGTCAAGAAGGTGTCTGTTTGCCTATGGAAATCCTTTGGTTTGGCTGTCTCAATGGTTCTTCCTGAAACTCTATGGAACTTTGACCTAGTAGGAGTACCTACCTTGCATGAAGGGATTTTAAAAAGACATTATCAAAGCCATCAAGAGAAGGCACTGTGTGTAGCCTCCACATAAAAGCTAAATGAGATATACTTTTCATAGATAGTACTTCATTTTTCTCTAGTGTGGCCTTTTAAAAATTTATAAATTGCTATGAAAGTGACAAGCTAAAAGTATATGAATGGTCACTGCTGAAGCAGGTGACTTTAGAGTGGTGCTCACCCACAGCAAAAGTTCATGCTCTACAGCCAGATCAACAGCACACTATCAGAAGGATTGTTTTGTTTTGTTGCTGACCTGTCAGGGAGAAGGATGCCAAGGACTTTCACACACACACACACACACAGAGAGAGAGAGAGAGAGAGAGAGAGAGAGAGAGAGAACAAAACAAACAAAACAAACCCTATGATGCAATTCCACACTTTTTGTAGATTTTTAGCCTTCACAACTATGGAAAATTGGGGGATGTCTATTTAAGTCAAAACTTCTATGGCATATAAATTTACCCTTTTATGATCCATTCCAAATTTGGAAGAAGAAAGATGTATTTTTTGCCTTCTAAACCTTTTTCTTTTTTTCTTTTCTTTTTTTTTTTTTTGTGGTACTAGGGATTGAATCCAGGGCCTCATGCTTGCTAGCCAAGAGCTCTACCACTGAGTTACATCACCAGCTCCCTACTAAACCATCCTTATGAAGAACTTTGTGCTTTAAATAGATGTAAAACTCCCCCCATCCCATTCTAGTTAGTCTTTCCAACTGGAGACTGTAAACAGTGTATTGAAATCCTGCCCTATATAGCTTTTTGCCTTAGGAAGCTCCCACATGACTGTGGTGTGGTTTTTTTTCAGGCCTCCTCTGAAGAGCAGTGATTGGTGCGGACTCTCTCCAAGCCCCTAAGCTCCTCCCAGTGTCCTCTGTCACCAAGGCCTCCTCTCCCTCTCTCTGGACAAGCTCATCTGCTCCCGGGGTTTGAATAACATCTGTACCCTCAGACCTACCTTTCCCTCCCCTGTGAGGTCCCACAGTGCTTCCTGTTATTCTGACCTCTTCCCCTGCAGGGCTCATCTCTATTTTATGCTATCTATTGTGAAAACAAAATCATCTTCCCAGAGAAACCATCAGGCCCCACTCAAATCCGGCTGTCATTGTGGAAAGAATCCCCAAGCCCTTGCTCCCCAAGGCCCAGAGCCCAGAGCTGTAGCTCCTTTTTCTGTTCTCACCCATGCTGAATTAGTCACCAAATCCTGCCACGGTTTTTAACAATAGAGATAAAAATTGGTTTCTTTTTCTTCATTTTAATAGCTAAATCTCTGATTCAGGTTTTGTTTAAGTCACCTAGAGTCTACCCTGACTGGTCTCTCCAGCTCTTCAAATCAATTCAGGATACAATGGTTAAAATCATTTTTCATCTCACTTGCTTTGACTAGATTTTTTTTTTTCAGTTCACAGGCTTAGAATCATAAAATAATAGAATTTTAAAGATAGAAAGGACCTTAAAAATCTCTGGGTCTCCATTCTTTAATGAATGAGGGGATAGAGACTGAGAAAGGCTAAATTGCCTAAGATCACACAAATTGTCTGAGCTGGAAATTAGACCCAAGCTGCCAATGTCCCAGTCCTTTAACATACCACATTGCATCATCCTTTGTCTGAACATTGAGCTTTCCTTCGTGCTGTTCCCACGGTACCCCTTTGGACTGGGGTGTCCGTCTCTCTCATTGTACATCAGGTACTTGCAAATTTCTTTTTCCCTAGTCAGGGAAAGCTGGTTTCCTCCCAGACTCCTTTACTCAATATCCCTACTTTCATGTTCTCATACTCCTTCCACCTGACTTCTAACAACAGTTCCTTCCTCTGATTCAAAACTAACTTCAAATCTAATCTCCTTCAAGAAATTGCATACCGAGAGCTGCCCTCTTACCTCAATGTATATTTCAAGTATATTTTCTTCCCCAGTCAGCTCTCGAGCTTATTTGAATTCAATTCAACATTGAGTTATGGGGACCTACTAAGAGCTAAGCACCATGGTTCTGAATTATTCCTCTGTCACTTTGAAAGGCAGAAAAGCATCCCAAACAATCCAGACAGCATGTCAGACCATCAACTGGTTTGGAAACATAACCAAAGATCAGAGCTCTCGTTCATAAAACACAACCGAATTTTATTGTGTTGTGATACCTAAAAGAATCATTTTCTCTCTGGTCTGAGAAGATCTAGCAATGGAGGTGCTCCTCATTTTTTCCTCTTGGTTAGCAATTTACTGGTGTTACTGGGAAAATCATATCAATGATTTTCCAATGCCAATTTCCTCAAGAAAATTTATTTGTCTCCACAGTAGATAGAGTTCATTATAATATGCTGCAAGGGGCTGCCCACAATTTCTAAATAAAATTGTTATCATTAGAAGTATTATTTTAAAATTAGTGAACTACTGCCTGAGGCTGAAAATATTTTTTATTGTATAAAGATTTTCTATTGTAATGGAATTTGATGTATTTATAATGTCTCAAGTTCTGAATTCACTTCATCATCAACTTGATGGCAAATTGGCAGGCATTATTTATTTAGGACATGGGACAGGCAAGCTTTCCTTCTGAGACCAAATTATTGGCGATTCTTTAATTAATACAGTAAAAGATGAATTGGGACGGCAGGATATTAGTTCCTGCTGATAATCTAAAAACATGACACTCTTACATCATAACTAATGCTCAAATCCTTAGGGACACAGCATCCTGAAAACGTTACCCTAAGCGAGAACTACAGAGTACATACTTGTCCCCGTGATGGAACCAAAGTGTGGATTTGACTTATCTGTGGAGCTTTGGAACTGGGGCATCTTTTAGTCTGTGGGTTATGGCCCCATTTCGAGAAAAATCTATCCGAGCCTAATGTAACCTAGCAAATCTTTCAAATGAAATAGTCTTGTGGGAGGCAAGTTGTCATTTTCTGACATATTATTTAGGACTCGGCTCAGGTTTCATTCTTTCTTCTTTCTTCACTTAAACCCCCTGCTCATTCTCCATAAGCGCCATTTTCTAATTAAGGAAAATGAAATTTGTAATGTGAAGAAGGGAGACATGACCTCCCTTGTGAGCCAGTCTCGCTCCTCCCTGCACACCATTAAAAAATAGAATCCAGGGGTGGTTGTTTTTTTAATTGGTATCACTTTGTCTTTAGTGCAAAACACATGGCAATAATTTAGTGAACTCCAGTGTTTCTCTTGTGGCAAATTGATAGCATAATTTTATTATGAGTGGAACAATGACTTCTGGGAGCAGGAGAGATTCTCCCAGAACTACACATAACTCGGTTGACTAAATGTAATACTTGGAGAAGGTAATGAAAATAGAGCCGAGGCTCAGCAAGGACTAGAAGATTTGAGTTTCTCGCTCCTGTCAAAAGGGTACTCAATAAATCACACCTGAAGCTTATTTAATGTCAGAAGCCAGTAAGCTGACAAAGTGCATTGGGGTGCTCCCTCAGAAAAGCACACTGTGTCATGTGATCTGTGGTCCCTGGACCCAATGGGGTCATATAATCTGTCTATGGATTTTAATAAGTAACCTATTATGTTCCCTTTGGTGCTAATTATTTTACACATCACTTGTTTCCTGTTTACTGACATGGCTTTAGTAATTTCATTATGAAAAATTACAAGGAAAGTTAATCCCTATGACTTTGACTATTCCATTCCACAGGAGTCTTATCCTTTTCTTTGACATTCTTCCACACCAATCCATTCTATAAACACAAACACAACAACACAGAACCCAGGGGGAACATCACAGGATAACAGGAAACCTTCATATTTAGCAAAGCAAAGAGTCACATTGGGTCACACAGATCCAAGACTGTCAGGATTTAGTGACTCATGGCTAAGAACGTATTTGGAATTTAACCTATCTAACCTGGCCTCAGGTAACATAGGAAATAAACCAGCTGTGGCTGATTTTCCTGTGCTACTCTCTACAAACCTTTATGAAGAGAAAATTTGCCCATAGGCACTTAAGAATACTCGTGCATCCTTTTGACTGCACTGACAAATAATTAGATCCACAATTTAAAAACCAGACAAATAGATGACTCTACCCATATCCTTATGCATTTGCTACATACAGAATGAGTAGTCTCATTCATCAGATTTGAATCAGAACCCCCTCTTTCGAAGAGAGTACTTTTCGGAATTTTAGAAAACAGTGTGCAGAGATGAAGAATCCTGGCATGTACTCCATAATTTTAAGTGAAACAATACCCCAAAATGTTGGTTCAAAACAGATGACAGCTTAACTTTGAAATTACCAAAATGTCAGTATTGGTAGGCTAAAAATGCAAACTCAGTGACTTTCATCTCTTTGTAGAGAGTCACCTATTGGTACTATCACAAAGCATTCTTATAACAGATCCTTACTTAAGGACGACCCATTCCTTCCTTAAGAACTGAGCAGAAACCATTAAGCCAAGACCATGAAAGAGATTTTTCACCTGAGGGTTTTGAGGTAGATTTGAATCCAGATCTCTGGGGATTAATTCCCTGTTCCACCCACCTTTTGCGTAATTACTGCTGAAGTTTGTTGCTTATCTAAAGGCTTTAAGGAAGTTTGGAACTCAAGAGGTCGACATTAAACAGCCTGAAACCTCAGCCAGCAAGGACTTATCTAAAAGATAAGCTGTATCTAAAGACACAGGGGAAATCTCATATCTCTTAATGTTTACCTTGCAAGGGAAAAAGAGAACTGAACCTTGCATGTGTTTCAACCTGAGTGCAGAATTAATGATGCTGGATCAGGGTAGGGAGTTAGCTACAAATCTCTGCAGAATGATCAGTCAGCAAAAATGATTCTGATTCACGCAGGAAAACAAAACAAGACCGGAAGCAAGGTTCTCTATTATGATTACGATAAAACAATGAAGCAGGAAAAAGACATGAAGAAAGCAATATTGTAAAAAATATCAAGGCTCTCTCTATTTTTCTACCCATGTCTCTACGAATTTTGAAGATGAAAAAAAAATTCTTTTCCTTGTTTGTACAGGAAAGAGACTGGTTCTGAGAGCCCTGAGTTGGGTAGGTTTCCTGGGGAAAGCACTGGGAAGTACCACCTAGCCAGCGCTCATTCTCTCATACTTGAAAAATCCAACACAATGAAAACAGCAGCAGCAGCAACAAAACAAGTCCTCAAGATCAGGAGGTTAATAGGACCTACATTTACTCATTAACAGAACAGATTCTCAATTAAGTAATTTTTAGAAGGCTGCTCTCCAGCAAGTGAATGCATGAATGAATGAGTGAAGTGAATGAGGGTCTGGTCTAAAGACTATTCATGAAGTACTTACTCCTCTGAGACTGAATTTTTGGAAAGAAGTTTACAAGTACTCAATACTGCAGGTAATGGAAGAAATGAGGGAGAAAATACACTGAAAAAGTACCACCATGGTAAAAAGGACTGAAAATTTAGAACCAAGTTGTAGCACAAGACTCATTTATATAAGAGTCAAAAATTTAGAAAGCATAAACAACATGGTATTGATACATTATGATCTATTATTTTTAACCTTTCTTTTACCATCTTCTTAAAAATTTAGGAGCTCTGTTTCAACATTGCATTTATAAGCTCTCTTTCTATTTTCTACATTCTGGAAATAAATTACACATTCCTTTTTTAAAAAAAATGGTTCTTAAAAATACAACTTTTACTTTATCCATCTGTGACTGGGGCTAGGAATACTTATTGAATCAGTTGCTATAGGAAAACTGTATAATATTTTCAATGAGCCACCCTCACTTTTTTCATACTTAAAACTAAGTAAATAGCTAAGTCAACGTCATTCTACTTTAAAATCATGCAACCCGCTGAAATATAGACTTTTGTTTCAGTGTTTCAGAAACCATGTAGATCATGCCAATTGAGATGGATAAAGGACTTATTTGAGCAAGCCTTGTCTCTCTTCCAAATACTAGTATAATGAAGGGCAGACGTAGGTAGAGCCTTGTGCCTAATGCAGGACTTGTCTGGAGTTTATTGTCTTCATCAATGAAAGAGAGGGGACAAATTCTAAAAACCTTCAACTATCAAAAAGAGTCGACATTTTGGACCAAATTTTCTTCCCATATTGAGAGACTTTCGAAAACGGGTAACTTTGAACATGAGAAATTTTATCTTTTAAAGTGTTCTCATTTAAATATTTTCTTTAAGGGGCATTTTCTGGACCTGTTTCAAAGACTTGTTGCATTCCTTTTGGTTGTTTTGTGTTTTCCCTGTAGCACTGTACTTTCCTCTCAACGAGGAACTTTTTTTTCTCCTCTTATTGGCATTCCAACCCAGCAAAGAAATATGCATCCTGAGATAATGCTGCCAGCTTGCTATGAAAACCATATTTCATTCTTTCTTTGCAGAGCAAAATGGGAAAAGCACAAAGGAGCTGGTCTAATTGAATGTAAAGGATTGCAGCAAACCTCCCCTTTGAGTTCCCTTGCTGGCATTCCCTTCCTTTATTTCCCCCTCTACTCCTTTTGTTTACCACTTTTAAAAGGCTCTTGCTGAGTCTTAGCTGCTTGCCCAAATTTGGACTGAATCTAAATTTCTGGAAATGGTACTCCCATCACTACAGGATAGGAGGTGTCTAGAAATGCTGATCGGACAGAGTAATGGATTAGAAGGCACAGCTGCCTAGGTACAAGAAATGTCTTCAATGTTCAGATCAGTGTGGGAATTTCATGAATCTGCTACAGGATGGGAAATGGGAAAATATGGTAATACTCCCTCTTATTCAAAATTGGTATGTTGTATGTCGACATCCTGGGCACCCCTGGTTACATTTGCTGTAGATAGAGCAAAATAAAATCCACTTAAATTTCAGGGCAGTCCCTCTGGTTAAACATTAATCGGGTGTGTTTTCCTTTTTCTGTCTTTTTAATCTCTCCTCCCACCTCCTTTTGGTTTTCTTCTCAGAAAATATTGCCAGGTCCCAAGAAATGATAATATGACCATGTGTGTCATATAGAGATGGAAGCCCTACTAACAGAGCCCAGTTCTTTCACCCCATGAGCAACTGTCAGGAAGAAAACACTCTGGCTTAGCAAAAAAAAAAAAAAAAAAAACCTGCATGGGGCTAGATGGAACCACACCCCTTGGCATCTCTGCCTCCTCCCCAGCCCTCGGAATTTTCTGGCATAGGAAGCCATCTGAAAGGGAAGCATTTTACCTCCAGCTCTCCAAACTGGAGTTCAAAAGCATGCTTTTTTTGTATTCATTTCCTCAGCATCGGCAGTTTCAGCACATTAAATGCTGACAATGAATCTAGCACCTGGCAAATCTGACTTGAGATTCAAATGGATTTTTATTCAGAAACATAGATGTTACTAGGAAATAATCACCGAAGACGGCAGCTATGCGTTTAACAAATGGCCATGGTGGAAATTGCTGAGCAGAGAGAGGATATTTAGTCCAGCAGGCTTGCTCCCTTTAGGTTTATCTCAACCCCACCTCCCTGGTCTATCACTCTATCCTTCAATCCTTTCTCTCTTGAGATAAAAGTGTCCAGCTGTCTCTGTACCTCATTTAGATTTCCTGCACCACTGGCCAATTATTCCATATGTTTACTACCAAATTATTTCCCTCAATTCCCAGCTTACTCTTGATGTCCTAATATTACAAAATATTTCCCGGTGTCTGCTCTCTTTGTGATAGAATGACAACACACACACACCTTTGAAAATGACTTTTCTTTGCTGTAAAGAAGTGCAAACTCTCTTACCACTTACACTGTCTCCTACTAATTAGCCTCCAATTTGAGCTTGGAGATGCATTGACATAAGGCCTGAATGTGACCCTCTGTCTTGAAACCCACCTAGAACACTATCCTTGCCCTTCAAGAGGAAGCAGCAAAAAAAAAAAAGAAAGAAAGAAAGAAAGAAAGAAAGAAAGAAAGAAAAAAAAAAAAAAAAAAAAAAA
>NW_026000229.1:40983483-40988689 GCF_001458135.2 Marmota marmota marmota | reverse complement strand
AAAAAAAAAAAAAAAAAAAAAAAAAAAAAAAAAAAAAAAAAAAAAAAAAAAAAAAAAAAAAAAAAAAAAAGCAAAGCATCTGCACACCCAGATCTACCTGGGCTGATGGATTCTCCAGGAAAATGGTTGCTTTCCTTCAGCTACCACCCTGTTCCCATTCATATTTTAATCAGGGCTGCAAAGTTCGAACCACACCATCTTTTATTCTCAGAGCACTACAGGATATTTTTACACACAAATTTCTCCATCATTCCATTTCACATGTAAGAAAACTGATTTCACTTGGGTAGGTAAAGAGCCTTTGGAAGGAGAAAGGGAAGAGGGCTAGAAAGGGAAACTGATTCCTAAGCAAATGCTCTTTCTTGGCCCATTTTTTCAGTCCTAATTGAACAAGTGCCTATTCTAGAAAATTTGTCAGTGGGTCCAAATTGGGAATGAGTAGAACAAAACTGCCACTTTCCATGAAGAAGTTCTGCAAAATGGGTGTCAATTATTTTAAGTTGTTAGATCTAGAAAGACTGTTTTAAGACCATTTTGGTTGGAAGGTGCTATAAGCAGGACACAGATATTTAATCTCAGTTTGGGAAGCATTTATTATACAAAGGAACTCTCTGAATCACCTTTAACTGAGAAGGTCCTTGAAATTTAAGTTTTATGCTTTTTAAATTTGGGGGCCTGGAGATAGCCTGCTATCAAGAAATAAGGCCCTATTCCTAGTAGACCTGTGTTCTGACAATAATCACCCTTGCAGATTTTGTTTGTTGGCATACAAGTTGGCTATAATTATTGCAGTGATGTGAATTTTAAAAAGTACAGTATTTCTTCCTTTTAAAATTAATTTGGAAATGGGAGTTTTAAAATTAATCTTGTAATTCTTATGTCACTGAGGAAAATTACATGAGAACATGTCATTGTCTTATGATTTTTCCTGTAGTAGTTTTAGCTTAAGGGATTTTAATTGTCAAAGTGAAGACTATGCCACATTTCAATGATTACTACTGTCAAAGATGTTCAAATGCATCCCAACAAATTACTCAAGCAAAAACTTCCTCATTAAAAATAATTTTTTTTTGTCTTTGTCAATGAATGTAATAAGCAAGCTACCTGAGAAAATACCAGAGTGTTAATGCCCTAACTTCCCTTTAAAGAATCTAATCTTCACAGTTATTTGAAGCCACTTACCTCCTAGGGCTTCCTAATCTTACCTCCCTGGCATCAAAGAACTTAAAAAAAAAAAAAAAAAGAAAAGAAAAGAAAAAGAAAGTTCATATGAAAAACTACAAAAGCCTATCTTTGTTTAATAGGGAAGCTCTGTACAGGAAGTTGTCTACATTTTAAAAAAGTTTTCTACTTAAGTATATCTACTTCCCCCTGGAAGAAATCACCATTCTAGTTGATAAGTTATTTAATGACACCTTTATTTCTATCATTGTATGAAATCATGTTTCTCTTTCAGTTTTACATTTATTTTTAATTGTTTTAACAATAACTACCATCTACTGTATATGCCAGCACTATGCTGAGTGTTAGCATGCAGCATTTCTTAAAGTCTTAGAACTGTATGAGAACTATGTAACTATGTAACCTCCCCATTCTGCCAATGAGAGGACTGAGCTAAAAGGGGGTAAGTAATTTGCTGAAGGCCAAGTTTCTATCAATTGAATGGGGGAACCAGGACTTGAACCCCATGGAACTGATTGCCAAACCCAAGTTCACCTCTGTTATATGACCTTTAGAGCTCCAACCAATATCCATTCAGACTAGGCCAGGTTGCTCCTCCAGTGTAAGGAGGTCATTAGGTGGAAGTTACTCATTTCTTTGTTATTCTCCTCTCCCAATGCATACACTTCAATCATTTTACAGCTGATTTGACCCTCCTCCAAATAACCAGTCTTATCATTGTGATTAGCTTTGACAGCAAGCAGCACTCATTGAGGATCTGGTTATCATCTTTTTAAAAAGAAAGTCTTAATAAGCAATTGATTATTTATGGACTTCTGAGAACTGTAGGAAAAACTGACTTAATGCCATAAACTCCACTCTCTTCCTGCACCACGCTTGACTTGGTTGCACTATCACTGTTTGCATGCTCCCCTCTATAAATACAGTGGAAAATCCCATTAAGATTATTCTATCATTGGCTGCTACGATGCAACACATCTTTAATTCCCTTAATTGTCTCCTAAACTTCCTTTTTCCTTATTTGTTCTAAAGTTCATAATTACTGACTGATCTTAACAGGTCTGTTTTTATTGCTTATTGCTCTCATCAAGTGCGTGGAGCCATGTTCCATTGCTTATTACTGCAGATGTTATTTTATGGCGCTGCTCAACTACCTTGACCTTGCTTGGCCTTTCTATTTTAAGAGGTAAGTGAGAAGCTGAACTGGAACAGCAAGCAAGTCCTCTATGACTGCCTGATTTGTAGGTTTTCTATATTACTCTAATTCTTTGGGTGCAAATCTTGCAGCATGGAAACTTGAACTCCTGGCCCCAAACAGAGAAGCGAGTCTTACTTCTTTGTAGCTGTCTGAGTGAGGTTTACAGTTTGAGAACTATTGTCCCCTCTGTTTTTTTGAGTAAGAGTGATCCAGACTTGGAGAAATCATTTCTAGGGCCCTCTTCTCATTTGGTGAGGAAGAGTATTCTGAGTTCTTCTGAAGCTGGATGGGGCAACTTTATCTGTGTTGAAGTGGATTTCAGAAAGGCATTGGGCAGGTTCAAAATGGCCTAAGAGGGGTGTTCTCTTTTCAGTTTCTATTTTGAAATCCCCAGAAATTGTATGAAATTCCCTGTATGAAATTCTTGGTGGCCTTTTAGCGGTATTTGCTGCACTATCCTCATAAGTCACACCTTATTATCAAAGTTATGAGTAGCTGTTAATTAAGAATTGGACCTGAGGACAAGATTACAGAAATTTTCAGAAGGAAGTGTGAAAATTAGGAAGATGGAATTATTTTACAGAGACATAGGTGTCAATGTTGATACCATATTATATAGAAAGTATGCCATGTGATAGACTGTCACATCCTAACCTTTGGCATTCTGTGGCAAGTGTGGCTCAAATAATAGAAAAACGAGAAACCTAAAATATTACACCAACTGAACTCTTCATGCAGGCCTGGGGGTTCAATGGGCTTCAGGAAAAAAAAGGGTGCTTTCTCCAGGTTCCAGCCAGGTGTGTGTGAGAAATGCTAGTCTTTCAACACTAAAAATCCTTCACTCAAGTGTAATGACTACATACAAAAAAATACGGGGAGTGGATGATACGCCACAGTATTTTGAAAAAGAACAAGATCAAATGTCAACACCAAATATCAATGTGGAAACATTTCATTCCCTCAAAAATGTCCATCATCACCTCCCTCAACTTGCCCCAAATTTACAAAAGTGATGATTGTAAAACAACATTAACTCTATTGAGGACCACTGTGTATGTGCTAGTTCAGTTTGATAATCTCTGTACTATAAAATCATGAGTAGGACAGTCTCCTATAGTTAACACAGAATGCATTTGTTTATTGTTTCAGACTACTGAAAGCTTGGGCTAAAGACATGGGCGAGAATATATGTTTACATATATTATATATATTTACACTACTGAGGCTCATATCAGTGCTTCCCCCTCTGGAGATTATAGCCTTTATTCCAAGTTTTGGAATAAAGGGTGTCTTTAAATGTACATAGTTCCAATCTCTAGTAGAAAATTAAAGTGAATTCAAGTCTGTATTGTCTATCCTTCCTTTCTGCCTTTCTTTTCAGGTTAGCAGTTTATTTCTGCATTAATCACCCTGACAGAAGCAAGGCAACTCAATTTTCTGCTTCTGTAGGTAGGCACATCACTTTCTGTACAGCACTAGGCATGAAAAGGGCTGCAGCTAAGCTTTGGTTACTGGTGTAATTGAAATGCTATCCACACTATAGGGTGCATTAAAGTCAGATAACGGCAGTTCCTGTGGCCAATTTAAGTAGCTTGACTTCCCTGGGAAAAAAAAAATTGCCTGACAGATAAGGCAGACAAACTGGCTAATTCTCCAAGCATGTCTCTCATTGTGATCCTAGAAAAACGAGAAAAAAATGAATCACAGAACCACAAAATCAATTGACCCTCGGGTAGCTCATCAGGCAGCGAGCCTGATAAACCTGAAGGCTTTGTTAATGTCTGCCTGCCTGTGTCCCACAGATAGAGCACTTTGTAAATGAACCTGCTTTGATAAATATATTAAGGAAAGCTGTGAATAAAGGCAGAGACTTCTCATTTGTAAATACAACCTCTGCTACATGGAATTAGAATGATAAAATGGAGTTCCATGTAATTAAGTTTGTATAAGGCCTGAAATCCGTGCAAATACTTTCCCTGAATTTTGAAAGAGAACTGTCAGTTCAATTAATCTGAACATCACCCCAAGAATGTACTGAACAAAATTAAGCTGCTGATAAAACCTGGGCCAGTATTTTGATAAGTAATTCCTATATCATTTCTTGGCCACTGTGATCATTTTATTTAATCCGCTGCCCCTCCTTTTCCTCAGTTACCCTCTAAGCCATGTACAAAGGGTGGATGGTCCATCCACCACCACACGGGTAATCTACCGAATCACAAAGCTCAAAATGGAAAAACCTTTTTTCCTATTTAAAAAAAAAATTAGGGTAAATAAATTTCTATTAGGAGCTACTACAAAGCCTGTATCTACACGGCCACTCACGGCCTGGACAAAAGAAACCTTCTAGAAGTGATAACTCCGGGCGAAGGCTGTGCAAACGCATAGCAACTGCTTCCAACAGGAAGGACCGGGACGTGATCGTGACTCGATTTGAGAATTTTAAAGCATCCGAGATGGGCAAAGCCAGGTGGAGAGGAAGGGCAAGGGAGAAGAAAATAGAGGGAGAGAAAAGAGAAGAACGAATCTCACCAAACCATCTCCCCTGGCTGCCGCTTCCTCTCCCTAAGCTCTACTTCCGCACCTCAAGGGAGACGCAACTGAGAAGTTCTCCTTGGTTTCATTTGTTTAGGAACAAAAAGGAAAGAAAGAAGGAAGAAAAGGAGGGAGGGAGGGAAGGAGGAAGAGAGGAATGAAGGAAGAAAGGAAGACAAAGGAAAGAAAGAAAGGAAGGAGGGAGGGAGGGAGGGAAGAAAGGAAGAGAAAGGGAAGGAAGGAAGGAAGAGAGAGAGAGAAAGAGAGAGAGAAAGAAGGAAGGAAGGAAGG
>NW_026000229.1:40908548-40981984 GCF_001458135.2 Marmota marmota marmota | reverse complement strand
AGGGAGGGAGGAAACAATTATTTAAAAATCTCATTTTAGCCACCGGAGAAAGACATTGATTTGGGGGGTCACTCACCAGTTGTTAACTTGGAGAATTGTAAGTCCTGTGTCTTGCGCTAACTGTTTCTTCTGCTCTTCGGAAGGGTACGGATGCTAATGAAAAAACAAATGTTTTAAAAGATGTATCAGAAGTTACGAAAGAGTCACTCACGTCTAAGAATGAAACCACCACTGGTGATTTCTTTAGTCTATGGCTTGATTTTCCTCATCGCGTCTCTTTACACTGTGTGGAGAAGCGTGGGCAGGGATAAGAATCCAGAAACCTGCATCAGTAGCCCCAAGTGCCTGCCACTCTCTATAGGGCCAGCAACGAAGAACAAGGCGTCTAAGCTGTTCAATTTCCTTAATCAGTCAGGGGTGTCAAGCACTTTTGTGATGGCATCAGTATTTTGGTTATCAACTCTCATGTCAGTTGCACTCAGGGAACCAGTTTTAGGCCCATTTTACTTTGCATCCTGGAAAACACATGTGAGGCCCTTATTCTAAGTTACCTTTGTGAGATGGCTCCATATAATTCTTATTTCCTAGTTCGTCTGGGGTTATTGACACTAAAGTTTGGAAAGTGAGATAGTACGTAGCATTAACTATTTTGAAGCCACCCAACTCAATTTGAATATAACACAGTTACTTAAAGTATATTTATGTGACTCCTTTATGGGACAGCGGGGGATTCTTTCATTTTTACTGGTTAGTGCTCTGAGCTAACAGGGTCACTCAGGACGACCACACATCAAAAGGAGTCAATTATATATATAATGCTTTGAATAGAAATTTTACTTTTGCCTTAATATACAGCAATAAGAGAATGAAGCCATAGGTTTGTTTTTAAATTCCTTACTTCCCATTATGATTCACGCACATTTATAATGAACATTCTTCCCGTTATCAACCCACTTTCCTCTCTCACTTTGAAATCAAGGATGGTTATTTTAGAGTCATACACTTACTTTAAAAGGCACTGAACTTGCAAGTACATGATTATCAACCATATCTGTTAAATAGATCCTTGCTCTAAATTCACTGGCTTTCTTAAACAGAAAAGTAAACTTTTATCCAGCATGTCAAAGTTGTTCATAAACTAGAAAGCCTTTGGTAATAAATATTTCTCATCAACATTATTAAAGAGTGACATTAGGAACAACAAAGTATTCCATTCAGAACATTCTAATCATTCTGGTATTTGAGAGAGTGAATGTTTTTCAATCAACTGAGATTGTATTCTTCAGGTATTTCATCTTCTATAATAGCATACATTATCCAAAATGTGCACAATTACTTATTAGCAAACCCAAATGCCATTAGGTTAAACAAAATCCCCTGTCTAGCAAAAGGGTTAACTAGATTTGTATTAATATAGAAGCCAGGCTTTTAATATTCTGCAAATGTTAACAAAGAAAGATGATAATGTTGAGTTAATATGGGTTAAGCATAAAATGAAAATAAATTTTTCTGATTGCGAGGTGTTGACACTTTTTTGGCGAAGGCCTCCAGCCTGTTCCTGAAAGCTGTGTAATTACAGAAGGCTTTTCCCCCTCCTTCCCCTCCTGCTTCCAGCCTACCCACATTAGTAATGACCCCTTCACTGCTTCAAAAACCACTAATGGTCTTCAGCACGGGCAAGAAAAATGAACAGGATAAATTGGAATCCACAGTCAGTAATTTGCATCCTATGAGGCTGCTTTGGCCACTCACACTCACTCCTGGCCATCAATCGTTGCCTGTCAGGTGCTGCACTCTGCCACCATGACAAATACTCCTCCTAACACTCTGATTCGTCCAAACAATGTAATTGTCCTCTATTCTCCTCTTGGTAATGGAGATAATGAATGGCTGCACAAACAAGAAGGATTGCTCATCACAGACGCCGAGGTGGCTTCAAGCTGGAAAAGGCCTAGAGTACAAATTTTAATTGACTGAAAACACTGGTTGGGGGAGAAATGACAAAAAATATTTTAAAAAATCAGTCTTGTCAAGGTGTTTGCTTGCCAAATTCAAGGGAGTAGCATCTTTTGAGTTTCTGCCCTTCCAAGATTTTGAGAGCCTAGGTATACATGTTGTTTGCTCAGTGGAAAAAAAATATGCAAATAGCAAAAATTAAAATGAAAATAAGGATACATTAAAAGAATATATAGATCTGTACCCGTCTCATCTTCCAGTGCACTGCTTCTTTATGCAATGTTTTTGATCTTTTTTTGTGTGTTTTCAGTCTTTCTCACTGTTGTGACACCCTTGCCTAGGACAGTTTAGACAAAATGTAGGTTGTAGTGTGTGTGTGTGTGTGTGTGTGTGTGTGCATGCGCACACTTGTGTATGTAAAAGAGAAATAAAGGCAGAGACAGAGAGAGAAGGTTTAGATGAAATTAAGGTTTAGTATGTTAAGAAAGTCAAAGAATAAAAAGTGATGTTACTAGATAGTCAATTCCTCCAAGTTTGATTGTAAATTCTGATTGAATAACAAGAATTCTTTCCAGCATTTTATTAGGAATTTAGTCAAATGACCACAGAATTACATAAACAGTGCATTTTATCTTGGGAATCCCTGAGCTATACTTTCACTATGAGAGCAGTTGCAAATTCCATCCACAATCATTAAAAAAATTGGGACCTTACCAAAATTCACCTTGCACAGATGGCTTTTTTTTAATTAATAGGGAAGACCATAATAACTTTAACTTATTTGAATACCGTTCTGTGGTTTTGAACATTCGTGATTCCATGCCCCTTTTATACATGGGGTGGACTGTTTATCTGAAAGTGTTCTGGCAGTCAGCCACTATATTTCTAAAATTAAAAGAGGGACGGAAAACAATCATTTCTGAGAGGAATTGGAACCATGACAATGTGTTTTGGATTAATTTACAAATATATGTATATATTTAAGGCCAAACTGTGGAACTAGAGAATTTCTACTACATGGTCTATCATATGCATTCTTCTTCTTTATTAGAACAGACATCATATTGAAATAATAAACATGGGAAGCCTTCACTTCTTCTTTGATGTATATTACTAAATGTCTGACTGGCTCAGATTTAAAATAAACTTTGGTATGTTTGCACTTGAAAACTGGAAGTAGACCACAAGCAATAATTTGTTGTCAGTTTCCATATTCTTGGACTAAAGCTATAGTTTAGTCTGTTCACTGTAGGGGGCCAACCCACTTGGGTCCAGTTGCCCAGAGATGGCTCAACTTACTCATAAGAACAAGCACAGTCACGTGATAGCAATGATGATGAGTGCCTTCATCAAGAAAGAATCAGCAAAGGGTAAAATTTTTGACATCCCTAAATAATTCTAAAGGCCACTGGTGAATAGAAGAAGTGAATCATAAAGGTCTTGTGACTTTGAACATCAATGGACAGTGTTCAAAATGCTAAGAAGACATGTATGGTTCATGGATCAATGTAGATATATTTTTAAAATTACTGTTCTCCTGAAAACTCACTTGAAAATAAGAGACTATCTTGATTTCGGACACCAACCTCAGGCCTGCTGCTGCTGCTGCTGCTGCTTTTATTTTAGGAGGTGATTGTGTGGCAGTTAATCTGTTTATCAAGTACATGAAAAAACAATCTGCAATATCCTTACAATACATCTGTGAGGTGGTTTGGTGAGTAAAATCACCTAATAACAATCATCTGTTGTGATTAACCTCCCTCCAAAGATTTCCAAACTGGAACTGATATATCATGAATTTTATTCTATGCTGAAAAGATTTATGCCAATGTTTTAAAACTTTAAGTGATACTTTGAATCACCTCATGAACTAGAAGTGCACAATAAATGAAAAAGGTAGCTATTTGGAAGACTAAAAAATTAGAAATAACCTAAATGTACATCAACTGAAGGATCACTGTTAAATAAAATGTGAGGTTTTTATAAGATAAGCCACATATTGCTAAGGGGAAAAAAAGCAAGTTGTGGAATAATATGTACTATCTGTTTTTGTTTAAATAAATAAATAAGAATCAATATACACATATCTATGCTTGTAGTACAAGAAAATCATATGGAAAAAATACATACCAAGTAATGGTTCACAGTGCATACAGCCTAGAGATAGGGACTTCTTATTTCTATAGTCCTTTGTTGTGCATGTGTGTAGTGCTTCAAACAATTTTTAAATCTGGTATCAGTTTTAAATTTACAATTAAAAATTTTAAATTAGTTTTTAAAAGCCATGGTCATTTGACTCTTTTTTAAAAAAGAATTTATTTTTTAGTTATAGATGGACACAATACCTTTATTTTGTTTATTTATTTTTTTATGTGGTGCTGAGGATTGAACCCACTGCCTCACACATGTTAAGTGAGCGCTCTACCACTGAGCCACAACCCCAGCCCCAACATTTCTTACTAATCTAATTAGATACTCTCCTGCACTGAGAGAAGTCTTTCACTGTTTTTTTAAAGATTTATTTATTTATTTATGGTACTGGATGTTTAACCCAAGCCCACTTTATCACTGAGCTATATCCACAATCTGTTGTGTTTTTGTTTTATTTTGTTTTTATTTTGAAACATGGTCTCATTAAGTTGCTGAGGCTGGCCTTGAATTTACAATCCTCCTGCCTCAGCCTTCTGAGTCACTGGCATTATAGGTCTGCACCAGTGGGTCCAGCTCACGGAGTGTTTTTTAAAGCAAAACATCTCCAGGATCAGTCCTGCTTCTTCTGTTACCTTTTCACTCTCTGAGTCTTGTTTCACTTACTGATCTATAAAGTTTACTAGATGTGCTCTTTGAAGACTGAGCAATGCACAATTTGTAAAATTACTTCTGTGATGATGTAATTTAACCATTCAGAAAAATGGTCAAGTAACAAGTTAGGCAGGATCTTAGTATGAACATAGTCTTGGAAACTGATCATTAGGGTAACCACTTTTGTTTCCTCACTTCCATACCAGATATGTATCTCATGGAGGTAACCCACACAACCTGGCTTTTGATGTTGTCACTTAAATATGGAACTCTATAGGCAACTTCCTTAACATGGACAATGAAAATACATCAAGCAGACAGCATTTACTGATCTAGGATGATGCTTATTGAACTGGGTTACGTGTAGACGTGCTGAGAACTTAACCCCTGAACAAATATATGTGCTTCCCTGGAATGTCAAATTTATTCAAGGGTCATTAATTCAGCAACTTTTTCTTATTGAACAATAAATCCTATGCTATGATTACAATATACAGTCTGCATGAATTTTGAAGACAAAACAAGAAACAAGATTAATTTGAAACCATCCAATCCTTGTCATTGGTGGTAATCTTCTTTCCACTAAATTCTCATAACAATTTGCTTGGTATATATAATTTTGATCTTTTCATTGTCAGATCTTATTTACATCTCTATAAGTATAACTTCCTGAAGGTAAAGTCTTGGGTCATTGTTTTTTTGTTTTGTTTTGTTTTTTAACTTTTGTATGTGTCCCCTACTTTGTATGAGTCTTTGAAAATTTGTAGAAAGAATGAAAACAAATAGATGTTAATTCTTCTTCCAGCTTTGTCAGTAGTCTTGTCACCTTAAACAAGCCTGGGCCTGAGACATAGTCTCTATGATGGTAAGATAAAGAGGTTAACAAAGACATATATGGCAGGTAGAACACCTAAGAAGATGATAACAACAAGGTTTGTCCTAGCTAATTCTTTTTTAAAAAATATTTATTTATTTAGTTGTAGTTGGACACAATATCTTTATTTTATTTATTTTTATGTGGTGCTGAGGATCGAACCCAGGGCCTTGCATGTGCTAGGTGAGTGCTCTACCACTGAGCCATGATCCCAGCCCATGTCCTAGCTAATTCTGAATCTCTCTGACTTCCCCCACCCTACCACGTATACACATCCCACCCCTCAACCCTTGAGCTGCTAATCACTACATTAGGAAAAAGATATCCTTTGTTATTCTACTGTCAATCTAAGTTCTGTTTCTACCTGAAGCACTTCTACATGAAATATGATTTATTGGCCTTTTCCTTTGTGTTACCATATTTAAACTTTGAATTTTTTAGATATCTCATCCTTGTTTCTGGCTTTGGAAACCAAAACCACAAAACATTAGAGTTGAAAGGTGTTTAGGCAGATCTTAGCCTCGCACCTCACTTTCGTAGATGAGGAAACCAAGGTTCACAAGGATTAAGTAGCTTATACCAATCATATCAGTAGGCATTAGTAAGCACTAGGGTAACTCCTGCTCTCCTGACCAGTTAGTGGACCTTCCCCCTCTAACACTGATGTTTTCCACTGAAGCATCATTTCCCCTTCTTTTTGGTTACCATGTCCTATTTCAATTTAGGGGTGAGCTCAGGGATGGTTAAGTGCCAAGGACTGAGCCAATTAACATAGCTAATCATACTGGCTACACTGAAGATGAAACCCAAGTTAGGTAAACAGGAGCCCATCAAGGGACTGTCAAAGGAGTTCTCTGTTTCCCTGGGTTACTAAGACTTGGAATTGGGACAGCCATTGTTGGCACCCAACATGGAGAACCTGACTGAGAATGAAGCTCATAAATATTAAGGCAAAGCCAGTAAATATAAAGAATAGATTCCTGAGCTGGGCATGGTGGCTCATGTCTGTAATCGCTGCAGTTTGGGAGGCCGAGACTGGAGGATCTAAAGTTCAAACCAGCCTCAGCAACTTAGTGAGACCTTGTCTCAAAACAAAAAGTAAAAAGGGTTAGGAATGTGATTCAGTTGTTTAGGTGATCCTGAGTTCTATCACTGTACTAAAAAAAAAAAAAAAAAAAAAAAAAAAAAAAAAAAAAACAACACAGACACACACAAAAACAACAACAACAAACAAACAAAAATGGGGAAGGGGAGTGGGGGGCAGCAGGGAGGACAACCTAGAAAATAGATTCTGACATCTATTTTCTAACAGACAAGGACTAATTGACAGTATCTGGAATTTCCTTTTCTCTCCAGCTAAAAATGATGGTTTTTTTTTTTTTTTTTAATGAGGGAGAAGGATGAATAGGAAGTTAAGGAGAACAAAGAAGGAACAGAAGAAGAAATAAGGGAACCAACCATTCTGCTTTCTTCTTTATATATAGACTCCAGTCAAATATGGCAACAATTTAGGATTTTTTCTGTTTTAAAATTTGTCAGCATTGTAGTTCCGATAGATTATAAAAAAAATCACAAATCTGGAAGGTAGAGGCTTAAACATGCAATGTATATGAGGCTGTCAAAATTTTTAATCTAAGCTTGAATAGCAAAGTATAAGGTAGAATTTTGATGAAGTTTTTTCAAATGACCACAGAGAATAACTTCAAGTCTGCTTCTTGTGTAAAGTTGAAATTATTAAGAACAGAGAATATAAATTTGCTAATCAAAATTCCTAAGAAACACATTTAGATGCAAAAAAAAATTATACTAACCAGAGGTCATGATAATACAAAATGACACAAAAACTATTACAATCATCTGGCCAATTTAGGACTATTTGATTTGAGTAAAACTCTACCTAGCAGCAGAAAGAGAGTATATTTCAGATGGTATATTGTCACAACATTCCCTTCCATTTCTACAATTCTGGGACATCAGCCTCTACTAATCCATCACAGTCCAAACAGCAGGAAACTGTCAGGAGCAGGAAATAGTTGCTTTTCTCCCCCAAACTTCCACATTGTTTTCCTCTTCTCTTGTGCATGTAGATCCACAATTGTGTCATGTTCCTCATTAGACTGCAAATTATTTGAGGGCACAGTTCAAGTCTTATATAACCTTAAACTTTCTACAGCACTTAGCGCAGTATTTTCTACAGAATAAGTGCTCAATAAATACTTGTCAGTGAGTTATTTTTGAAATTGATACTGTTTTTTTTTTGATAGAAAAGACTGTCTGTGCCACATATATGATGCATAAATATCCAGATAAATATGGAAAGATTCACACAGTCATTTAACTGTTTTACCGACACAATATTTGGATATTTGAAAACATCTACTGAATTTTTTACTATTCATGCAGATGTTTGGTGTCATGGAAACGCAGACTTCGGATTCAAATTAGTAGTTTTTTATTTATTATGCCAGATGTATATTTGGAGAAAGAAATGCAGCTATTTTAGGAAGATTCATTTCCATTTCCATTTACATGGAAGTAAATAGATTTGAGTTATAATAATCACATCCCTTTAAACTCAGAAAAGGTTTGAAAAAAATTTTTTAAAGATATTGTTTATTCATTTTTTAACCTTTATTTCACTTATTTATTTTTATGTGGTGCTGAGGATCGAACCCAGCATCTTGCACGTAAGAGGCGAGCACTCTACTGCTGAGCCACAACCCCAGCCCCTGAAAAATTTTTAATAATAATTCCCCTAAGAGAATAACATGTTTGGTTGATACTTGGAGCCACGGAGGGGAGGTCTCATTAAAAAGAGCAAAATTGGCTGTGGTGTTGCTGAGTGGTAGAATGTTTGCCTAGCATTCATAAAGTCCTGGGTCCAATCCTCTGCATTGTAATCAATCAATCGATCGATCGATCAAAAGAATGAAGAAAGAGAGGGGTGGGGTTGAAGCTCACCCCTTCCACAAGACCTGGGTTTGATATTCACCATCCAAAAATGGGGGAGATAAAAAATTCACTCTTCCATATATAAACTCGAGGAATGAACTGGATGAATTGTGTCATACACAGATATGAAGGGCAATTATTAAGCTTTTTCTATCAGGATATAGATAAAATAGAATGACAGAGAAGGTATTTTTAAGATGATCAAAGTTAATAACTAAGTATTTCAGGATTAAGGAGAAATACTTTCTGCATCTGTAAGGAGAAATGTTACAAATACATATTCTAATAGCACAGAGTTTATATGGACAGGAGTGATGATATGAAGTGATGGTCAGATACTACCAACACTCCATTTATCTCTAAACTTCTAAAAAGTCATCTAAAAATATATTAGAAATTCATATTAGAAAATATTCACTGATAAAGAATTTTAAGCACAAGGAATATAATTATTTTCCTATTGACTGAGACTTTAAAGCTGAGAACAGTTTTATTTTGAAAATAATGAAAATATATTCCTAGGGCTAGAAGAAGATAATTTTTATTTAACATTTGTTAGGATGCTCCCATGAGCTGCTTGGTGATGCATGTTATGCTGCCTACATGGCTAATGGGTGATCTTACTAAATGAGCCAAAAGCCACAAATAAGGCCTTGACTCATTTAACAATCATTTCACATTTCCACACTATGACCAAATTAATATTTTATGGGGCCACTCAGTTCTTACAGCCAGACCACTTTTCCAAAAAATTGAATTTTGTGCTTATTTATTTTATGGATCATTTGTTGAAATAGATTTCAAAACAGGTTTAGGTTATTTAGATTTTTCAGTGAACTGCAAAAGAAAAACTCACAGAGTCAGAGTTTCAGAACTGGAAAGGACATCAGAGGCCATCTAATACAAACTTCTCATTTTGTGCCTAATGAAACTGAGGCAAGGAGGCAAAATGGCTTGCCCAAGCCTCCTCCTCTTTTCAGATGTTCCTGAGCCCATAGAAAGAAGAAGTTTCATGCTTATAGGGTAAAGAATGCTTCTTATGGAACATCTTATTCCTATTTGGAAATTACAGATACCAATGTCTAGATTTCATCCTGTCATTTACTCAATAACACCTATGTCCTGTAACAACCACATGCCACCTTATATTTCCCCATTTGCCACAATGCATTGCAGATGCTTGTCTGTCTGTCTGTCTGTCTGTCTGTCCCATTCGACTAAGTGGTCCTTGAAAGCAGAGACTGGCTAGCTACAATTTTAGGTCACTGGCTGGCATGCTCATGTACCTAACAAATGAGTGTCCAACTAACCAAGTTTGAAAATGCAACCACATGAATTCTTTGCATCCTAAAAATACTATTTGAAATTAGAGAAAAGGAAGCTGATAAGGTGAAAGATAGACAGCAAGGGAGAAGGGAGATATAAGGGAGGAGAGAAAGAGGCAGAAAATACCAACTTCCTATCTATATCAACAGTGAAATAGTGAAAATCAGCTCTTACTTCAAGAGAGGACTGAGAATGTATTGGCAAATCTGGATGGTGATACTGAGAAGCCATGGAAAAGAACTAAGCACATGGGATTTTTAAATTAACATTTAATTTCTTCTTATTGAATAGACTAAGGGGTTGTTTAAAACAAGGGTCTGAAGTATATGGTAGAAAGTTATATAATGTCTAGACAACAGATACTTGTATCTAATCTTATGACAACAATCTTACTTAACAGGTCCAGACACAGTGCCATATGAGTCTGAGTTAGAAGGAAATGAGGATTAGCAATTAGTCCGTTACAATATTTCTTTAACAACATGAAAAAAGTCTAGGTGGAATAAAAAACGAGGGGTAAATGTTAGGAAATTATTAAGCAACACTAAAACCTAGAGCACCAATTCAAATGGGTTTAGTCCAATTTTATTTGCATAGGCTACACTATGAATAATTTTGTTTGATTTACCATAGGAATGCACTGAAGGTCTAGTTTGACAAGAGAAAGCTAACATGGATTTAAAGAGGAAGGGGTTGTTTAAAGAAGCAGAGTGTTATCTTTTTTTCAAAAAGGTTATTATCTCTAGAGTAAGCAATGAACATGTTGTGGATATTATCTTCTTTGCTCATCTCAGAGTACAGGATAAGCGAATAGGGTTAATGATAAGTTAAAAAGTCATAAAAACAAAAAGGAAGTGGATGTAAACTAATGACTTCTTAAGATGGACAATGGAGTTAAAAAGAGAATTTTAATGGGGAATAGACATTTCTTATACGATATTGTAAATAAATTTTCAATCTGGGAGCTCTAATGAGACATAATTCCTTAATAAAATTTAATGTTTTCATTCAAAATTTCACCAAAACAAAAACCCTAAGGTGTAAAATATCAGCATTAGGAACTTGGTTCAAAGGTTTAGAATTGCTTTCTTTTTCTAGCATGTACAGAATTTCTCTCAGCATACAAATGACTTGTGGATATAACTATATGCTCAGAGGAACACTCCTAAAAGAACAGTGGATCAGAAACATTTGACTTTTTCCCAGTTTAATTATAACACCATATTCTTCATATGATGTTTTAAAATATTTATTTGAATTTATTTGATGTTTTAAAATATGTGAGAAAGATCACTAACAGTCTATCCACAAAATATGACAAGGATATTACCCAGGTGTTTACCTTAGTCATGCACTATACTAGTAAATAAAGCAACCAATGGACTCTATGGTAAGGAGACTCTTAGGTGGAACACCAAAAAACTTCATTTAGCAGCATTTATTTTGGAATTCCCCACAATTTAATCTTATCAATGTGCTTTTCCTTCCCTTTTTTAGAGCAGCCTGTGCAGTGAAAGTTAACAAAATCAAGATAAAGACAGAGCAAGATACTGCGGCAAAGTTTATCTATTGTGCATATATAGGTCCAGTTACTATTTTACTTAAGCATTAGTATTTTAAATATCTTGTATCTCTGAGCAGATGGAAAATAATCACATTGTGAGTTTCCAATTTGTGTGTTGACCAAATCAAGTCATTGGTCTGTAGAATGCCTTCCAAATGTGTTTTCATCATACCTATGAATATATTTATTCTGGTTATTAAATATATAAAAGATTATAAACTATCTAAATCATCATAGCCAAACAATGAATATATACATCTTCATGGCTCTGGCTAGCTATTGACTAAAATTCATTCAAGATAAAAGTGACTAAATATTAAAATATGAAATCATCCGATAGTATTTATCACCATAATTGAATGCTATGGCTGACTAAATTCAAACAAATTAGAAATTGATGAACTAAAGAAAACATAGACACAAAAATTTAGAAAGTATATTTTGGGCAAAAACAATAAGGTTATATGGTAATATATATTTGTAGCTTACTGAAATATTAATATGTGGCTCTTCCTAATTTGGAGAACAAATCAGAAAATATTGAGAAAATTGTTCCTCTTATCTTGGGTAGCCACATTGACCTCAACAGAAAGTTGTCTTCTAATTACTTCTCTACTATGTTTGCTTTTGCTTATCAACTTGGACAAAAAAAAAAAAAGAGGAAAAATAAGGGACATATTTGAAATATGTCAAGTTATTGCACTAACCATATATTTTTTTCAATTTAAGTGGTAAAATTTTATAGATAGCAATAGCTATCTTTTATTCCTTCTGATTTGTATATCAGAAGTTAGTAGCATTTTTACATTCTTAGAAACAAATAATTCTATTTTGCATGAAAATATTTCTTATAAAGATTTAAAAATCTCAAAAGCTGGACACGGTGGCTCATGCCTATAATCTCAACAACTGAGACTGCTGAGGCAGGAGGATCATGTTTGAGGCAAGCTTCAGCAACTTAGCAAGACCCTGTCTCAAAAAATAAAAAGGGCTGGTGATGTAGCTCAGTGGTAAAGCACCCCTGGGTTCAATTCCCAGTATCAAGGTGGGGGTGGAAGGGGGAGGGAGCCCTGAAAATGAAGTCTCAAAAAAATTGGACTCTAAAAGGACAAACCTTTAATGTAACTGAATTCAATTGGTATAAACTAGTATGGACAGCACCTGCTCTGATCAGATAATCATCCATTCTGATTGCTGGTACCTGTCAAGTAGTTTGGATGTGCATTGCTTTTTTAGGCAATGAGTAGAGACCTCTAGCATTTATGATACCTAATGTGTATGACAGATGAACTTAAATTTGACCCATATTTCTAACAATGAAAAGAGCATTAATAGTTCATAGCAAGGTGAGTTGGCCAGTTGAACATAAGAGATTAAGTTTTTCATCTGAAACAATAAAGGCTGACAGTACCTTGGATACTCGTGTGTTACTGACTGAATCATATATATTATTTAAATATTTAAACAATTTAAATACTCCTATTTGAATAATGGAAACAGACCCTCATGTAACATAAGCTGAGTGGGTTTTGTTCTCTGAGTTAGCAAAACACTGAAGATTGCCACATGGCAAGCAATAAGCCCAGAAATGGTCGATAGACAAAGCAGAAAATCATTACCAAATTCAAGATACTGTTATTATGTAGATACCATGAACATATTGATTATGCTTTATCTAAACAAGGACATTTTCTTAGAGGAGGTAAGAGAGGGCGGTTTTTAGCAAGAGGTAAATAGGAGGAGCAAAAATTATCTCAAAAGAGCTTGAAGGTATGGATAAAACACCATTGAATTCATGACTGATTCCCCCAATATGATCATGACTTGGATTTGACCTGGATAGTGAGGAAATGATACTAGCAAACTCTCCTCCCTCAGATACTCCTAGCTGGCAATTGGTATCCACTCAGTATCAAGTCTGACCTGACAGAAACTAAACGAAGGACTGTTGTAGTTCAGGTATCTGAACACATAAAATCTTCACATAGTGTGCAACACAAATAGAAAATTAAGTAAGAAATGTATAAACTACTACTTTATAAAGTTTTCATAATTTTTCTAACCTAAAAGGCCAATTTTGAAAAGATTTGAGAATATTCTATCACAAGGAATTAATAAATCTTTGAGCATCCTGTCATAGTAATGTTTGTATAATTCTACAAATATTGATGGACAGCTGCCACATCCTGCTTTAGGCCTTTAACAAGCCAGGTGCCTGGGGCACTGAAGAAACAGTGGTTATGCTCTCTTTCTAGTAAGTTCCCAAACACATTCTGTTTCATTTAAGCGACTGAAGATGTTACAGAATCTGGAACCACACTATCTGAAGACACTACTTTCTTTAACTTCTTGGACATTTGGGATACAATTTATAGTAAGTATGAAACCTGCCAGGAAGTGAACTTCAACTTGGACTATGCTTTTCACAAATATGCAAATTGAAATACTGTAAGCTGAATTACTAAGAGAATTTGCTATGTGCTAAAGTGAGTCCTTTTGTAAGATAGATAATGTTCCTGTAAAGCAATTAATACCCCCAGTGAACTAATGCTCTTATAATTTCTTTAGGAACAAATCTGCATGTTCACAAGAATTGCCAAATGAAACATTCTGGTGGATTTACTAATAAGCACCTGGGTTTCAACTTCTGTGTCTTGTTCACAGCTGTGTATCCAATTTGGGAAGACAGTATAGGGAAGCAATACAAGCTCAATAAATATTTAGTAAGCAAACAAATATTTTTCAGTGTTTGGAAGCAGTTGTGTCTTGTTTCAAGTTCACAAGGGAAGCAAGGGAATATCAGTCTTTAGGCATTTACTTTCTCACATTGGTAGTTAAGAGTCACCTGGTTGGACAGAGATTAATGGCAAGGGAAGAGGAAATTTGTGTATGTTTAAAAGTATGGGTTTAATGTATACTCTTGAGCCAGACATGGTGGTGCATGCCTGTAATCACAGTGATTTGGGAGGCTGAGGTAGGAGGATCACAAGTTTGAGGCTAGCTTCAGCCACTCAGCAAGATAAAATACAAAAGTAAAAATGAGAGGGGATGTAGATCAGTGTGAGAGGACCCCAGGTTAAATCCCCAATACTGAAGCATACTCTTTATCAATTTATTCACACAATTGAAAATCTTATTTTTTCTATGAGGAATAGCATATTTCTAGGGCCATATTGACAGGGATATAGAGGGGGAAACCCTGTAGAAAGCCCCACCGAATTTATCACAATAGATTAGGCAGAAGTATATGACTGTCACTCCAAGGCAGTAACACTTTCCATGATTTAATACCCCAGTGGGTAAACATTTGAATTTAAAGTGTAGATACATTTTGGAAACATTCAACCAACTCAGGAAACACATGTGCTATGGTGTCATCAGGTCACACTTCAGGTGGTGCTCTGGGAAATTTTTTGGAAAATACTGGTAGAAATAGATTAGAAGGGGGGGGGGAGAGAGAAGGACAGAGAGAGAGAGAGAGAACGAATATGCATAAATCCATTAACAATTGCATTTATAGTTCTTCCCATCTGTCATTTTTTAAGCATTTTTCTAATATTAGCTGCAGAAGTTCTAAGTGCACATGGCTCTTGTCCATTGTCTCATCTCAGTGGATGAAGGTAAAAAACTGAACACAGGAAGCATTTATGACGGATCACTTGTTTATGATACAGGCAGGATTAAATGCAAAAACTTAAGCTTTGAGCTCTCAATTTTTTTTCCCTATGCTGAAAACTCTAAGGCCATTTTTTTTGCCTTTTAACAAAATCTTCAATCTTATTTTTAATATAGACTGAAGTGAAAGCTTACAATATAAAAACACCATTGATATTATCTATTATAATATAATCTATGATGCTAAAGATTTGATTATACCCATACATGGCAAACAAGGGCAACTTACAGAAAAACAAAAACGTGTTATTGGTAAAATATGATTAATTATATGAGGTATACAATGATGTCAAAACCATGCAAGACAATAGATTTCTAAGGTATTTTATTTAAGAAAAATGCTTCACTAGTTTAAACTAAACTCATACCTCTCTGTTCCTCCAGAAGGTATATGATATTACAATGCCTGCTCATGGTCAGGACAAGTGGACTATAATATTTAACACAACTGCCTAAGAAATTAATCAGTATAATTTTTGGACAACTATGAGAGTCCTAAATAGTTCTATTAGGTCAGTTAATTTAAATTTTAAAACACATCTGGGCCTCCCACTGGAACATAAGCTCCTCAAGGCAACTTGAAAGGAACAGTTAGAAAATTTTCATTAAATGAACCTTGTCCCTAACAGGGCAACACTTAACACAAGAGAGTTGGTGATCTGGGTGCTTCTGTGGCTAATGTCTGCAACGTACTGTGGTAATGACCAGGAGACTGACTAGTCATTCAAGTGAGAAAAAGGTTTGGCAAGTCTGAGGAAAAAGGAGCTCACAGCTATTCATGAAGGGGAATTAATAATCAAACCCGAAAACTTTTAAAGACATGCAGACCATATTTCATGAAGGAAAGAAGAAACCGAAAAAAAATTAAGAGACAAAGTGAGCTTACACACATTAGAATAATATATGGTCAAATCTCTGGAGAAACTCTATTATATCACAATTAATGCCGAGACTGCAATCAAGCAAGGCTAATTTCAATGGATTCCAAGTTTTGAACAGTTTCTAGGCTATCCAAGTGGGAATTTGGCCAGGATGCTGGGGTTAATAATTCATTTTGAGGAGGGCTAATTCTTTGGGAAGCAGCCCACTCTGCAGGAGGAAACATTTGGCCCATGTGAGCAAATTCACTCTCTAAGATCACCCTCTATTAGCTCTATGAGATAGATATATATATGTGTGTGTGAGTGTGTGTGTGTGTGTGTGTGTGTGTATATATATATATATATATTTTTTTTTTTGGCAAGAGGAGGAAAAGTCAGTTCACTTTATGATACATATAGAAATATTTATCATGTTAATATATGTATATTTATTAAGTGTCTAAGAAATAACTCGAGCATACATATCTGATATGTGGATTCTTTTTTTTTAAACAACTACACTTTTTTAGTTGTAGATGGACACAATATCTTTGTTATTTATTTATTTATTTGTTATGTGGTGCTGAGGATGGAACCCAGTGCCTCACACTTGTGAGGCAAGTGCTCAACCACTAAGCTACAATCCCAGCCCCTGATGTGTGGATTGTGAAGAAATAAATTTTACACCAACTTTCAGTTATCATGATCTTAGTGCATAGCATTTTCAGAAGGAAGAGCTCTGGATCTGGGTTTTAATTTTGGCTCTGTGGATTACTAACTGGGACACTTTGAAGAGGCCATGAATCACCCTAGGATGGGTTCTTCATTGTCAAATGAAGGAAAAATAATGGTGCCTATCTCATAGGGGTCTTACGAGGTATAATAAGTCATTTGTTAATTCAACAAACAGTTACTGAGTATCAGGCACTATCCAGAAGACACAAATCTCTGACCTCATGGAATTTATATTCCAGTGTGGGATGTAAGCAATAAACAAAAAATAGAGGATATAATATGACTGGTGGCAGTAAGTTTTATGAAGAAAAATAAGGCACTGTACTGGAATTAGAAAGTGGTTGGGGATGCTGCTCTTTTACACAGGGTGGCCAGGGAGAGCATTTTGAGAAGGTGACATTTGAGCAGAGACTCAAGTGAAGTTGGAGCCAGCTAGGAGGCAGGAATGGCAAAGAGCCCGGAGTCCTACTGCAGAATGAGAAGGGCTGAGGAGAAGGATGGGGGCTGGAGAAGTAGCCGGTGCCAGATCATCCTGAGCCTTGTGGGTCACGTTCAAAGACTTAAGTACTGACATGGTGTCTGGCACATAGTAATTAAGCACATAACAAATAGTAGCTATTTATTTATTCATACTGGGTAAATATAGTCATAAATCAGAATCATTTATCATTTCCATTGCTCAGCCACGGAGTCAGAATTTTCTACATCAATCCTGTCATCCTAACATAGCTGATTCCTAACAGATATCTTAACATATTTTAAATGCTCACAAATATCACCAGTGTTTCTAAATACAAATGTTGTCTGTGATGTATGGTTATTCAGCATCTTATTTGTCCACTGGTGGGTTTAAAAATGATGGGTTCTGCACAGGCATTTTGATTGGAAAAGGTGAGGGAGGGCACAAAGAGATTGTTTAGCTGGAGTGTGTGTAGGGGGGGAAATGAATTAGTGTAGTATCCACTGTATTTTCCTAAGAACCTGGGAATGGTGGGTGTTGCCTCATACTTAGCTAATTTGGAAGAAAATCTTCATATCTCTAAATTGACTACAATTTGGCCTTAGCAGTCATCACCAGTAACTCCACAAGACACCAATGAATCACTCATATCACCCCCAAAACTTGTATATCTCTGTGTCACCAATAAAACACACTCTTGGCCCACATTCTAAGGCCTTTTGAAATTTGGCCCCAAATGATCTTTTCAAACTTATATCCTACTTTTCTGCAATAGAAATGTAAAATCCTATGCAAAGCACATTGACTTCTTAGTCCATTTAATTCCTTTATCATTGCTATCAGAACATGTACTATCTTGTAGCTACTTCAAAGGCTTCCCATTATTTCTGGAGCTCCTCCCCTTTTCTATAGGCATGGAAGACTCCATTTCTCAGCCCTTCCCCCTCCTCCTTCCCATGAATTGGACAGGACCATGTGATTAGTTCCTTAACAAATGACTATGATTGAGAGCATGCGTTCTTTGGAGGCTGAAGCATTAACTTGCTGATATGAATTTCCAGAACCTTCTTCTCTGCTGCAATCATGGAGGTGTTTGTTGAGATAAAGGTGCCAGTGGTGGAAGGAATGTTGTTGACTTGCACACGGTAGACAGCTGCCTCATAGAGTAGCCTGAACTCACCTCTGTCCGTGCGTGCCCACAAAGGAAATTACTATTGTGTTTTGACACTGAAATAGCTGGTGCTATTTGTTAAAGCAGCATAACAAATCCTATTCTGATTGATACACCACCATTCTTCAAGATAAAGCTTCCTGTATCAGTACTTCGAAAGGGGTTGAAATGACTCTCCAAGGCCTGTGCTTTCATTGGCAGCCACGTTCCTTGTCAAAGCAGAAGCTATCAACTAAATGGCTGAGAAGCTGTTTTGAGAATGGCCTTACAGAAGAGGTCAAGAGAATATTAAGGTTAAGAGGGAAGACCTGGGAACAGATGAGAATAAAGAGGATTTTTCAAGTGGTTTGTGCTGTGATATGACACCTCCCCTCAACCTTAAAAATCTTCAGTACAAACTAGAGAATTTGCAAAATCCTTAATGTGATTGGATTTCTTGAGGAAAATAATAAAGTGGATGAATTTTGTATCAAGTTTGTGTCATCTTAAAATAGATTCATTTGTGTGGTCAAAGAAGTCAGCTGCTTTCTGGGTCACACTTCATGTATCTTATTCATGTAGAAGAGCTCATGTACTGTTTTGCAGTACAGACGCTAAGGGTAAGAATAAGGTCCTCAATGAGAGGAATCGTATTTCACACCTCTCTTTATTTTGCCTGTGCCTAACTCAAAGCTGTATAGTAAAGGATCCCAGTCAAGATGTGTCAATCAAATAGATGATTGTTACAGATCAAAACAAGTCCTCTTCATTTTGTTTTCTCACACTGAAATGTAAACTGGCCATAATTTATTCTTTCAGCTTACTTTAACTTTTTTTTTTCTAAAAGCATTTAAAGAATATCCTATAATATTTCAGTCATTTTAATGTGTGATAGCAAATAATTTGTCCTCATCAGCCACAACCTTGATATTCAGATTGCTGTATTTCTTCTTAGTCGGCTCTCTCAACTACATTTAATTATCTGAATTTTTCTCAATATGAAGAAAAACAGCTCCGATAAAGGGTGAGAATTGGGAGGAAATGTAGATAAAAATGAATTTCGCTATCTCACTTCCAGTTTATCTACTCTGTCATCGACATTAAAGTCCTGTTTTTGTCTCTTCAGAAAACCACATGACATTTGAGAATCTTCTCCTCTACTGCACAAATTTCAAAACCATCTGGAACACCTTCCTTCCTTCTCTCCACTTCCCTGATCGTCCATCCTTTTCTTCAAACATGAAAGTGTTTTTTTTCCTTATTTGGCCCTCTCTTCCTGTGTTTCTGAGCCCTTTCATTTTATCTCAATTATTTGGTTGTTTGTAGATATCATTTTTATGAAAATAAATATGCACATATATAGGATAATTTGAATCAAACAAAAATTTGAGATAAATCCTCTGTGGCAATTTTTTTCTGACTTCTAATTTCATATATTAATGAGAAGTAAAAGGGGCAAAGATCATCAAACCCATATTGTACACAGGAGGAAGCGCTAATAATATACATACACAGATATTTTTAAATAAGCATGTTTGTGCTCTCAGTCAGGAAGTCTTATGTCTTCTCTTCATTAATAAATTGAACCCATGACTATAATCTTAGAAGATCTTCCAACAACAAATAAAAAGCTTAAATTTCATTTTCTTAATACTTAAGAACAATATTTGACTTATTTGGCCTATTTTTTGCAAAATAAAGTACAGACTAAAAGAAAATGATATAGGGCCCTTGTCTTTAAATATCTTATTTACTTGTTACAGCTGAAAGATTTTAGATTTCTGATATAGCTCAAATAACCTAGATGTATAATATATATCTCGTCAGGTTTATAAAATAAACTAACTCCTGGTTAAAATCTTAAAATACCATACAGTTTTGTTTCAAACTGCAAACTATCTGTGCTGCTCTCTGACTGCCTCTCTCTCTCTCTCTTTTATACACACACACACACACACACACACAGTGCAGGAAATAAGCAGTCCCCACAATTTTGAAAAATCTGGATTTCAGCATTGTCCCTGGCTACACAAATTAGTGGAAGTGTCCACGTTACTGCCCCCAACACAGCACAGAGAAAGTGATTCCCCTCCAGACGGGGGCTTCTGACACTCGTCTTTATTGCCATGTCATAAATTCATAAAGGGACGCCTGCTGTAACCAGTTGGCAAGTTCACTGCATAAACATCAACACCAATTTAATGACTTGTGTACACATCGTAAACTAGAGAATCTTTATACAAAGAAATCAGATAAATCAAACATGAGCTGAGGCTTAGGGGAAAGCAATTAAAGCTTTAAGTTAAGGTGGCTGTGGGAGGGCACTGTATCGAATTAGAGCAGATAATAGAAAATGTGTTAATGCAACTACAGTACATGTAATTAAATTAATTAGTAATATTAAATGTGTTTGAAGTAACATTTCATCAACACATAAATAGATAAGAAACATTCAGAAGTTTTAATTTGCCAATTTTATGTGTTCCAAGAATATAAAAAAAAAATCCAGAAACTTCCTAAGAGGTTGATAAAAATAAAATGTCAGGGGGTGGAAGGTGGAGATGTAAAGTTGATTTACTTGCCTCTGGCTAGTAACAAAAAAAGAGAAATAGTCAGAACATAAAAACCTGTTTGGTCATATTTCATGTCCTATAACATATTGAAGTGTTTGGGTGCCAACCCATTTCATTCTGAACTTTGAAAGCTGGTATAAAGTGCCTTTAAGGTATGTTGTAGTCTGAGCAAGTATTTGCAGCCAATCTCTAAGAAATGCTTAAGTGTCACCTGGTAATACAAAATTTTAAATTATACTAAGAACAACCCAGAAGATTTGTGCCGAACAAAAATTAGATTTCCTATGTGCCAAAGCACCCCATCAACTGAGAGCTAGAAGCTAAATTTGGTCATAAGAAACTGGCTTGAAACTTCAGAAGTTCTGGGGCCAAATTCAGCCCTATCTTACTTATATGCCTTGTTGCACAGGAAAAAAAAAATAGATAGATCTGTACCAGGATAGCAAGACTTCCCTTTATTCATCTCAAAAGTAATAGGATCCTAGATGGAGCCTTTGTAACACACAATGCTTTTAAGTTCTCCCTGAGGGGAACACAATATACACAATTTATGTAAAAAGAAGAAAAATGAAAGCTAAGTATTCCAGTGAAGGGTCAGAAATTCATATTTCTTAAACAACCTAAGCAACATGCATTAATCCTAATATAAATTCTTCAGAGACTTTACATTCTTTATGAAGGGGGATTTTCACATAATTGGGGTTGAAAACGGCAGAATGTGTTCTCCTAACTTAGCTTCTATTGCTGCAAATGGAAAAAAAAAACGAAAAAGATATATTTGGACAGCATTTTACTGATCCTGTCATCCTTAGCTAAAACTTATCTAAATGTCCAAGTGTGGAGCAACAGGCAACTGCATTTGAATACATCTCAATGTGATAGGATAAAAACATCATTATGAAGACTATGTACTAAGAGAAACATCTGAATATAAAACAAACTGTATTAAGATAATGAGAATAAAGATTGTTTTCAGGTGGCAAAATATTTTCATGGCATCCTGTTATGCCGTCAATAAAAAAGGTTTTAAAAAGAAAAACTTCTGTTCATTTCTGTGGCACAAAATGTTGTTATAGCTATTATAAAAATTATGAGAAGTATATGTAAAGAACGGATTTTAAAAAGTAAAGCAAAACTAAAAGGACTGAGTTTAAAGAAAAGAAAGAAAGAAAGAAAGAAAGAAAGAAAGAAAGAAAGAAAGAAAGAGAGAAAGAAATTCCTAACTAGTTTCTGAGCATTAACTCTGGCTCTCCAATCTGTTCTCCTTACTGGAGCTAGAATGATTACTGCCAAGGACCAATTTGATCTTGTCACTCTATTGCCTGACATGCTTCACTGGCTTTCCATTGCTTTCAGGCTAAAGATCAAACTCTTATTCACGGTCCTCAAGATACCAAATGATCTGGGTGGGGAGACTCTAGAGGCATCTTGCCCTGTGGTCAATATTGCTCTCTCTCCTCAATTCATATGGGCCTTTTATTTTCAAAAGTCTAAATCCTCCTGCCACAGGGCCTTTGTACACACCATTGCTGGTTTCCTCTCTTGTATTTCATCTCACGTCCCTCAACACTCACATCTTCCTGCTTCAGATCTCAAGACAATCAATGCTGACCTTTCAGACCAGGTCGATTTCCTCTACATATAAACATTCAAAGGTCCCTAGGCTTCTCCTTTGGGCACTTACCCAAGTGTCCTTTTACCAGCCTGTAATCACCAAAAGGGCACCAGCTGGCAGTATTCTTTTTATCCAGCACTGTACCTTCAGTGCTGTGGTTCACACAGGAAGTATTTGATGAATATTTGTGGAATGAATGAGTGAATGAATGTGTCAAGGTGGAATTAAATCTCTTTAAAAAGTCATGGAAACAACCTCAAGTCATTTCTACCAATTGCATATGGTTGGTGAGGACCAGCTGAAGAAGTGGGAAAGAATCATCAAATAGTACTTCTGTTACCCACAGGATCCTCAGTAAATGTGTGCAAGATCACTGTTCTTAGCCAAGTTAACTCAGAGTTAAACCTCTTAGAATGTTATCCACTTAGTAGATTTTAAAACAAAGAGGTTTATTAATTTTTGTCCACATTTGGAGTAAGTAACCAAATAGTGGTCACCCCCAAGAAGCTCTAATTTCTCCACCTACACGTGCATTTGCAAAAATGATTAATTTTAAAAATCCATTTACTGGTTTTGTGTCTTTTAAATTTTTTATTTTTTCCTCTCTCTCCTTTTCTTAAATGGTGTATTGCCACCTGGTCCTTAGGAGCACTAAGGACTTTGTGTATCAAAAACAATGAAACAAATCTCTGACTCCAGATTTTGAAACCAATTTCCCATATCTACATCTTCAGATCTACTGAAATTGCCTCTATTGGTCAATACTAATATTTTTTGTATAACCTTCTAAATTTTTAAATTCTATATTAGAACTAGTCTGTATTTTGCATCTGTACCTTGGATTTGTCAATACATATCAACGCTGATCTAGCAAAAGACCGAGACATTGGTGAGTCTCCTAATCTCTCAGAGTCTCAGTTCTAAAACAGGACAATAAACAGCTCACCTCTAAAACAGGACAATAACAGCTTCCTTAAAAGTCATAGGCAGGATTAAATATGGAAATAATACAATTATGCCTTATAAACTGTAGAACTTTTACAAACAGAAAACTTCAGAAAGACTCCGTTCAACTTGAGCCAGACACAGCTTTATGTAGTGGCTAAGTCACAGTAGGACTTTGCCATGGGCTTCTGCTTACTGGTGCAACATGGGCACAACTCACTTGCCCCCAAATCTGTTTCAAAGCATTTGACTAGGAAATACACGTTCCTCCTAATGTTTTTTGGTTCCATAGAATTATTTCAGATTCGGTCCCTGCTGCCTCTTCAAAACTTGATCCTTCAATGGAGGGAGAGGAGGGAGTATCAAAGTATAAAGAGCCTGGAAATTAGCAAGAATCAGAAAATACTTGCTTTAAAAAAAAAAAAAAATCCCAGGAACAAATAATCACAAAGGATCTACCTATTTTAAGTTATCCAATTGCTGTGTGAATGTAATCTATGACTATAAGGATTAGGTTGGGTTTTCTGTACATATTTGAAAACAAAAAGAATGGTAGGAGCCCTGGTGATTCAATAAGGTAAAACAGCAACACTGAAAATCCAACTGCACTTGAAGGGTTAAAAAACAAACAACTAATAGGGCTGGGGTTGTGGCTCTGCAGTAGAGCACTCACCTCTGATGTGTGAGACCCTGGGTTCGATCCTCACCACCACATAAAAATAAATAAGCAAAATAAAGATATTGTGTTCATGTATAACTAAAAAAAACAAAACAAAAAGAAACTAATGACATTCTTTTCCAACCACTTAAGAAACCATAATATTCCATCCGAAATATTTGTGAGACATAGATTCACTGATTTCCAAAAAGCAATCTTTAGATGCTTAAAGGTGATATATGCCTTGCTCTCCCTGGGTATTTGCTGGAATTTTAGACTATTTTAGGATTTTTTTTTCTTTTATGGTGCTGGGGATTGAATCCAGGGCCTTGTGCATGTGAAGAAAGCATTCTACCAACAGAGCATATCCCCAGCCCAATGTCCTGGAATTTATATCACCATATTTCTAAACACCCTCAGCAACCCTTTATATCATATGTCCCCACTGTTTTCCAAATATCATGCCCTAAGTAGTTTCCAACTTTTCCCTTGAAATTATCCCCAAACAAGCCACATTTCCTTTTCCTAGAAGTTCAGAGATTATGACCAAAATTCCAGGTAAAGATGGATTCTCCTCTAATTGATTTGCACTGTGAAATGCACGCTCATCCTAATTTTAGAAAATTCTGTATCAGTAGCTGCTTCTAGGCTTAATTATAGTTTAATTATAAATTAAATATATAAGTTTATGTTTCAAGACACCAAATATCAAGTTGGAATTAGAAACTAGATTTCAAATTTCTAAGTGCTCTCATTTCAAAACTCTGCACATTTCATTTGCTTAATTTGTCCTTTCCATCAAACCACAGAAGTTAACCTCAGTAAGGTCAATAAGTCCATAACTTAAGCATTTTTGTTCATGGTCCAAAAGTCAGATTCTTGCATTCTGAAAATCAAGTCATTTCATCTGTAGTACAATTTCTCAATATTTTCCCCTATTGTCCCAAATTCCTAAATTATTTCAGAGCTATGACTCTCCATGTAAACATTTAGATATGAAAAAACAGAGACAAAAAAGGCAGTTCCCAAATAGAAAGCATTTAACCATGTTGAAATTAGATTTGTCCTTTAAAGCTGATCCTAGCCCCACCTTCCTGAATTATTACGTTTGTGACTTTGACTTATATGGGTTAACAGAACCTACAAATTAATTCCAGAATCAGATGGACACGGCACGAGGAACCCGGTCCTCCTGCTACGTCTACATGCCAGAGTCAGTCAAGAATAGAAGCATCTTTCTCCAGTCTCTGACTTTTCGGGTGTTTTGGACAAGAAAATGAGAAGATGTGGAATGTAGGTCAGACATACACATTGGAATTGCTCTTAGAATCTTTTGCATGTCAATCAGGGCAAAATACTTTTTTCAATATTCCTGCCAAATATTCTGCCATGAGAGAAGAGTCAGTCTCATATTTTCCTAAAGATCACAATATCAAGAGATGGGAAATCCCTCTGTAGAGCAACCTTATTATCAAGGCGAAGGCAAGCACCTGGAGAATTAATAGCTGACATACCTCATTTTAAACATCTACCATATGTTCATGGAAAAGAGAGCCACACTACTTATCACTTTCTGTTTTTCTTTCCCTGGTTTATGTTTTGCCTTGAATAAAAATAGCATGAAAACACAAGCTTACGTTACCAGGTATGCACCTTCTCCATGGAATAGCTCTATAATATTTTTAGTGTTTTATTTATGCAAACAAAAGTGTTCCTCAAATCAGTGCAGGTTGAACTGCTTGAAGAATGCTGTTTGAATTCCAGGAAATTGAAGTTTTTTCTAATATCAGTCAGGTGCAGATAACTTCCCCAAAGGCCTTGCCTGCCTTTTTTCCTTTCTTGTTTTTTAAATCACGGATCTGTGATTCAGTATTCTTTAAATGCATTTATGGTAGGATCATGAAATTTCTTTTTTTTTTAATATTTATTTTTTAGTTTTTGGCGGACACAACATCTTTGTTTGTATGTGGTGCTGAGGATCGAACCCGGGCCGCACGCATGCCAGGCGAGCGCGCTACCACTTGAGCCACATCCCCAGCCCATAAAATTTCTTAAGATAAGAAGTGGGTTCGCAAAAAAATGAGGGTTTTTTTTTTTCCCAGAGATCCACGACTTTACTGAACACCTACCAAGTGCAACAAACTCTAAACACACACACACACACACACACACGTTCATGCACCCTGCATTCATTTTCTTCTTCTTGACAACTCTGAGATTAATATTACCAGCTCCATTTTATAGAGACTGAGCTGCTAAGAGGGTAAGTTTATGTAGTCACACAGCTAGTAAGTGGCAGAGCTAGAAATCCAACGGGGTATTTTTTTGTTCTTAACGTGCAACCATTTGTTTTGTTGTTTAGGCAGGCCCGTGACAGATGATGTCCACATGCACGGCTCCCAGGGTGAGTCTGACGGTGTAGGAAATGTGTGCGTCAGTTAACTGGTTTAGACTTTGTACAGTGTATGTGTATTTCAAAACATCACATTGTGCGCCATAAATATATACATTTTTTGTCAATTAAAAATAAAATAAAAAATAAGAATTTCCGTTAAGACTTTTTATGAGACAATAAGGGAAATTGAAAGAGAAGGTGAAGTCACTGCAGAGTGATTTTAAACAACGAAAACCAACGTGAAGCAAGTGGGTGAGAGTAGCTGCTTCTAGGTGTAACTCTATCATGTGCACAAACTCACATGTATGTGACTCGGAAACATCGTCCTAAATTCTGTGGCACCACAACTGATGGGACAGGGACCCACGCCTCTGTGCCCAGACATTCCGCAGTAGATCTCAAGTTTGAGGGTGACTTGCTTACAGATTTGCTGCCACAGGGTATCAAACTGGGAGGAAATAATCCCCTTTTGTTTTTGTGTATACTCAATGGAGACATGCAATTTAGTGCAAAGCTCACTGGCCACCAATTATGGCACAGGATGTTATTAATGATGGTGGAATGTGATGATCATTATTATCCAAAGTGCAGGTATGAAGACACAAATTGGGGTGAATATACTGTGTATACAACCAGAGATATGAAAAATTGTGCTCTACATGTGTAATAAGAATTGTAATGCATTCCACTGTCATATATATATATATATACACATACATAAAGGTATAAAACACAAGTCCTGCATTTGAACTCTTACAACAGAGGAGGTATGGTAAGCATACAGGCAAAACCTCAATAATAGAGCTGGGCATCGTGGTGCACTCCTGTAATCCCAGTAACATGGGAGGCTGAAGCAGAAGGATCCCAAGTTCAAAGCCAGCCTCAGCAATTTAGTGAGGCCTTAAGCAACTCAGCAAGATCCTGTCTCAAAATGAAAAATAAAAAGGGCTGGGGATGTAGTTCAGTGGTTAAGCACCCCTGGTATAAAAAAAAAAAAAAAAAAACCGCCCAAGAAAGAAAGAAACTCAATGATAGAGTGATAGAGGTTTAGAAACAAAATTCAGTCAAAGAAAACAGACTTTTCAAGAATTTTTTTTTATAGTGATTTAAAACCAGGCTTCTTACAGCATCAATATTAAAGAAAAAGACTTAAATCCATAAAAGAGAGAGCAATAAATGAGGCACACTGAAGCAAAAAGATTCTTCTTGACTCCTTGAAAAAAATGGTAGGACGGTGGCAAAGTGTTTAAGGCCACAGATTTTGACATCAGATGAAAGTAAACTCAAGCTCCCAGCTAAACTCACTTATCATGTGCCACTGGGTAAGTCCATTAGAAAAAATATTAACAATACCGACATCACAGAGTTTTCATATTAGGAAGGTAATTCCCTCAATAAAATACTTAGCAAATGCCCAGCACATAGTCAACTCATATTAATAACATCAATAAATATAAACTCATAATGTGACTGCTACAAAAAAGTCCAATGTGCAATTATAAAGGCTACTAAAAGGAAGAGTTTTTCATTTCTTATCTCTCATTCTTTTTTAAAAAATATTTTTATTAGTTGTTAATGGACCTTTATGTTATTTATTTATATGCAGTGCTGAGGATCGAACCCAGTGCCTCACACATGCTAGGCAAGCGCTCTATCACTGAGCCCCAGCCCCAGCCCCAGCCCCCTTATCTCTCATTCTTTAAAATGAAATTTAAAGCCAGGTTGCTCTGTATCTTTTTGAGCGATTCTAGTAATTGGGGTTTTAGTGAACCCCGATCATATAATAAAGTGCATTCAGAATCAAAAGTCTAACCAGAGGCGAATCCAAGCATGTAATGTTAATTCCACTCTATTCACTGCTTGCTGAGCAACTATTATGTGCAAAATATCTTGCCGAGGACCTAATATTACCTAGATTGTAAAAGTCACCCCTCTAGCCTTCTAGGAGGGCACATGCTCTAAAAGTACATGATTTTAACATGTGGTAAATTTTGAAAAGCAGATTTCTTTGGGTAAAACCATGGACTAAATGTACATTATATTTTGCGAGACAATACATTCTACACAAAAATTTCTTAACACTTAATCCACGTTTCTTCTAAGCAATATAGATCTGTTTCTGATCTTCAGGCCAATTTCTTTGGCATCGACAACAATAATAATAATAATAACAGGATTAACCCTTTGTTAAGTGCATAACATGTGCTGGAGTCTGTGTTCAATGATTTACATGTTTGCTAATCCTCAAAGCAATTTACAGATGCAGAATCTGAGATGTTAAATGACCTGCCTGAGGTGATACTGTCAGTGAGTAGCAGAATCCAGATGAGATGCATCCAAGGCAGCCTGGCTCGGGGACCTGTGTTCTTATCACTGCCCCACACTGGCATTTGTATCTCATGCACTAGCATGTGATTTTTATGGCATTCTTGCTTCTTATATGGAACATTAAGAAAATGCACTCTTTACCCAAATAAGGCAGGTTAATTGTAGAAAATTCAGGGAAGACAAAAGAACAAAAAGAAAATAAATGAAGTTTCAAATAATTCCCTACTCAGGAAGGGCACAGCTAGTTTGTCATTATACCCCAAGAATTTTTTCACACATATTTGTGTTTGTATTATTTTTATTTAAAAAATGGGTTCACACTGCATGTACTACTCTCTAACCTATTTTTTGAAAAATAGCATGAACATTTTTCCATGTCAATGTACATACATTTTCCATGTCAATATACACACACCCTCACTACATTTTTAATGGTTACATAATATTTCACAATATAGATGTACCACAATTGTCAAATTTTTTCCCAACTACAGGACAGCTGGCATCCTATGTTATGACTAAAATGAATGACACCGTCATCGAGGTCTACTTGCATCTTTGTTCATTAGACCATTAACTTTTTAGGAAAACTGCTAGAGGAAGAGGTAATGGGTCAATACTATGTATTTGTTAAGGTTTTTGATTTTTCAGACAGACTTTTATCTGTGTAGATTGTCCCGCATAATGTGAGGGTCATCTTCTGCATCCTTGTCACCATTAGTGCTATCATTCCCTTTGATAAATGCTAATGATAGGAGAAAATTGGCATCTTATTTTGATTTTTATTTCCTAGAGTAATAGGATAAGCATTTTTTTCAAGGTTACTGATCATTTTCATTTTTCACTAATAGATTAGATCCGCATTGCATTAGATGCCTATTTAACTTAACTGTATATACTCAGCAATATAATTTATATGTAAATACTATTAGAATTATTTTGCATAATATTTATTCTATATAGTCCATTATATTTTGCATTTATAAATATATATTACCATAAAGAAATACACAAATGGTTCTCAACTTTCATCCTGATACACTCACCATAAGTTGAAAATGCATTTAATACACCTAACCTATCAAGTTTCATAGCTTAGCAACACACCATACTGTAGAATAACTGGTTGTTCATTCTTGTGATACCAAGTCTCACAAGAGACGATTACACCGACCAGGAAAAGATCAAAATTCAAAATGTGAAGTATAGTTTTTACTGAATGCATATTGCTGTTGCACCATCAAAATGTCAAAAATTGTAAGTTGACCATTTTAAGTAGAGGACCATCTGTATACATAACTCCCCATACAGTATATACGCTACTAGGAATTTAGGATATTTTCCCTTAATAACCTTAAAATTCTTCAATTTATTTTATACTCTTAATTCACAATATTTATAAAAAGATGGACATCACCAAGTTTTGGGAAAAGATGTGCCTCTATTGTTTTAATCTTCCAATTTATTTTGGGGGTACATTTTTTTCTAATTTTTTATCAGTTCTTTACATATCTAAAATACTGACACTTACTTAGTCCTATATTTATTATTTCCCCTTCATTTCTCATTTGTCTTTTAATCTTATTTATAGTCTTTCTTGTCATACAAAATTTTATTTTTTAAATAGTCACATCTAATAGTGCTTTTTGCCAAAGATTATGCCCAGAAAAACCTCTTTTACTTAAAATAATGTAACTAACTATATTATATTCACCAATTTCATTTTTTTTAAAAAAAAATATTTATTTTTTAGTTGCAGCTAAACATGATACCTTTATTTTATTTATTTTTATGTAGTGCTGAGGATCAAACCCAGGTCCTCAAATATGCTAGGCAAGCGCTCCATCGCTGAGCCACAACTCCAGAGCCTCATTGTTTTATTTCTTATATTAATTTTTTAATTCATTAGGAATCAAATGACAAAATGCATTCTGTCTTCTCCCATTTGGGAGGCCAGTTCAAAGGTGTCTTAATTACTCTAGCTTTATAAAGTGTATTAATTGAAGTAAGGCAAAATCCTGGGCTATATTAGCACATTTATTCTTCAAAATAAAACTCAGAATAATTTTCATAAAGCTTTTCTTAAAAAAAAAAAACCTTCTTTCAAGACATGTTTGATATGTGGGTAAGGAAAATTCATAGCTTTGCAAAATGTCTCTCTATTTATTCAACTTTTCTTTTATGTCCCTCGATGTCATTTGTCATTTTCTTCAAATAAATCTTTACCTATTAAAGCTATTATTTAACATGAAATATTTTTGTGATTTAATATTTTTATTACATTTTCTGATAAATAAAAAGCTACTGATAGTTGTATATTGATTTTATATTCTCTCTCTCTTTTTTTTTTTTTTTTGGTACTAGGAATTGAACTCAGAAGTGCTTAACCAATGAACCCTATCCCCAACCCTTTTTTATATTTTATTCAGAGACAGGGTCTCCCTGAGTTGCTTAGGGCCTTGCTAAGTTGCTGAGGCTGAACTTGTAATCCTCCTGCCTCTGACTCCTGAGCTGCTAGGATTACAGGTGTGAGCAACTGTGCCTGGCTGTATATTGATTTTATAATCAAGTAAACTCACTGTTTTGAATAGTTAACTTCATTTTATTCTTTTATTTTGTTAGATTCTTTTGTTCAGGTGAACAATTAAAACATTTGAAAATTATCTTGATTTTTTTTGTCCTCCTATCTGGCATTTACAATTCCATTTTTGTTTGTTTGTTTGCTTGTTTATTTTTTTTGTTGTTGTTGTTTTTCTTTCCATGTTCATGGTCAGGAATTTGCAAAAAGCTGTCACTTCTTATTTACAGTAAGACTAAGGGTACCGTATCCAATATGATGCTATTATTTAAGGTGTACAATGAGATGTTTGATATGTACATACTCTGTGGAATGAGTACCACAATCAGGCCAATGTCTCATTACACTGTATCCATCACACTGTGAGGTTGCTGTGTGTTGGAAGGATGGTGGTGGGGAGGACACAGAGAGCTACTGTGTGATGGCCGATTTTGCCTGTCAACTTCAAGGAGTTAAAGGATACCCAGATGCATGGTACGTCATTATTTTGGAGTATGTGAGGGTGTCTCTGGAAGAGATTACCTTTGAATCAGTACCCTGAGCAAACAAAATTCACCCTCACCAATGTGGTGGGCACCATCCAATCCACTGAAATCTCAGACAGAAGCAAAATAAAAATAAAAAGCAAAGAAGGGCAAATTAATCTCTCTCCCGGCTTGAGCTTCGACATCCATCTTCTTCTGCCCTCAGACATTAGAGCTCCTGACTTTGGGGTCTATGAACTACTCCACCACCTCTACACACTCTACACCTTTTAGTTGCCAGGCTTTGGGCCTCAGACTGGGAGTTATACCACCAGCTCCCCATCATTCTCAGGCCTTTAAACTTGAACGGAATTAGCCCACTCTATTGTCTGTCCTGGTCCCAGCTTATAGAGGGCATATTATGGGACTTCTTGGCTTCCATAACTGCATGATCCAGTATTCATAACAAAACCAACACTCTCTAGCATGCTAACTCTCTTTATAGATATATGTTGTTTCGATTCCGAATCCTAATACATACTACTAGCAAATTAAAAATATTACTGTAGTACTATTAACTATAGATGCCACCCTGCATATTAGGTGTTCAAAACCTACTTATCTTACATATCTGAAGCTTTGTACCATCTGAACAACATCTCCCCATGTCCCCTACTTCCAACTCATGTCAGCCACCATTCTGTTCTCTGCTTCTATGAGTTCACATTGTTTAGATTCTACAAATGATGCTGTATTTGTTTTTTGTGCCTGGCTTATTTCACTTAGAATACTGTTCCCAGATTCATCCAAGTTGAGGCAAACAACATGGCCTTATTCTCAGAGCTTATTAATATTCAATTGTAATGTGTTTATCACATTTTCATTACGTATTCATCTGTCAGTGAATACTTATGTTGATACCATATCTTGGCTACTGTGAATAACTGCAGGAATGCAGCTATCTCTTTGACATGATGATGTCATTTCCTTTGGACATACTGGGTAGTAGTGGGATTGCTGGATTATATGACACTTCTAGTTTTTATTTTTGGAGGAACCTCCATACAGATTTCCATAATGGTGGAACCAATATACATCTCCATCAACACACACATGGGGTTCCCTTTTCTCTACAACCTCACCAACATTTGTTATTTCTTCTTTTTTTTTTTTTTATAATAGTCATCCTAAAAGGAATGAGATGATATCTCTTTGTGGTTTTGATTTGCATTTAGCCAAAGATTAATGATGTTGAGAAGTTTTTCACATACCAGTTGGCCATTTGTATGCTTTCTTTGGAAGAAAATGACTATTCACATCTTTTGCCCTTTTGGAAAAAAATCCAGATTATGTGTTTTCTAGCAATGATTTATTTGCATTTCTTCAACATTTTGGATGTTAACCCCTTCTGAAATACGTGTTTTGCACGTATTTTCTCCCATTCTGCAAATTGGCCTTTCACTCTGTTGGCTGTCTCCTTAATTGTGCAAACTTTTTTAGTTTGAGGACAGAGACACTTGTCTAGGTCTGCTTTTGTTGCCCATATTTTAAGATCATGTGCACAAAATCATTGCCAATGGCAAAAAGCTTTCACTCCATTTTCTTTTAGTAGTTTATAGTTTCAGTTGTTATGTTTATTAGTCCATTTTTTCATTGATTTTTATATGGTGTGAGATAAGTATCCAATTTCATTTTTGGACATGTTTGCATGTGAATTCCAGTTTTCTGAACATCATTTATTGAAGAGACTATTCTTTTCCCATTGCTTATTATTTGGTACCTTTGCTTCAGATCAGTTAATTAGAAATGTATGGATTTATTTTTGAACTTTCTAATCTATTTTATTGGTCTACAGGTCTGTTTTTATATTACCACCATACTGTTCTGATTCCTGTAGCTTTGTAGTCTATTTTGACAAAAGTAGTGTGATGCTTCCAGTTTTGTTTTTCACTTGCCATATTGCTTTGGCTATTTTGAGTTTTTTTTTTATTCCATATGAATTTTAGGATTGCTTTTTTTATTTCTTTGAAAAACTGCCTCTAGAGGTTTTTGGTTTTATTTATTTATTTTTTCTGTATGTATTGAAATGATCATATGATTTTTATTCTTCATACTATAAATGTGGCTTATTACACTTATTGGTTTGTATATATTGAGTCATTTATTTTGGCTCTGGGGATTGAACCTAGGAGTGCTTAACCCCTGAGCTACATCCCCAGCCCTTTTTATTTTTTATTTTGAGAAAGGATCTCACTAAATTGCTTAGGACCTTGCTATGTTGCTAAGGCTGGCTTTGAACTCCTGCCTCAGCCTTCCAAGCTACAGGGATTACAGACATGTGCCACCCTGCCCAGCCGCCACTGGCGTTTTGATAGGGATTGCACTGAATCTGTAGATTGCTTTAGATAAAATTTTAATAATATTAATTCTTCCAATCCAAGAATGTGAGATATATTTCCATTTATTTGTGTCTTCTTCCATTTCTTTTATCAATGTTCTATAGTTTTTAACACAGAGATCTTGTACTTCATTGGATAAAATTTTCCTATGTATTTAATTGGTTTTGATGCTATTGCAAATGAGACTTTCCCCCTTTATTTCTTTTTGGGATAGCTTGTTGTTAGTGTATAAAAACACAATTGATTTTGTATGTTGACTTTGTATCCTGCATCTTTTCTGAGTTTGTTTATTCTAACAATTTCTGGGTTGAGGCTTTCAGGTTTTCTCTAAATAAAACCATGTAATCAGCAGAGACAATTTTACTTCTTTCTCTCTGACTTGGCTGGCCTTTATTTCTTTTTTCTTGCCTAATTGCCCTGGCTAGAACTTCCAGTACTACGTTGTGTAGAAGGAGTGAGAGAGGGCATCCTTATCTTGTTTCCAATCTCACAGGAAAAGCTTCCAGCTTTTCAGTATTGAGCATAAAAGTAACTGTGGGTTTTTCATATGTGATATTTATCACGTTGATATACATTCCTTTTATATCGATTTTTTGAGAATTGTTATTATGAAAAGATAAAATTTTCTCAAAATTTTTTTGTATTTATTGAAATGATCATGATTTTTATTCTTCATACTGTAAATGTGGCTTATTACCCTTACTGGTTTGTATATATTGAATCATTTTTACAACCTATAGATAAATACCATGTGATCATGGTGTATGATCCTTTTAAGTTCTGTTGAATTTCTCACACTAGCATTTTGTGGGAAATATTTCCTCTACGTTGATCAGGAATATTGGTGTGTAATTTTCTTTTATTATAGTATCCTTGTCTGGCTTTGGTATCAGGATAATGCTGATTCATAAAATACGTTTGGAAGTGTTTTTTTCTTCTTCAATTTTTTTGAAAGAATTTGAGATGGATTGGTATAATCTCTTCACTAAATGTTTGTCAGGATTTACTGGCAAAATCCTTAGGTCTTGGGCTTTTCTTCATTCAGAGGATTTTTATTACCAACGCAATCTCCTTACTGGTTAATTAGTCCATTCAGATTTTATATGTCTTCAGTATTCGCCTTTGGTAAGTTATGTGTTTGTAGGAGTTTACTCATTTCTTCTGGGTTTTCCAGTGTATTGGTACATGGTAGTCTCTGATGATCCTTTGTATTTCTTTGGTATCAGTTGTAATTTCTCCTGTTTCATTTACAATTTTACTTGAGTCTTTCATTGTCTTCTTGGCCCAGCTAAAAGTATGTCAATTTTGTTTATCTTTGTAAAAAAAGAAATAACCTATTCTTGGTTTCATGGAACCTTTAAATTATTTTTTCAAATCATGGCAGTTGTGTTTTTTTGTTATATCTTGAATACCATTTTTATTTCATTTGTACTCAGCTTTTTAAAGTAAAATAAAACTGTCCTCATCTCCATTCTCTGTAGATGTTATCCTCCACGCTCTGTTGTCCAGATCAACACTCTCCCTCTCATTACCCACCCCACATCCCTTTTTGTTCTCCTCTGTTTCATCATGGGAGATTCAATCAAATGTGTCCTCTTCCATCACATTCTGACTTTCTGCAGGATCAATTCTGTTCTTGATGTGTATTTTAATCTTACTCTTGTGCTTTTAGCTTCTTTTCAATCTTCTTTTATCTCCTGTTTGCTTTTTATCTTCTCCTATTACTTTCCAACCCATACTTTTTGCCTTTTCCTAGAGACCTTGTTTTCTTGTAATATATTATTCTGATTGTTTCTTCTGGATCTTGAGTTAGAACATCTTCAGATGTGTTATTCACTTTATTCTGAGTGGATGTGGCACTTGGAAAGCTGAAATTCACAGCCTGCACGTTTAATATTTTTTTCCATTCGTGCCCTACTTCCCACAATGGCTTTCTCATGAGGACCACATCTGTTAGAGTGCCCTGCGCCACTGTTAACATCCTTCTACTTTCTGTTCATTTGCTTCCTGAGAATTTCAATATCTGTTTGTTGTGGAAAGGTGGCAGTTGAAGTGTAGGGGAAATGATACTCTCTCAGAGCAGCTCTTGAGGGCTAGACAGGAGTTTCTGCTCAGATTTCTGGTTGGCACAATTCCTGGTTCACTAGGTCAGCAGGCAGATGGTGATAGAGTTGTGAAACATATCCTTACCTCTTACCATGCTAATTCTTTCATGCACCAAGAGGGGCCATGCTTCACATGCATTATAAAGGGTTTATTCTACCCAGATTCAATCAGGATTAGTTTCTAATGCCATTATGAATTTTATTATTTATTGTGTTTTCATGGGAATGAAGAATGAAATTGAGTGAATTATACCAGGAGCTGCTTGTTAGATTCATTTTCGTATGGCCTCTGTTGCTCCATATTTTCATATCATTTTATTTTGGTAATGGTAAATCTTGCTACTCATTAGCAAAACTTAATCCTGTTTTGTAGTGTTGGGTTTCAAATCTCTCCCTAGTTAAATATAATCCTGCCTTCTGTATTCAGTCCTAGATTCCATGGTAGAATTAACCCCTGTCTATTAGTTCCAAAGTCTTTCTTCAGTCCTTTAGTGGGGGATGCTGGGGCTGGGTCATCATAAACTTTGGTTCTCCTTTGCAGTGAGGCTCCCTGTTTGGCGCTTCCACTCAGGAACACCCAAGGAAGACTGGAAGGCAGGAGAAGGGGAAATAACTTGCTCCTTCCAATTCTGGTGCTCTTAATATTTCAGTATCATAGCCTCAGCAATGGTGCTTCATCCCAGTGGCTATAGTTGGTTCCGGGTTCCAGCTCCTTCAGCACTCCAGAAGAAACTTCATTCTGCTCATTGAGAGGTAGTGGAATTGGTTTGGCAGTGTACTCCTCAGAGATCTGAAGCCCAGCTCCTGAGGTACCAGGACCAGGAATGGTTGAGTCATGTCCCTTTTAGAGCACTGAGTCCCAACTCCACCAAGCTTCTCCTCTGACCTGTAGGATCTGCTACCCAGCCTCTCCCTTTCCCTCCAGCCCTAGAGATGGTAGCAGCTTTCTAAGGCATTTCCTTGTTTTTGTTATGCTTTGTCCTGCCTTTTTGGGTTACTAACATATCTCGAACCAAACTCCATATTAAATTCTCTGTTAAAATAACTGGACTGACAGCAAGACCTTATTGGGGTAGGAGGACACTGAGGGTGAACTTTTCAAAGGCAGGTCACAATCGGTTGTAGTTCTTAAGAAAATCAATGCCTTTCAAGGGCAGGGAGAAGTTAGGGTAAAACCAGCTGGCTGAATGGTTATTGAAAATGAGACCAACTCTGTCATGGGCCATTTATTGTTAACATGGTAAAATTTCAGTGGCAAAGAAAAGGCATATCCACCTATGGGCTGCAAGTCCCTCATCTCTGCCTTTGTTCACAGGGCTCACCTTCTTCATCTGATCTAAGTCAGTCAATTATGAGCAGTTTTTCACTTGATCTTAGCCAAAATGCCGAGAAGCGATAGTTTTTCACTTGATTTAGTCAACGAACTCACCACCAAGATTGACTCAAAGAAGACAGAACACTCAGTTTACCTGTTGAGAACAATCTGCATGAAGCTCAAATCTATACTACATTTTGGTTCAGGTTGTATATACACAGACATATTTTTTTTTTCAGTACCGGGAATTGAACCTAGGGCCTCGTGCATGCTAGGCAAGGGTTCTTTCCCTAAAGCTGCATCCCCAGCCCTCTTTTCTAATTTTTTGATGGATAGAATATTGTGCTTTAGAAATGCTTATTCATCTCACTGGAATATCATTTTAGAATCTTACATATGTCTTAGAGTTGCCCTTATGTAGGATGAATAAGACAAGAAATATAATATAGAACACAAAGACTATAATTAATAATATTGCATTGTATGTTTTTTTTAATTTGCCAAGAGTAGATATTAGGTACTCTTACCACCAAAAAGAAAAAAAGGAAGAAAGGATACTTTATGATGTGAGGATGTGATCATTTGTTTGTAGTAATCACTTCATTTTATATATACATATCAATCAATCAAAATATCATGTTGTGCACCTTAGATTTGTTATCCAAATGGGTTATGTCTGATTTTTTTTAATTAGGGAGAGAACTTAATCCTTTGTAAAATCTCAAATTAACATAACTTTTCTTTGTTAATCAGTTTCCCAGCTATGTCGCAGATAAAAGTTTAGGGACAATGGATGCTATCTGACATTCCAGTATTTGACTTGGGAAATGTTTCAGACACAGCAAAAATATTGTCATTTCTTACAAGTGTCCTCTCTAGACAACTGCTATGATTTTATTCATGCATAATAAATAAAAGTTGTAAGAAAAATAGTTTGTCTTGGCCCAGGACTGAACACCCCAAAGCATACTGCATAAGTCATTACATAATGGATTTGTAGAAAGAAGGAACAGATTTATTAAAGTAGAAATTCACAATAAATAATGATTAGCTATGGAAATATCTTAAAGCAATAATTTCCAACCATTCCTCCATATGAAGACAACTCTTTTCTATCCCTTCAATAAGATGTTCAAGATTTGGCAGGTCCCCTAAACAACGAATTGATGTCAAAGGATTTCCAAAGCATTTTAAGAAGGTTAGTTCGTTCCTCCAATAATACAATCATAAATTATTTATTACTAGATAATCCTACCCCTTCTTCATGGAAAAAGACACTAAAGTACTACACAGGAAAGAGTGTTATTTTAAGAAAGTAAAAAAGGCCAGCAAAAAAAAAAAAATGGGGCCCTTATTCTGCAGACCTTTAGAACTACCGGTTAATACAGAGACAGCCAGCTCCCGTGAAGACATCTTTAATTAATTCTTTCACTGTCAAACTTCAAAACACCACCATTAAAGCCATGTTTCTTCTCATCTGCAATGCCTGACACTTCCTATACTTACTTACTTACTCATTAACTATCAGAATATATGCTACACACTCAGAGAATTGTTGAGAGTTAAACAAGTCAGTATTAGTTTTAAATCAATGAGAGGAAAATAAAGACTGAAGGGGTTAAGTGACCAGTTAGAGACCACTGGGGACAGAACCAAACTAGAGTTCATAGCTTTCCAATTAATTTTCAGTCCAGTATGATTTTGGCTAGCACTGCCATTACTCATCTGCCCCTGTATTGTGCAGGTGAGCCAACTCAACCATTTACATGCTCATTACAGTATTTACCTTTGAAAACAACAATAGAATTAGGCTTGGCCTGGATTCAACTTGGAAGGGGAGCTGTATTTGCCTTCAAGACCTTTTCTTTCAGTTTCAATTCCCTCAAGTCCTCACGTGGCTTTCCAGTCACATGGTACCACCTCTGACTGCAACTGCCCAGACCCAGTCACATTCTCTGCCCAAGCCATCTTGCAAGCCGTCAAAACTCTTCTAAGTGAAAATGCACATCACCACTGGTCTATCCAGATGAATTTAACTACTATTACTGCTCTACTGATGTTACTGTACTTTTGTTACCACTGACCAACTCTTATTTGGAGAGTGCCACATTATGAAACAGCTTACTTGCTAGTTCATCAGCAGATTGTTGGTGGTTGCCAGATATTTATTAAAAACTATCTGACAACGTTTCTGTAGTGTAAGTATAGTATATTACATGCTAGCTTACTTATCTCCCACTAGGCTATAAGGCATCTTTAAAGCAGGACATCATCTTTAAGTAGAGTTCTTTCCTTTTTTTTTTTTTTAAATATACTCCTAAAGGAATATGGTTTGATTTAAAATTTAAATCCACTGTTTAAATGAATAAACGAATCTACGCTTTGTGAAGTCTGAAGGAAAAAAATTAATTTTGTCTAATATCAGGTCCCCCAATATAGCCAGTGTAGAAATTATAGATAAATTACTACTAAAGTAAATGGCAACTTTCAGTGTCTGAGCCGTAAATATAGTCTCTTATTTACATAAATCATTCTCAGAGTTCCTCTTTTTGATATGTTTGAAATTATTTTATTTTAGATCATTATTTTGGTTTGAATTTTTACCTGTCAAAGGGACTAGTCAAAAAAGAAAGATGAAAGAAGGACTTAAACATGCGCAGCATACTGACAAGTTTATTGGTGTAGCTTTTTGTTTGTTTTTGTACTTTGGAGATATATTCAAGTGTTATGCAATGCACTCATTTAAAGTGTACAATCTGATGACTGTAAATATACTGTAGATTTTAAAGAAAGCAAAATCTTAATGTTTTTAGTACTATAATTTCAAGTGTGAGTGCCAGATAGGGAGGAACACGTTTCTGAAAATAATTTTGTGATATTGAGAGTTATTAGATTAAAAAAATTTTTTTTGAAAAAAGGATGTGAATTTCTGAAAACCTAGGAAATGTAAATCCAACATGTGCTACACACAAGACTGAAAGGATTTTTCTAGGAATGAGTAAATGAATGTGAATTCTTTGCCTCTTTATTTTCTGTGAATCAAGGGCATGTATAACTATTTTTCAGCCTTACCTCATGAAAGCTTTGAGCTTTCCCTTCATGTTAAAATATATTATTTAACATTTGAGTATGTCAACACCACATTAGGCACTTTAAAAGAACAAAATTAGCCATGCTTCCTACTCAGGGGACTTGTCTACTAAGTATCAGACTAAAGCAAAATGCTATAGTATTCCTTCACATCAAGCAATCCAGAGAGTGATATTTCCCCTTAATTCTTCCATAAAAATCAATGAGATTTTTCTTCTTTTACACAAACTCAAAGGAACACTCTTTGATTGAATACATACCTTTAGAAGTCCTGTTTGGGCACATTCCACATCTCATTCTTTTATCATGGGACAGAATCGGTGACTACATCTAAATTAGACCTATTATTAAATGTGATTTTTGTCACAAAGCAAAAGGAGATCTCATTTTCACTACTATTACCCATGCTATTGTAGGTGGGCACATTCAAACAAAAAGAGTTTGAGCTTATTTCTCTCTCATGCCGCTTCATACTGTGCACCAACTAAACAAGGCAGACAGCAGAGTGCAGTGGAAAAAGTAATATAAAATACTCTAGGCATGCTTTTGTGTTATAATTATTTTTAAAAATTATGCTGTAGCCTCTGATACTTTTTGAGTGTTAGAAATATAATGTAGGTACAAAGCACAAATACTTAAATCTATCAAGTAATAATCTTTCAAAAAATGATTTAAAGTATATATTAAAGTGTTAATTTTCCATCAAATATCTTATTTAGTCACTGAATTACTAATTTGTTTCATTTATAGCTTTACTAGAGACTCCTTAAACCTTTTGGTCTGCTAGATTAACTCTGCTTATATAAATACACTATAATCAACTAGATTAATTAGTCAAATTAGCTCAGTCTTTCTTCTTCTGTACTTAGAACTTGAAAAGTTCATAATATTCAAATTAATAATTCAGCATTGATTCCTAGTCGAAAGTCTTTTTAAAAACTAAATTTAATAGTGGCAGGAGTTACAAATTCAGAGATATTATAATTAAGCAAGCAGATGTACATTTTGAAACAGTGCCTCAATGGATATTAAAACGTCCTGAATAAATTCCTGCTTCAGTTTGATTTGGTGGTCTGAATTTTCAAAAGAAATAATTAAATAAAACAATTACAAACACACCATTTTTTTTTCTAAAAGCTCTCAAACTAAGTTAATTTTAAAAAAGAAAATATTCACAATATTTTACATGTTTACCAGAGGCTTGAAGCAAAGAACTTTGAGAATTCGACATGCTGGCATTTGTCATTTACCACAAACTGTGTCATAAATACAGTGGTTCATAGACATACTTGGGGATGTTTGGCCCAGATGGCCTTCTCATTGAATCAGACTTCCCATTGAATCAGGTTGAATCATAGATAAATAAGACCTTACTTTAAGTTATCAGGCCTTGAAACTGTGTCTCTGGATTTCCTCTGCCAGAGAGCAGTCCTTTCTCAGAACAAATACTCGTGAAATTAGATAATTTCATTTTGCAAACAATCTGGAAAAGATTTGGAGAATGAGGAAGGGGGAAGGGTGGGGGCTATGAGAGGAACCTACTCAGGTTTTCTAGCACGAATTTTGAATTTTGCCTTGAGATGTTTAGAATTGAAATAATCAAAAGGTAATCATATTACCTAACTTGGGATAGATAATGTAAACTAATTCCAAATTTCCAGCACTGACCCTTCCTACTAAAACTGTCTCCCTAATGTAGAGAAAAGTTGAATCATCCAACTTCAGTGCTAATTTTTGCACATTATCTGTAGCTGAGGATTGTCACACAGTTATCTTTCTTAACTGACAGCAAAATGCCACTGAAAAAGGAATAGTAGGAAGTATGGAAGGATGGGCACACCAATAAAATAATTCAAAACCAGAGGTAGGCAAATTGTTGCTAGGATTTTCTTCTAAAAGATATGGAGAAAAACCCATGAGGGAGTTTAATTCTGGAATCTTTCCCTATTTTTCAATTATTTAAAGGAGGCCAAAATAGACTCCTAGCATCTAAATAATCCATCCAAATAATCTACACACTTTCATTAAAAAAACAAACAACAATAACTCTCTCTCTCTCTCTCTCTCTCTCTCTCTATATATATATATATATATATATATATATATATATATATGATAAATATATAATCTTCTTGTCCAAAGTCTCCTGGGACATCAACATGTAAGACTAAATGACCACGTTATTCCTTATAAATCTCTTTTATATTCGAACTAGTAGCGGGATCTCTGAGTATCCTCAAGGTGAAGAGCAGGTGAAACTAAAGAATGTAGTTTTTTGAGGGAAAGGGAGTAAATATAAGCAGAAATAATGCAAAGTTTGCAATCTGATGCTTTTAAGAACAATTTTAAAGATCATTTAACTAGGTGTGGTGGTGCATGCCTGTAATCTCAGCTACTCAGGAGGCTGAGGCAGGAGGATCACAAGTTTGAGGTCGAACTCAGCAACTTAGCAAGGCCCTAACTCAAAATGGAAAAATAAAAAGGGCTGGGGCATGTAGCTCAGTGGTAGAGTGCCCTGGGCTCAATACTCAGTTCTGAAAAAAAAATTATATATATACATATATATATAACATATATATGTATGTATATATGTTTATAAAAAAATAAAAATATATATACATATATTTCCTTAGTTTTGGTATTATCACCTCCTAGATAGATATAAGATAGTATTATAAATATTAAAAGGTAATGGCTGCTTATATGTGGTATACTATCGAGCAGACCAGTTTACAGTTAATCAATTTCAGCAATTGAAAAAGTTAAACTCATATAGTCATTTATTACTGAGTCTTTAAATATTTTCAGATAAGTTCACAACACTGGATTAAAGTAAATTTTCTACTAAGGTTCTTATGAAATGCTGGAGTGCTTTAAAGTACAGTACTAACAAAGAGATTATATAATTTTATATATGCAAATATAGACATTTTTATAAACAAAATTTTAGAATGATAGTCTCATCACTGGGAACAAGAAGCTCATACCAGCTACTTCTATAAGGCGCAAAGTTGAGACGATTTTAGGTGTTCCAACAAAGCCAAAGTAATTTTAGATCGAACACTTTGTTTTACAGAAGAAAAAAAAATCGTGCATATCTCTATTCATGATGTGTGTGTGTGTGTGGGAGGTATAGTTTTGAGAACTTAAGGAGAGTGGTGGTTGGTATAACCTAGGAAGTGAGGGAAAGCATTTAAAAAATACTGTCAACGATACTGGCAGGAAAGACTGTATAAATATACTGTAGACTCAAACATAAGTGAGTTGGTTAAAAAAAGAAAGGAAACTGCAAATGAAAACTTCAAAATTTCTACCCCCATGATGAAATAAATTACATAAAGAAGTATATTATAAGGGCTTTTCATACCTACCATCTACCTAATTTTAAGATCCCAGTTCTTAGAGAATTTTCTTTTCAAATCTGAGGATTCAGCCAATATAATTGGTTGGATAGTCTTAGCATATTTTATGAAATCATTTATACGGCTACCAAATGTCTTGGGAACTTTTTCCTCTAATCATTCCTGAATTTGCCCAAATTGGTTTTAAATTATTCCATTCGTAATGGTAAATTTTTATTACAAACATGTTTTTTACTCCTATTTAAACACAGATACGTCAGTTTGAAGTTGAAATAATTAGATCCTACATGGTTTTTCATGCAGCACATTATTATATTATATCAAAAATCCTAGGCCATTATGGAAAAGATGTAAAGATTTATATAAATTTAAATTAATTTATTTCTTTAAATGGCTTATTCCTTGCATGTAGGTGTGCATATATTTTCAAACACAAACATGTATATTTGCAGAACCATAAATTATACTCTACAGCATACCTTTTAAAGTGTTTTTTTCTTTTTAAAATCTTTACATGAATAATATTCAGCATCATGGACCTTGAACACTGATGATTCTGGCTAACGCTTTTATCCTTTGCTTGAAATTACAGGATCAGTCTAGCCAGAATTTATAAGAACCAGACCTCAGACCTCACATAGCTCACATATTAGACCATTAGGCATCTAACTACCTCTGAACAATTTCAATGCATTATCTCGCCTTTTCCCTGGGGCACAAACTTCACTCGTCCATACTTTTAATATATTTTGTCTGCATGAAGCAGATCGAGTTATTACATGCCAGCAGATCACGACTTACAGAAATTTCATTGCTTCAGAAGGATGCAACGAATGTCTCTGTTCTCCACCTCGATTCAGAGCCAAATGGAAATGGTCAATGCAGCAAATATCTGTAAAGTATCTGGTGGTTTATGCAAATCCTATTTGATATTTTTACCTAAGCACTTTAAACATTTCCATACATATCCACCCACAGACACTTACCCAGGAAAGGTCACATCCATGTACTCTTTTGTTGTTTTTTCTTTTATTTATTTATTTTTTTTAATGCATGCCACTTCAAACGGACTACTAGGGTATCTTCTATAAATGAAAACCACCTAATTTTTACTTTCTTCAATAGGGTTTTATATTCCTCCTTGAACATCTTTTGTTTTTATTTATCTCATTTGCAGATTTCTAGGACTTCCAAGCTAGGAATATATTTGCTTTTCAGAAAAGAAATTTAGTGATCAAGATTTAAGAATAATTGATCTTTGAACTCTCCTAAACCTTTTGCCTAGATTGCAAAACCATTATGTTCCTTTCTTTCATTAGAATTTTTTTCCCTTCAGCAAGCCAAACAGGAAACAAGGGTGATCCTATTCTGTCCCTAGAGACTGTTCATCAGCTAGCTCAGTTTACATTTATAAAAGGGTGGGGGGAAACTGGGGCATGAAGCACTTAGAAATGTTGCATTTTACCATGTGGAACTACTATTATTGTGTATGTCATTATTGTGTATGTTATATTATATTTATTATTATTATGTATTTTGTTATTATTATTATATTATCCATTCTAAAGTTAGATCTCTAAGCTACTTGATAACTTCCTCTACTCTGATATAGATAAATATATATATATATATATATATATATATATATATATATATATATCTTTATAAATAAATATAATTTTTTAATTCTAGCTATTAATTGTGCTACTTGGCTTTTCCCAACAAAATACTTGGGAAAGGAAGACAAAACTACTGTTATCTAAAACAATTTTCTCATTTAGTTTCCAAAGTAAAACAAACAGCAACGAAAGGTCATTAGTCTCACAGACTAAAATTGTTTTGATGAAGGCCAGCTTTCCATTCTGTTGACAAGTGTCTCAATTCTTTTCAACAGCTCTGGGTGTCCACACTGGAAGAATGCAGGGCAGTCATCAGCCTCAGGGAACCAATGACTCTTGGTGACAATCTGCAGAACTACCACTGATCTAACTATTCGCTGCTCTCACCCCCTCCTTTCTTTTATGTGAAGTTAGGATAGCTAATAATGTAAATGAGTTCTCAGCAGCAGATTCAAATATAAACACTACTTGAATTTCTGCTGCTGTATACTACTTAGTAATAATGGAATCTCAGCCTAATTCCTTGTTTCTTCAGAATAAAGTAAGGGAATAGAAGAGAACTTGCAAAACTTCACCAAGATTTCCTCAAAGAAGGCAGACAGTGCAATGCAATTTTATTTAGCAGGTCAAATATTGAGCTCCAAAGTGGAATCGATAAATTGGAGGCTTTGGGTGGATGCAGAGAGCACCTCTGTGGATGACTTGATTTTCCTGCAACTTCCATGCTGGTTTGGGAGTGAAAGGCTGACTGGTTTTGGGATTAATGAGCAAGACATAAGCTGCATGATTTTATTCCCATTGTATTCCCAGCTAAAAATAAGAATCAACTCAGAAATGAGAATAACTCTACACATTACATCTTTGCATGCAGACCTCCCCTTACTATTTACTCTCAGAGGCTTTTACTTGTCAAGTCCTCTAACCTTTCCAAAACTGGACAGTCAAATAGAGTTGCCAATCATTGATAGGGAAGCCCTCAAGGGCTGGAAGAGTGAATTCTAACAGCCTCTGGAAAGTTCAGAGTAAGAAGCACTGCGTGGAGATGGCCCAGGGATTTCAAAGTCGGGAAATGTAAGTTCTATTTTGAGCTATGCCTTGAGCATGTTGCTCTTTTTACAAAAATTTACAGATGTGAGAGGAAAGACTGCTTGCTTTGTGGTGTGTTTGAAGAATTCTTAATCAGAGAATCTGATTAAGGCTAAGGATGACATTCAGCTAATGGGTCTTTTAAAAGAAAATAAAACAAATAAACAAATATACTGGGCTGAAAAGCTCTTTATCCTTCTGGGTGAATTTTTATTATCTGACCTTAAGTGTACTACATTCCACCTTTTTTTGAAGCAGAAAGAGGATTTTGCTAACTTTGAGTTAGGAAAGATCAAGGAAGTCCCAGTATCCAGGTGTTGGAAGGGCCCATGGTGGCAATAGTCCAGTAGGTCAGCCAATTCTCGATTTGCCTCTCAAATGCATATGCCAAGGTACAAAAGTACTCTGCTTAAGCGCATTTAGGGGTATGAAGCTTGCTACCTCTGCAGGCAGCTCATTCTCCATTCAGATAACTGGTTCTCAGCTGACCCAGGCCAAGCTGAAGCCCATAGGCCTGCACCTCTGATCCCTGTCCTGTCCTTTGGCATGTCACAGAGCAGGCCTCGCTACCTTCCTTCACATGACAAACCTTGAAACACATAAAAGGCAGCTATGTTGTCCCCCTAAGTGTTATCCCCTCCAATTCAAGAATCCTTCAGGCTATTCCACATACTACAGGCCTTTGAGGCCAGTCACTCCCTGGCTACTTCCCTTGCAATGGGCCTTTGGTTGTCAGTGTCCCTTTTAAAGGTTGAGTCCATAACCAGTACCATAGTCCAGTCTGATCACTGTGAACTACATTCTGTTTGACTGCTATCATCCCCAATACTTTGTTGTCTTAATACAGGGCTTTTCCTCTCTAAGTCTTATCACGCTTACTGTCAGCTAAAATCTCTCCTTCAGTCACACAGCTCCTGCCTCGTATTTTGGTACTTAAACCTTCTTTACATTTATCTTGTTTACAATTTCATCTTCTTAGGATTGGCCCACTGTTTGAACCTACCTCAAACTCTTTTTTGGCAGCAGGAAACATGCTAAGCTTGTCTTACTCTGTGTGAAGTACGCTGCAGTAAGGGCTTCCACGTTATGCTGATGCGCTTCAGTCATGCAAGAGCTTTGTGAGACAAGGACTCCCCTCCTAACTTTGCCAACACACCTAGGGCTGAAAGGTTAAGTGCCTTGCTAATGAGCACACTTGTACTATATGGTGAAACCAAGATTCAAATCTTAGCCCCCTAACTGTACTTGGGTTATTTGGTTATGTTCTTAGAATTATTCGGATTCTGCTTCTTCTATTTAACACATTGGTTCTCTCTACATTTAGTAGGAACCCAAGAGTCAAATGTGGCCTCAACCAATTCATTATTTTAAAAATAACTGCACTTTACTGGGTTGAAGACAAAGCCAATTGAGCTTGGATGCCAGCAATCTATTTGGGCTGTCTTTCTGGACAGAGCCTTCTTACCAGCCTATGAATTTTCATCATGTTCACAAGGAAATCATTGATTCATTTATGTCACATATAAAGTGTCCACTCTATACCAGGATCTGCATCAAGCATAGGAATACAAAGATGGACCAAATAGACCCAATCACCACAACCATCTCTCCAGCGGCCAAGAAAGGTCTGATTTAACTCACTAATGGTAAACCAGTAGGAACTCAGTCATTGATGATGTTGTCTTCTAATGGAGGAAAAATGTCACGGTGATACCTAGTTTGTCTGCCTGGGGGAAAGAAGTTAGTACTGAGCCCAGCAATATGATCAAAGTAAAGGACACAAAGAACAGTGTAGCACTAAGTAAGAGTGATGCCTCTCTGAGAACCATAAGCCTCAGCCTCTGATAAGCAACTGAACCTGACTTATGGGTTTTCACTTTAAAAAATACAGAACCAGGAGCTGGGCACAGTGGCACATTCCTGTAATCCCAGGGACTCAGAAGGCTGAGGCAGGAGAATCTCAAGTTCGAGGCCAGCCTCAGCAACTTAGCAAGACCTGGTCTCAAAATTTAAACAATGAATAAATAAATAAATAAAGGTGGTGGGTGGGGAGAGGCTGGGGTTGTGGCTCAGCGGCTCCAGGTTCAACTCATTCATCCAGAATCATGTTAAGCATTTTCCTTTCCTTATAACCTTCAGCTTCAGCATAGACACTGTTCCAAGTCAAATGCATGCAGATTTTATTCAAAAGGTATTCTATGAGAACCTATTAAAATGGATTAGAGAGGTAACTGTGGAATATAATTTAGTTTCCATTAATTGAGCAACTACCATGTGTTTGGCACAGGATTAAGTACTTTAAAAGTCCACATAGTAACCTTACCGGGAATACAATTTTTAAATTTTCTTCGAAATCTTTTTTTAAAACACTTTTCCCCCCTACATATGAGAAAACAGAGGCTTGGAAAGATTATGTCACACAGCTGGCAAGTCAAAGAGTCATAAGGCCCAGAACCATCTGACTCCAAAAGCAGTGTTCTTCCTACCTCCCACATGGAAACAAGCTGTACCCTTTGTTGTCTTCTAGTGCTCATCACTCCACAAGGGCATATTTTAAATGTCAGGAGAAAATAAAGGAGCAAATTGGGTGTGGTACCTATGGCAGTCACCTCACTATTAGAGCTAATAATTTGTTCAGGCCTCAATGTCTCAAATGGTTGAATTCAATTAGTAGGACCCAAGTAGAACAGCTTTTATAAATGACTACAAAAATGACATTTTGAGAAAAGATCAGGGCTGCTCAGATTCTAGGTTTTACCTCCTCCACTATCTGCTTGATGATACTTGAACTAAGTTAAGTGGGAAACAAAGTCTTTAGCTTCTGTTAGGGAGTCCCTTCTACCCTTAATTCAGTCTCCTTACCATCATGATACAAGCTTGCCAACCTCAACTTCTGTAAGAAATGCATTTGCTCTTCAGCTTTCTGTGACCAAGAGCCATGGAAGTGGTTAGACGGGTGCTCTCTTTTGCTGACTTGGAACCATCCGGAATAGCTCCCTCCACATATCCTGCACTGAAAACTGCCATGTTCTCCATGTTTGTCAAGGAGCAAACCCCAGGCTTGGCCCTTTGCTACTTGAAGATATCCTCACTCCTTAAAGGAAATAACCAAGTCACCCAGTATGAGCTTCATCTCTTTTCTCCTCTTCATAGCATGGATGGCCTTTCTTCTCACCCAGTCTTGGAGTAAGAACTGCTCTTGCACTTTGCCAGTGTTAACATCCCCATGTGCCTTTCCCTTCCTCACTTCTTCCCTTCCTGGTTGTTTGTCCTGCTAATTTGTCTCCCCCCCACCACCAACTCCCTGAAATTTCAAGCTCTTCATACCCTTCTTTGTTTACAAATATGCATAAGCATATTTTAAGAAAAGCCTCTCTCAATCTCCCAACCCCCAAGCCAGCATCCTATTTTCACAGCTCTTGAAAGAAGAGTCCACTTCCGGACCCCCCACTCTGCCCTTCCCTCCTTGCAATCTGGCGTCTGCCCTGGTCAGTCCACTGAGACTCTACAGAACCAAAGGTCACCAATGACTTCCTCATGGCCAAATTCATCGGTACGGTCTCCCCTTTGCCCTTCAACCTTCTCTGTAGACCCCAACTCTGTTGATTATACATTTCTTTTTCATTAATATTTATTTTGCAACCAACTACCTTATGTCAATCACAGGGCGACCCTAGGGACTCAGGCGTGGAATGATTTTTCATGGCCCTGTATTTTCTCATTTCTTCTATTAGTTCTCTGATATCTTTTCTAGTCTCTCTAGCTCTTATCATCCCCAAATATACGCTTTCCAAGACCTGTCCTTGGTCCTCTTCTCCACATCCCTCAGTCACACCCTTGTGACTTCAGCTATTACTTCTGAGAATGATTCTAAATCTCCTCCTTCTCCAGTCCTTCTGATGCCTCATGAAAAGCTCTCAGTCTCCTAATGCTCATACACTGAACTCTTGTCATCAACCTACGCCTCTTGTATTTCTTCTAGTGGTTCCTGGCACTGTAACACAGTCAGGCTCACAGCCTTAGCAGCGTCGCTTTGGATTGCTTCCTACCCTCCTTGCTCACTTCACCTAGATTGCCAAAGTCTGCAGTCTCCCCCAAAACAATTTCTCATATTTATCTCTTCATCTACATTTCCATTACTGTGAAGCAGGAGCCCATTAACTTCACATTCCCTGGGCTGGGATGAAGCTCAGTGGTACAGTGCTTGCCTAGGATATGCCAAGTCCTAGTTTAATCCTCAGCACCACAAACAACAAAATAATATAAAGTCATTCCCCAAAGACCTCCAGGATTTGGGGCAATAAAAGCAGATTGCAGGGGGCTGGGGTGATGGCTCAGTGGGAGAGTGCTCGCCTACCATGCATGAGGCACTGGGTTCAATCCTCGGCACCATATAAAAACAAACTAATGTATCCACCTAAAACTAAAGATACATAAATAAATAAATATTTTTTTAAAAAGCAGACTGCATGCAGTATACTATTATTTAATATTTTTAACTTAATAGATCTGCATTGTTTTTTCCTCTAGACTCATCCATGGCAATAATCTATGGAACCAGAAGTTCCATAAGCAAGTTATATTTTTCTAATACATATGTACACTATGTTATTTTAAAAATTTGAATGCCACTTAAATTTACTGAACATACCACAAATAATGCACTCTCCATTCTTTGAAAAACATTTTTTTGATATATAAATTCCTTATTACAAGTGTTTCTATCCCCAGTCTTTTGGGTTGGGTCTTCAAATTCATTTGATTAAATCTTACAAAGTAACTGTTTAGAATTATAACTACATCCCATTAGTCTATATTGTACAAAAACTCATCCTCCATCTAGTCCTACCTAAAATCCTCATCCAGACTGTTGTCTCCAGTCTGAACAGACCTGCCCTCCCAACATCATTTCTGACTGCTTGGGCATCCTTATCTCAGACTTTATGGAACCAATCTCTGCTTTTCACTGCCTCTCGTACTCTCCCTGCCCTGTCCCCCACCCTTCAGCTGCCAAATTGTCTCTCCCTTCCCCCATCTGCAGCCTCCTCAAAACCACCCTAATTCCTCAGCTGGAAGTAATCTTTCTTTCCTCCAACACCCACCTTCCTCCTGTACCCATATTTTCCTTTTGACACTTTTCACTTTCTACTTTTAATTTCTGTTCTGTAGTCACATTTTCTCTCCTGTATGTGCTTAACTTCCTTGAGAGAGACTCTGGTTCTGATTTACCTATTGTATCCTCCAATTACTTAGCAAAGTACGTGCACACAGAAGAAAGAAAAAGAAAACAGCAAGCCCACTATATCTTGGTTGTATAAATGAATATGTGAGTCATGTAACATTTTGGGATAAGTGAATTTTGATCAAAGTAGTTGTCTTATCAAGTAGAATTTTTTTTTCAACAATTTATTTGTACTTCCATGGTGGGGATTCAGGAAGGGAGACAAAGGAGCTTCTTATATGGCACTTTTTGTCCTATCTTTTCCTACATTTACTTTTATTTAAATCGCACAAATGAGTTATACTGCATGTAAGTGTAATATGTCAAAATATACTCCACTATCATGGATATCTAAGAATAGCAAATATAAAAGTTTAAAAAAATAAATCACAAAAACGAAATGGATGCAATAAAGTACTTTCATCATAGAGTTATAGAGGAAGAGGGGCTGTTTTGGATGACAACTGAAATTTTTATTTGGTTTGTTGCTGTTTTATTTTCAATAGGAAGATTTCTAAGAAGAGCAAGTTTTTATTTGTTTGTTTGTTTTAAGTGCATTGTTTTCTCCTTCTACCATGGCCATCCTTCCAGTAACTATAAATAATGAAAATCTTATAGAACTGTATAAAATTTCTTAGAGGGCTCATTTACTTCCAGAAAGATGCTTCTGTAAGTGGCTGACCACAGCTAGAGAAGAGTCCTGAGCTCTCAGAGTTTAGTTTGACACGTCCAGAGAAAGCCCAGAGCAAACTGCTGCTCAGTAGTGGAGCAGGGATGTCCTCCCAGCAGAAACCCTTCCTCCAGCCCAAGAGGATCCTGCACACTCCCCTCTCACTGTCCAGTGGTTCAGGGTCACACTTCAGAAAATGCTTCTCAGGAAGCTGAAATCTTTGCATTCATCAGAACCCCCACTTTTGCTCAAATAGAACATAAACAATTCTTCCAGGGTGGAAGAAAAAAAAAAGGACCTTTTGCCAAAATTTCAATCTTAGAATTGTTGATGATTCTAGACTTCAGTTTCATAAAGTTTTAAAATTTTTCCTTTCAATTTTATGAGAGAAGGAAAGCAGATAATTTAAAAGAAAGAAAGAAAAAAAAAAAAAAACGCAAGAGAGATGTCACCTAGAGCTAAGAGCATCAGCACATGTTGAACTCCATCAGACACCTGCTGTCACCAGTCAGTGTTTCTAATGTCGACAGAGATGGTCTAGACTTTGGAATTTTTTTTCTCTTCTCTCAAAATTCCTTTCTAGAATATTGTTTCCCATGATAAAATATGCTATAGATTGAGCTGCGCACAGTGGCAATGCCTGTAATCCCAGGGACTTGGGAGGTTGAAAAAGGAGTATGATAAGTTTGAGAGGCCAGCCTCATCAACTTATTGAGACTCTGTCTCAAAAAAAGGGGGGGTAATGTGCTGAAGAGATAAGGATTTGGAGATGTAGCTCAGTGGTAAAGTGCCTCTGGGTTTGATTCCCAGATTAAAAGCAACAACAACAACAACAACAACAGAATGTGCTATAATGTCTGTGTCCTCTCAAGCTTCATGTTTTGAAATCCTAACCCCCAATGTGAAGAAGGTATAAGAAAGTGGGGCCTTTGGTAAGTGATTGAATGGGATTAGTGCCCTATAAAAGAGACCCTGGAAAGATTTTTTTTACCCTTTCTACCACATGATGATACAGAGAGAAGACCGACATTTAAAAACCAATAAATGGACCCTCATCAGACAATGTTGCCAGTGCCTTGACCTTGGACTTCCCAGCCTCTGGAATTCTGAGAGTAAATTCCTATTGCTTATAGGTCTCCCAGTCTGTGGTTTCTGTTATAGCTGCCCAAACAGACTAAGATAAAATATAAATAAACAATTAAAATTTCTTTCTTATCTGACCCTAGAAATCTCAAATTGGCCTTTGGATCTACACAACTAGTATATGACTCAAATTGTTGGTCAGGCCTACCAGTTTTACTTACCACTCTAAAGCTAAAACCAGAGGGAAAATACTTTCAAACAAATATACAAAGTGCTCCTTTTTCTACTCAAGAGAAATGATTATCTATGTGGTTGCTTCTGGGTTAACTAAGGGTTCAGTTTATTCAGTGAGCATGTGAACTTGATCATTCTCAGCTGGTAAGTGCTGCCATCTTGAACACTGTGCTAGAATCATAATTCTGGCACTAAACCTCAGCTGTGATATTCAAGTACAAAACTCAGCCTGCGCGGGTCAGGGCCATCATTGCTTTAGGCATTATCAGCCAATTCTCTAGGAAAATGAAAATAATCTGCTATGATGTCAAGAAACTTCATAGACTCATAGGATAATAGAGCTGGAAATGGCCTCAATGGATGATTCCCTTGGACATGTCAGCATGTCCCAGGTGCCCCACGTGTTTTGTGTTGAGCTGCTTGTTCTTTATACACGTCCACACCTCTGCCTCAAGGCCTGTCACTAGCACTCTTGACACCACAGACGGAGAATACCCCCAGAGATTCAAGAACAAGTCCCAGAGTCTGCCAGACAAAGCCCAGCAAGACCCCTGGCATAACAGTAAGATCACGTGCTGGTGGGTTGGGAGCCAGAGGAGCCAAGAGAACACTTCATTTGAGATCAGGACCAACAGCATGAAGCAGAGAGCAGCCGTGCTGCAGCCTCTGTATGATTTGACATGATGTTCCCCAAAATCCCAAGAAAAGAATCCATAAAAGCAACACTAAAACATCTACCATCAAAATCTCATTTTAACAACCTTTTCAACATCGTCCTTACATAAGCACATAAAGAAGGCACGCTCTTATCATGATTTTCTCCAGCCCCTTCAGGTTGAAGAGGGCTTCAGTGTAAGTTCTAAATGTAACACAAGGTGGATATGAAAACTCAAAGGACATTTTTAGGAGAAACAATACATGATAAAATGAATGTAAGAAAAGAGAACAGAGGGACTTCAGCAGGGGCAGAGTGGTTTTGACTAGAATAAAAAGTGGAACAAATGAACTGCAATGAATGAGATCTTCTGAGGAACTCAAGCTGTGGCAGCAGAGCTTGGCTCTAGGTCTGTCCTGTTATTATGCTCTTGCAGCTGACACTCCACCATCCTCGACTTTACTTGCTAAATGATTCACTGCAATCTGCAGACTAGCCCCATCTGACCCCAGTACATCATGACATAACTTTTGACAACAGCTTCTAATGGTAATTTGATCCCTGTAGAAGAATTTTTAAAGGTATGGCTATGAACATAAGTGAACAAATCTATTACACATCTCTCAAAGAAATGGGAGTTTCTATAAAGCGCTTGCAGATGCTTTGGGAGGGAAAGAGTTGCATGACTTAGTGTTATGCAATTACTTAGTGTCTTCCCTCGTTTTGAGCATTTCTCTGAATCTTTAAAAAAATAAATTCTGTCTGTGCCATTAATACTTATTCATTTTTTTATATTCCTACTTTGACCACTCACTTTTTCCATCCAGTTAATTTTTTTTCCTAAACACTGAGTTTTGGTAGTGATTCAGTATCACTACTGATTTTCACACTATATAACTCAATTATGTTATTAAACATTTGACAGAAATAAAGATACTTACCACCTCTAAATAAGTCGCAAATTAAGCCATGACCAGGCCAATTTTCTTTTCTTCAGAAAGACACTAAATTTTGGGAAACTTTGTCCATAAAAATAAAGTTTGCCTTTACTACAACTTTTTATTATCTTGAGAAATTTGAGATGCCAGCTTATATAACACTTTCAGGGGTTGTGACCTTATATCTTTTCCATCACAGTGTGATTTCTGGTTTATAAACTCTACTGCTAATTTTCAATTCAGGCAGGGCTACCTTGAATCACCCCATCCCTCGTTAATCATTCTGTCCCTTTTCTCCACCTTACAGATATTTCATAACTATATGTCTCTCTCAATCACTCAAGCCAGTACCAATGGCATTATTTTTTCCTCAAATTTCTCCTTCTTATAACTGACATAGCTCACTAGAATTGTTAAATGCTCACCTGGGGAAAAAATGTAAGTTGGTTTCCTCATAGATAAGCCAATAGCCACACTAAAAATCTTAATAAAAGTAAAAACAAACTCTTATTGGATAAAAGTTTCTACAGTCATTCTGATATGGGTTTGTAAAAATACACTGTTTCCAGACTGACCACAGTGTGAATTCACCTTTTTTTTTTTTTTTTTTAGAAGGAAGAGGTCAGAAATTGTTATGTGCATAGGAAAAGACTAATCTGTTTATATTAAATTGATAAACTGAGTTTTTAGGATTCTGCCACCTTTTAAAAGCCGAGTAAGTCCAAGCAGATATGATAATCTCTGTGGGAACTATTGATTGTTTGTTATTTATGTGAAGTGGGAAGAAAAACAGAGCATGAGTCTGAAGGCAAGAAATGGACCATTCTTGAGAGTCCTTCCAACTTAAGGATAGGTTTGATTTGTCCAAGGATAATTCTACTCTCTTGCCTGTGTGACAGACTTCTGGTTCACATAAAAAGAATTTTGATGGAGGCTTCTGGGAAGCCTAGATCTTAAGAAAGATGCCCAAGGAGCCAGTGTCAGCCAGAGAGAGAAGCAGGTGCTGCCCTGGAGGTCATCCTACAACCACACAGAAACCCAGCCTGAACTTGGGGCGACAGGTGCAGGGGAAAACAACCAGCCTGTGCTTCTTGGGATAGCTGTGGCCTCTGACCACTTCCCCCAAAGTCCACCAGACCAAACACCTTGGAACTTTCTCATCACCCCTGCGCCAGTTGTGAAAGAGTTTTCTGTTATTTTCAGATGAAAACATACCAACACTGCTTCTAAGCATCCCACTGTGAATACACACACTAGGGAACCATTCATTTAGGAAATTCTCTGTGCCTCCTTCCAATTCCTCAAAATTTTAGTTTTTAAAGATATCCTCTAACATTAAGTTCGTAGACATGTGTTAAGAAACAGCTGGGTTTTGTTTTTTATAAATATCCTTGATATTTCATCAGTATGCTAATACCTAGAATAATGTTGTCTCCAAAAAATCTACAGACCACTAGAAACTATTTTTCATTCCATAGCAAACCTTAATGATTTTACAACTGAACATCCTTTTTTTTCATATAAGAAATATATACGTGGAATGAAACATATCTATTAATAATTAAATATGTAAAACACTATTAAAATGAACGCAGAGAACAGTCAGAAAGTATTGATTTCTATGCCACCAACATATTGAATATAGCCAGTCAATATAAAGAACATTTAAAATAAGAGTATTTCAACAACCCTCCCCAAATTAGTTTTAGGTTTTTTTTTAATATTTATTCTTAAATTTTAGGTGGACACAATATCTTTATTTTACATTTATGTGGTGCTGAGGATCGAAACCAGTGCCTCGTGCATGCTAGGCGAGTACTCCACCACTGAGCCACAACTCCAGCCCTCAGTTTTAGGTTTATATCACTGACTGCCTAGAGATTATCTATCTGGTGAGCTAGGATTACATAATCTCTAGGATAATTAACTTGGTTTTCCATTTTCAACTGACTTGTAAATTAGTAATAAAATTAACCCAATTCAGTAAATGATTTTAAAATGTATTTCTACATACTTTCTACAGTTAGAAGTTTTGCATTTGCTCTGAAGTGTCACAGTGACCTTTGACCCAGCCCATGAGTTTAAACACCCACATAGGTGAGTAAAAGCCAGTAAGATAAAACACAAAATGAAGTATGCCATTTGAATTCTTTCACAAAAGAGTCACTTTTATTTCAAAAAATTTTTTCATTTAAATCTACTTATTTCTATAATAAGTCACCTCCTCAATTCGCCTGTAATATTTTAAGTATATGAAAAGTTGAGTGGGATCTTTAGATAAAGACTTCCACTCTACTTTAATATACTGTCAAAAATGATTTTTAAATATTTCAGAAAGTTTTTAACTGCTAAAAGGCAAAAGTTTGCCATTTGCTAGAAAATTATCAAAACTATTTTAGCTTATTTGGAGCAGGCATTAAGGTTATTGATTTGGGGGAAAAAAGAAAGAGCTAAAGTATTTTTAAGTGAAGCATCACATAAGTGCAAGAACGCATTATAGGAACAACATAAGAAATGACATTTTGTGCTGCTGCACACATTTAGGTATAAAGAGAATTTTCAGGCAAGGAATAAAACAGAATAATCCAGTAAATATACCCCCCTCTCTTAAATTATTTTCTCTATTGATTGGATTCCTTAAGATAGCTCACAAAAATAGAACACCTGTGGCCATAAAAGTTAATCTAAAATAAAATAGCAACTTAATCATAAGCCCAACATAAATTTGGCCTCACCCTCATGTTAATAATTTAGGGTTTTGGTTTGTTTTGTTTTGGTTGAAAATATTTATTTCATAGACAAACAGTTCCAGAGTGCAAACATTTGTCCTGTTAAAGTGAAGCCAATGTTTATTTTAGCGCTGCCAGGATACCTAAGTGTTGTGTAAATGTGAAAATACGGCTGGAGAAACACTTACCCAAAAGATTCTGTCTGTGAAGACAATGAGAGTGTCTTGAAATATATCCTTTGGTGTGAGTTTATGGCAATAAGGAATTATGTTTCAATTATTTTGAAGTATCCAGTGTGGAAAAATTATTCTAACTAGCTTTCTGCTCATTTTTGAGGCTTCAAAAAGTTATGCTTGAAAACTCAAAGGTTTCCTCACTTTCCCTGTCTGCTATTGACAAAGGTCGAGTGGCGAAAAAAGTGAAGGTCTGAAAAAAAAAAAAAAACTGGCCTGGGTACAAAAATACACGAGTGAGTGTAATCCTAATCCTAATGTCTGTATACAGATACCTAGAGATAGAGCATGTATGGGTGTAGGTAAATAAATGAGTCTGTTAACTGTCTTCCATCATATTCAGCAATTGTTCGATACAAGCAGAATGATGGGCTGGGGTTGTGGCTCAGTGTTAGAGCCCTTTCCTCGAATGTGTAAGGGACAGGGTTGGATCCTCAGCACCACATAAAAATAAATAAATACATGAAAGGTACTGTGTCCATCTACAGTTAAAAAATATTTAAAAACAAATAAGAGCAGGGGCTGAGGTTGTGGCTCAGTGATAGTGCCCTTGCCTAGCACACAGGAGGCATGGGGTTTCATCCCCAGCATCACATATAAATAAATAAATAACAAAATGAAGGTATTGTGAACATCTGCAACTAAAAATAAAAAATAAAGTAAAAGCAGAATGTGTATAAGAACATTGAATTAATGACCTATTTCAAATATGTTAAGGAAGATAAATACTGTTTTTTATTGTGCCCTAACCCATGTTTTCTGTGGCCTGGAAAACATTATATTAGGTGAATCTCCAGAGATCTTTGGATCAGTTTGTTTTAAATGAACATAAGAACTTTTCTAATTAAATGGGGGACATTTACAGTTGATCTGGCTTTCTCTCCTTCCAAATTCATAATCGTATCACTAATTCCCTTACCCTAAAAAAAATCTAATTCACAGTATTAATTGCATTCAAAATGATTTGGAGAACATATGAGAAATCTGGCCCAAGTTCACAAAGCATCCTTTTTGCTATCTCTCCACTTGCCTGCCTACCTCTATTTAGCTTTGGGTTTATTCACTGTTCTGCAAATAAAACAAACCAATAGCTAATTGCTCCTTGCAGAGACATGACAGGGAAACAGATACACTTGATTAGTGTGTACCTGAAATGTCAGCTAGTGTATAGTCTGTCTCTAGATGAGAACACACACAAATAGGTCCATGTATATGTCTACATACTTAGTGGTAGGGCCGGACTTTTAAAAATAGCTATCTCAGTTTCACACATACTTTGGTCATGCAAATCTCAGAGATTTCCCAGTTTCTCACCTTCAGTAATGACTTGAGTTCAGATGCAGATAAATTACATAGAAGTTGCTTGGATATTAGTCATTTAGACTTGAAATTTTCCAGGACAGAAATTACCCTGGACAATTACTCAAGGACATTTTAAATAGAAAAAGAAATATTACTATTAAAAATACAAATTTATGTAGACAGCTTTCAAAAGTGTTAGTTTTATCAGTTAATGAAAGTGTTTGTTACTGATAATATGATAGAGATTAAAGAGAGACGTGCATTTTTGATGACTGTATTTGACTTAAATTCTGTGAGCAATGTGAAAGAGGATTATGTTTACAGACCAGCATCTATCAGTGGTTTTACAGTCTATAGATCTCTATGTGAATAAAGATAGTTGTGGTTTGATTCATTGCCATACGTTTATTAATACCAGGCTTTACCTTAGGCTATTGCTTACAAGCCTGTTTAGCAGTTTTTATTCAAGGCAGATTAATACTCTTGACAGAGGGCTCTACTCACTGATGCAGTTTTGTGGCATCTACACAATTAACTTTCCTTCATTGCACATCAGTGGCATGTTAAGTTTTTCCTAACAACCTCTATGGATGCATATAATTTCATCACGATATATGAAGCATGTCCAATAAAAGGAACATTGATGGGTACTTTGGCTCAATATAGCAGCAAGATTTTATAGAGTCTGGACCAAAGAAGGTGAAATTTGATCATTAAGCCATCCTTCTATTCCTTGGTCCTTTCCCAATGGTATGGCCATGATAGAAACTACAGGCTGCTATGAAGGATCTGAATGGAGAGATACCCAATTTGTTTGCAAAAGAAGAATACTGAAGTTTTTACCACTAACTGAACCTCAGAATCTAATCACACATCCTATCCACAGGCCAGTTACAAAATGCTCCACAGGTAAAGTGTTCTCATCAAAGTGTCCCAGGAATTTCACTGAGAAAATGCTACAACCTTCACTTACCTTACCACAGTTTGTCTGTCTGCACATGCATGCGTGAGAATGAGTATGTGTGCATACATCTATGTGTTGTGTGTTCTACAAATGTTTTTATCAACATGCTGTACAAATTATTAGTTTGACTATTTTTGTCAGTCTGCTCATTAAAAAATGCCCTAGTATATACAAATTAATTATGTTAAGTTTTTTATTGTTACATCTTTAAGTAGTTTGTTCATAAATCTTATTTGGATTTGCAGACCACTGATTTATTTTTCTGATGAACATATGAAAGTTTAGAAAGCTCTATCTTCAGGGCATCTTTTCCAGCACTTCTGGGCTGTATTACAGTGCATAAATTTGTCCACCAATCTTTTTCTTCTGTAAACACATATCTCAATTTCAGTGACCCTAAAAATCCAACGGTACTTGAGTTTTAAAGGGCATGAAATTACTTAAGTACAAAAAAGAAAGATTTGTTCTAGAGGAAAGACATGGACAAGAGGATATAAGTCAAAATGTTGATTCTTCTTCACTGTGACACTGGAAGTGTGGTGGGAGGAAGGCAGCTGATTGGAAGATTTCCTTGAGTCCAGTGGAATCTTGCTTCTAAGGATGCCAGATGGCACCTTATTGCAAGGCTCAGCCAGGACATAAGAATAAAGCCTGAATAAAGGTAAGAGAAAAGATCTTCCAACTGAGAATAAAGATGAGCTCTAGAGGAACAAAGGCAGAAGAAGAAAAAAGAAAATTGTAGAAAACTTGAACAGGTTGAGCTTTGGCAATGGACTAAAAATAACAACTACCACTTCTTATAATTCACGGTTAGGAAAGATAGAAATGAGTATCTTAATTTTACAAAGGACAAAGCTAAAGGGAAGCAAAATGCCTTGTACCTGCTTTACCTGGTTAACACTGGGTCACTCAGGTGAAGTAAACTGGCATTGAGATTCCCCACTCTCCCTGGTTCCCACGTAAACATGTTACATAGAGTACACCTCCAACACTAGAGATAGCAGACCTATAACTTAACATTTGAGCACCTCAAATCTCCACTTAGAAGAATTTTAGAGAAAAAGACACTTGAAAGTAGCCAGGCAGGACAAGTTGTCCAGAGGCTGAAGTACAAGTGAAATCCTGGAAGACTTTGAGTGGTAGGCCTACAAGGTCAGCCCCTGTAGAACACCAGGAAAACTTCAAGGGTGCCTCTGGTCCATTTCATCACATTGCTTCAACCCAGCTGTGATCAGGCCAGGCACAGTGCAGAGTGCCTGTAATCCTAGCACTTGGGAGGCTAAGGCCAGAGGTTAACTTGAGCTCAGGAGTTTGAGGCCAGCCTGAGCAACACAGTGAGACCTCCTTCTCAAAACAAAAAAACAAAACAAACAACAAAAACTACTGTGATGTGCTTCAAAGAACTTTTAAAACCACATTGCTTTGATACATGTATAGTGTGGATCCAGTTACAAGAGACAAAACCACAAGACCTTTATCTGCACTTCAAAGTCAGAAAAAGAATATGTAAGTATAGGTAATCTCCCAAATTGCCAACCTAATTCTCAAAGCCCAAACACTTCAAATCCTAAGTGTGGATACAGCATTGCACCTCAGAAAAGAGGAGGAGATAATAACTGCATGGAGGAATGACATCACAATACCAGGATGATTTAGCCACAAATGAAAGATGAGCTATCTTCTAAACACAGAAAAAAAGTAACAAAACAGTACAGAGTTTTGCCTTAAAGGACAAGACAGAAACATCTAAAAAATGGGAGATAAAAATCTACATACATTGTTTTGGTATCTTTTGTTTTGATCCTACTGCACGTCTATGTGAATTCAATTTGAGAGTTTTTAATCACTGAGACTCAAGAGATTTCAGTGGCTAAGGACAGTTCTCAGTCCAAGACTTTTCTACTCAATCAGAAACTCTCTAAAGTTTGGCAGCCTGGAGCCCAACACCACAGCAGGGGTTACTTCAATCCTTGACACCAACTATCAGGCGGTAACCAACAGAACCTCTCTAAATGTCCAACAGGAAAGGGCCTTTGGGGATATTCCTCAAGGGATTCCACCCCTAGGTCACTCAGGTCTCAGGTCTACAGGGGTTTTCCTCCTTATCAACATCCCTGATCTTAACTACAGACCTGAACAGATAGGGATAAAAGGAAATGCAACAGAACTTGTTCTTTGTAATCACCAAAGTACTTAATCCAGAAACTTTAGGGAAAGTCTTTCCTTCTCTAGAATGAGAAATTTCACTTACATCATGGATGGTCCAGCATCTGATCTGAACTCACATACACACTAAAGTGAGTAACTGTTGTCGACTTTAAGTGCAATGCTATGTCACGGGTGGGGCAGTGTCAACTTCCTAATACCAAGAGAAAATTCACCTATCACAGGGCTACCGAGATGAAGTAACATGCAGCCCAGAGGGCACAGATTTCTGCTTTATGTAAATCAGAGCCTGTCACGGCACGCATGATTCACTGCTCAGGGTGTACTCTCCTGTGACGAATGAGTCCCGCTTAATTTGGCAGTGATTATGCGGGTTGCTGGCCCTCTAAACCCCTTTGAACTTGTAATTGCTGCTGGTTTAAATAATGAACATTAAGGGTAGTTGGATTCATAAAACTGTGGATAACAACATTTTTTCTCTCCCCCCCCCCTTTGTTTTGATGCAAGAGTATATTCACACATACACACACACACTTCTGAGGCCACTGATCACTGTATCATGCCAGGCTGTTATCTAAATAAACTGCAGCCTTGTTCAAGGGTTGGCCAGGGAGGGCAGATTTGAGGTGGGGGAAGTATGGGGCGGGTAGCAGGGGGAGCATCTGGGAACTGTGCAAGAGGAAGATCAGACAAGGCCTGGATGCTGTAGGAAAGGAGGAGCAAGGGCACTCATGAATATTCACAGCTAGTCACATCTGTAGCAGGCTTGGTTTCTACCTTTCTTCCATACGGTGCGACATAGAACACTGGTGCAAACAAAAGGGGAAATTCTGCAGCTTCATCAGGCTCCAGATTACTCATGGCAGTGAACTTTCTTTTCTATGCTTTTTAAATTCTACATAAGCAGGAGGTGCCCTTTATTTCTATAATGAAAGAAAACCACCTCATCCCCACATCCACAAAGAGGGAGAGATCATACACTCACACGGCACATGGATGACTCAAAGCCAGTCCTCCTTTCCCCCATATTTGCTCAACATTTGGTGAAACCCCCAGTATTGTTTGATCCAGTAAAAAAGACAAATTTTAGTTTTAATTTTTTAAAAAATGAAATGGTATTGATAGAGGGGCAAGAAACCAAAGTTAGCCAAGTCAGCTAGCTCTTACCTTCCCTGAAACAACAAAGAACGAATGATAAATTTAGCAGTCTCGTGTTCAGTTTTCAAACACTGCTGAGATTTATAGCTTCACGGCTCCGAAGACAAACTAAGCTGCACACAGAAAGCTATCTGTTTTTGATTTCACTCTTTCTCCAGTTTTTGTTCTTTTTTCTATTTGCAGTTTTTTGTTTTTTTTTTTTAACTCTACATTTTCTTTTTCCTGGTGTGAGTCGAATATCAAAGGCCAGTGCTGTTGGTAAGCCTCCAGCCTGGAAAAGCCACTCAATGGGATGTTATTAAACCTGCGTCACAACATGGCAGACAGTGATTAATAGCAACTGTATCAACGGTAGCAACTTTAAAAATAATGTCCTCCAGCAGCTCACAAAGGGGTCAGGGAAATAAGAATAAGAAACGTAGAGGGGAATCTAGAGCCCAAAAGGTTCTTGAAGAGCACACAGTGCACTGGGATTGGGCTTGACAGAAAGGAAAGAGAAATCCTTACTATTATACATATGATAGAAACTTTGGTCTTTAAACTAAGTCGCTTATACTTAAAACAGCTACACATTAGTTTAAAATGAAGTCTGTGTACGACTTAGGAATCATTTTTATTGATGTAATGGTGTCCCCCAAAATAACTAGCAGATGGATTCCCACCCCCTCATTGAAACACTGAAACAAATTGCAGAATTGTCAAAATTTTATCGTGAAGGCACACACTCTATAAAAAGGTTGATTTAAATGAATTGTAAATTTGCTTCATTGCACAATATTTTTCTAAAATTATAACCGGAAAGTATTCTCTGTTTAATTTTTTAGCATATCCTTTCGCAAAACACATCTGCTGTGAAGTATTTCTAATTTGTGCTAACTGCTTTTTAACAAACACACAGTTGTCACTATGCCATCTAATTTTATTGGGGCGAATGTACATTCCATTCCCTTTCACTTTCTTCAATCATAAGAATTTTGACCCAATTCCAAGGAGGCAAATTAACGAAAAGTGATACTGTTATTTGAACTCCTCATGGCAGAGAGTAAAGGTATGAGGAAGGATGCACAGGCAGTCGAGTCACAATCAAAGAGAAGGCAAAGGAGAAGTGGTTGAAACTGGGAGGAATGCACTGTACAGAAAGTGGGTCAGACTGTCCAACTATTAGGAAGACCGTAAGCAGACTTTAAAATGGTATTAAAGTATTGAAAAAACTGCTATTTTACTAATAGACTGAAGAATGTGATGAGGCAAGTCAGCCAGTGAGGGATGGAGGACAACATGACCCTTACCTCTGAGGAATAAAAATGAAAATCACCTAGTTACACTCTTTTGGTGTGCCACTTACTTCTACCTCACACCCCTCTTTTGTGTTTTGTGGTTCACATCATCAGGAGAAATGGGATTCTATAGTGTTTAGGACAAAAGGGAGAAAATGACACCAAGATTTTTACATTTTTTTTTCACCTTCAAAATTATTATGGAAATTTAAAAATGTTTCCCCCCCTTAAGAGCCAACATACTGATAAGAGCCAGTCTCACATGGTGATTCATGCAGGCAGTGTGATGAGTACTGTGCCCACACAACACCTCCTTTGTCCATCCTGACAGCCCTGGGAGGAAGCTCTATTAATTATTCCCATTTGACAAAGGAAGAAACTGAGGCTGTTAAGACTTGCCCTCAACTAACAAGAGACATTGAAGCCTTCTCCAAACTTTCAATCACTGTGATCACTAGAATATTTTCTTCATATTTAGAGTATAAAATCTAAATACTCAAAATATCTTGCATGGTCATCTTCCTGGAGTCACAGAAAACAATGAAAAACAATAACTGCATCTAACCTGTATCTAAATAATTCAAAGAATGGGTTATCTCTTTTTTCACAGCATAGTACCTAGAGCATGTGCTTCAGAAGAAGGGGAGACATGGTTATCACGCCAATAACCGGCATCATCTCATTACTGTTTTAGATATATTGTGCAATTTCAATCTAACAAATTGATAATTTGAATTTTTCAAAATGTGTAGGAAACATACAATCTTGATACATGCAAATTCCCATTTCATTTACACAACTAAGCAAGGAGAATAAAAAATTATACTCATGTAGACTAATTTTAGTCTGGCAATGACTAAAACCAGGAGTTAGACTTCTTGAAATATCCAAGAATCCAAACAGGTTTCACCCATTCATTCATTAACCAGCAAATAATCCAAAACTGCCTTTAAATGTTCCCGTACAACAGAAGAAATATATGTTATCAAGATGAAAAGATGATTACAATTTGTTGTCCTCACTAATCTGAAGCACTAAGGCATACATAAGGCAAAACCTCAAAAGAACCAAGCGACCAAGTTAGAGATGGCAAGCTGGGGTGCTGTGGCCCCACCTGGAAGGTTCAGCAGACTCTGGGTAATGGCTATCCCAAACATCACCAGCAGGCCAGGCTCTGCTGGTCCACACTACATTAACTCTAACCTCAGGCCAACAGCCGATGCCCGGACCACCCACAGCTATAATTTATGTCTTGGGTTGAGGTCTGGAGGGGAAAGAGAAAGAGTAATTATTGAGTTCAAACATTCAGACTGTTTTACATATTCTATTTATCTGGTCCCTCACCTACCTTGACACTTCTACCCATTGTACAGATAAAGACATTGCAATGTTAAAAAAATTTGTCCAAAGGACACTGTTACCGAGTAGCCTTCTGTAAATCAAACCAAAGTCTACTGGAACACAAGTCTTGCGTGAACTACTAAGATACTCTTTCTATTTCATTCCGTGCTCAGTAAAGGCTTAAGGACATGTCATTGTCCAAATATTTATTTATTTATTTATTTACTTACTTACTTACTTACTTACTTACTGGTGGTCATAGTAGGAATTGAACCCAGGGCCTTGTACATGCTGGGAAAGTGCTCTACCACTGAGCAACATCCACAACCCTTCTTAATTTTATTTTAACACAAGGTCTCACTAAGTTGCTCAGGCTGTCCTTGAACATGTCATCCTCTTGCCTCAGCCTCCTGAGGAGCTAGGATTACAGGCATGTACCACCATACCGAGCTCCAATGGTTGGTATTTTGATTCTATTTTGTCTACACTGTGCTCCCTCGTTCTCATTCATCTTGGCCAGACTGTGTCAATACAATATGTGCTCTATCTACAGTATACAGATGACAATTTTAAATGAGTATTTGAGAGAGTATTTTTTTTATAAAATCAGCCAACACCACTTATTCAATTAAATTGCACAGCATCCAGGAGCTTAAAATAAATGATTCTCTACATCACTCACAGGGATAAATTTAGAGGCCCAGAGAGAAAGCAAAATATCCTATTGAGCATGTGCCTATGGAGCTATAGAGGGTTAGGAAAGTATGGGGAGGGGGAAGACAGCTGCACATGGCAGAGGGCAGGGCCCAACCGCAGGTCCTGGTCTTAGGTGCTGCCAGTTCATTCCAATTGCTCACAGTGTGGATTTCAGATACAATCCAAACAGAAGTGGCAAAATCCAAAACCACAGGAGCAAACACTGGCTTTCAAGTGCTGTGGGAACACAGACATTTGTTTAAGTAACCACTGTTTTAAAATTGCATACATAGTAACACCAAAATAAACAGCTTGCGATGCTGTTTATTTTAAGATACACAATAGTAATGTAAAGTGTGGCATGCCCTAGATCCGGGGAGCTGGAACATAATTTACAGTTGTAGAGAGCCCTAGGAGGACTCAACTACACGCCAGGACTGTCTACTTCCTGATTAGATAACAGTGAAGGTCAGAATGCATTGCTTTTTTGTGCAGCAAAGAGCAAACAAGCCACCACAAAGACCCTGCTCCTCCTGCTCGCTGTGAATTATGAATCAAGTCCTGTGGAGCGCGGGGTTTGCCAAGTCTCCTCGACAAAGCATGTATTAATCACAGGTCCTGAGGAAGGGTCAAGAGCACCGTCTGACAAACCAGAGAATGAGCCTCCTCCTCAGCTCCCTGAGTCCTCCCCGCCCCTGGTCTAAAAACTGAAGAAGGAAGAGAAGGAAGAGAGAGAGAGAGAGAGAAATCCTGAAAACACACAAGCTGGTTGGGCGCTGAAACATATGTAAAACTGAACTCTAAGGAAAAACAGCTAGATCAAACAAACCTTACGCATGATCAAGAGAAACGCAAATAGTTTGTGGTTTATTTTAGCCATCTGAGTAGTCCTCCCGGCCTCTTCTCTGCTCCCCTTTCTTCCTCCATCCAGGTGCTTTGGAAGAACCTGGGAGGGGTTTTATTTTAGTTTCTTTTCTTGGATAAAGGACAGTATCCCAGACAGTGACCGCTTGTGAGGAGCAAACACCCTTGATCCTGAAGGCATCACCTTGGTGTTTTGGCCTTTCTGTTCTGTTTTACCACTTTGTGAGCTAACTTGTCCCTTTGCTCTTACCCTCACCTGACAAATCATGAGGGGGGTGGGAGGGGAGAACAAAAGAATTTTGATTTTTTTCCATATCCTTGACTTTTTGAGACTTCTGCTTGCCCAAATATCATTCCCTAAAAACTCTCTGCTATGAACTGAATTGAATTGCTGCCACTGCCCCAAGCCAAATTTTTTGTGCTGAGCTCCTAACCTCTAATTGGTCCAGATGGTTCTCAACTTATAATAGTTAATTTATGATTTTTTTCTTTTCTTTCTTTTTTTTTTTTTACTTTACAATAGTGTGAAAATGAGACACACTCAGTAGAACCATACTTTAAATTTCAAATCCATTTCTGGGCCAGAAACGTGCAGAACAATACTTTCTCACCATGAGGGTAGTGGCAGTGAGCTGCAACTTCCAGGCAACCACAAAACCACCAGGGGAACAAATGATACTCTACAGTGCACTGTGTTCCCTGGCCATGATATTTAGGTGCATTAAGTACATTTTCAACTGATGATATTTTCAATTTTGGGTAAGTTTATTGGGCTATAACATCATAAGTCATGGAGATCTGTATTTGAAAACAGGGCTTTCAGAAAGTAATAAAGGCTAAATGAAGTCCATAGGATGGGATCCTAATCTAAGAGGATTGATGGCCCTGTGGGAAAAGGACGAGAAAGCATCCCTTCCCTGTCTCCCTGCATTCATGAGAGGAAGATCACGCAAGGGTAGAGGAAAGGAGGGTGATTGACTTCAGCCCAGGAAAGAGCCCTCACGAGACACTGACCCAGAAACACTTTGATCTTAGACTTTCAGCTTCCTGAACTCTTGGAAGATCACTTTGTTATTTAAGCTTCACACTCTGCGGTATTTTGTTATGGCAGCCTAGACTAACACACTCTTCCCTTGAAGCCACTCATTTTTCCTCCTCTCCAGTCAAGAGTCAAGAGGCCAAACTGTTCTCCCTTCTCTTTCCTCTCTGATTCCCTGGTCTCACCTGAGATCTTCCAGTCACCTGCCTCAAGAAGTCCACAGCATTTGTTGTAGTTCCTCTCCACCTACTGTCGCCACAAGAATGTCACCCTCTAAGCCATTCCCACTTCCCCTACAATTTCAGTGTGCACTAGAATGTTCCAGTCCACCCCACGGCTTGTCTTCACTTTTGAAGGAGTCCACTGGACAAACACCCTTGTAATATCTTGCTTCGCTTAATGCCAATGCCATCCATTTTACATTGCCAGCCCTAGAACTGAGCAGAGATGCTGCACTTCCAAGATCACAGATCCTAAAATTCTCCCTCCTTGACTCTCTACTCTTCACCTGGACTTGCAACCTGTGAGTGGGCTCTCAGTAAACTACCCTGCTATATTTGCCTTGCACAAAGCAGTTTTTAGTTAAAACAAATTTCTTGTCCTCTATTGTAAATACAGTAGACATTTTACAGAAAATTTCAAATGCAAAAAGCCAAAATGTCACCCAGATCTCACAAACCCAAAGATGATTACTCATGTGTTCTGTGCCAAATATAATCATATATATTTTACTTTACAAGAAGGTAATATAGGTGTTTTTAAATTTTATTATTATAATATCCTTAAACACAATTTTGCATAATTTTTCTGTATATTTCCTATTTCTTTATGACAAAATTCTAGTGATGAACATTACATATATGTACATAAATACACCCACCTACACACACACACACACACATACACATTATTCTTAATTTCTGGCAAGTAAAAATATTCTGTAGTAATTTTATTTTACATTTATTTGATTACTAATGACATGGACCATTTTTGAAATGCTTCCTGGACATCTGTAGTTCTTCCTTTCTGAATAGATGTACTTGTCTTTGCCTTTTTATCCATTTCACTTTTTTTCCTTATTGATATGTACAAGGCTTTATTTATTAAGAGCACTAATTATTTGTCTGTATTATGTTGCACATATATTTTCCAGTTGAATGTTTGTCTTTATTTTGTTTATGGTGTTTTAGTGACATCCCAAAGCTCTTAATTTTTAGTTTTACTTAATTTAATCAATTATTATTTGTCTTTATGATTCTTTTTTAATATTCCAAAAGGATTTCACTAAACATGAAACAAACATAGGCACATCACTTCAAAAACTGTTAAATGTGGAACTTATTTTCATGGAGAGTATTGATTAGTTTTCTTAAAACACTAGTTAAGTCATTATTCTAAAGTCATTTATTGAATTATTCTTTCTTCCCCAATTGAATTGAAGTGGTACTTTTAAACTAAAACATTTCTCTATGAGTTGATTTGTGAATTTTTTATTATTCAAATGACCATCCTGTCTATTGGGTTACCTAGTACCACATCATTTAACTTTATAATATATTTTATCACTTGGTGCAAGACCTCCCTCACTTTTCCAGAAACATCTTGAATTTTCTTGATTGCTTAATCATTCAGATGAACTGTAGGATTGTTTTTCTGTCATGATACCAGAAAAGAATATCTCACTGAAATTTTTATTTACCAGCCACCGTTCCAAGATTTATCTAACTCCATCCCTTTCCCACATGTTATCCATACAGGTTTAACATATATATATATATATATCTTATTTTTAAAATTTGTTCTAAATAGTTATACATGACAGCAGAATGCATTTCAATTCACTGTACAGCACAATTTTTCATTTCTCTAGTTGTACAGGATGTAGAGTTGTACCACATGTGCAGTAAAACATGTTCCTAGGGTAATGATGTCCATCTCATTCCACCATCCTTCTTGCCCCCATGCCCTCTCCCCTCCCCTTCCTCCCAGTCTATCTAGATTTGTGTTGTCCTGTTATTTGCTCTTGTCTCTCTTGTTTCTGGGTTGCTACACACTGCCTTAAAAAGGATGCAAGGCTGTGGAGAGTCCATTCCACCATGGGCACTTTGCTCCTAATTCATTTCCACCATACTCTCCACTGGTCCCAGTCATGCTCCTAGAGGAGCCCTTTCCTGAATTCCATCAGTGTTCTTTCCATCTGTAAAAATGCTTCTGCCTCCAATGTACAATTTCAACGGGATTTTGACTTCACCTTCTTCCTTACTACCTTGTGTTATCCACTGTCATTCTTTCTGTTCCCTAAACCCACACTTCAATCTCTCCCCTTGGATCCCTCTCCTCTGCGATGAACCTCATATCCCATTGCTGAAAAGCCCTCTGCTACCCCAATGCCCTGTCTTCTATTCTTTTTTTGTTCCCTTCCAACTTTGCCAACTCATTCATCAGGCTGCAGAATTCAAAGGTAGACCATGACCCCTAAGTGCCAAATTGAAAGGCTTGTTTTTAGTCATCCTTGTCCTTGATCTTTCTATACAATCAACTTCCCCTGCTTTGAAACTCCTTTCCTCCTCACATGATTTAATTATATTTGGTCTGATGTCTTTATTTCTGGTCATTAATTCCTCTCCCCACTCTTCAATGTAGTCTTAGGAAGACTAACTGTCTTCTCTCTCTGTACTCTCTCCCTTACTAACCTTAATAAATGGTATACCAAACATGACTTCTACAAAAAATCAGCCCAGCTCTCAAACTGTCATGCAATCAATTTCCAACTTCCATAGAAGTTCTCCCATTTAGACATAAACCTAATGTGTCCAAACCTGAGTCCTCAATATACCTTTCAAAGCTTTCTTTGCTCTTCTCCCATTCATATTGTATGCTTTAGCTGAAACAGAGTCTGCCTCAAGAGCTATAAAATCTGAAAACCTCTGAGTAGAGAATCATAGAAAGCCTGATTTAGATCAAAACTATCTTCAAAGAAAAAAAAAATTATCCCACCAGTTTCTTACTGCAATGAGATAATTCTGCCTCTGTCACAGGAGTCCTTCCACCTTGCTTAGAGCAGGTCAACAAGACAGCCAGTTTAGAGACATGAAACTGTTCTTCCCACCAGCTTGGCCAGAATGAATAGTGCAGGCTGGTGGACCAATCAATTCTCAGGATGAAGAGCTTACGGACAAAGATGTACAAATCACCTTACAGTTTGTTCCAAAGCTATACTAACATCAGTAAGAATGAGTTTATTACAAGGTTAGTTTGCTGTCACCTATTTTTTTCTCTTCAATTTGAGTGTGCACATTTTTACAAATTGTGTTGACTCATGATACCACTGAAGCTATGACACAGTATGAGTGGTCTCTAAGGTCTTTGCCTTTCTTCTTCTACACATCATGCTATCTATAGGATTTGATTTCCATTCCAGTCTTAGATCAGAAGACACAAGCACAATATTTTTTCTTTGATGAGTGTTTCACCCATACCTAAGTCCAGGTTTCATGGAGTTAAGATAAAGCAAATTCATTATTCCAGTACATTATATGAAAACATTCATGGATATCATTTTATAATAGTCTATTATTTTACCCTTTTCCAAGGGAGTATTTCTAATCTCAGGTAACCCTCAAAACAATGAGGTAAGAAAACAGGCAAAAAGCTGAGCTGAGCTTAACCTACTCCCTCTCTGACATATAGCCTTACACACAGTAAGTATTTATTTCACTGTGTCCTGAAGTGATTGTTTTGGTAAACACATAGAATTAACAGGTTGTCCTCATTACCTGAAGATAGAAAATCACTAGTTTTTTAAAATATAAACATATCCATTATCTATTCCAAAATGGTTGAACCATAGATTCATGAGAATTTACTGGTTTTATTTAACTGATTATACAGTCTTTTCAAACAAGCATGGGGATGTTTGGGGTCGCCATCGACAAGAGTATATATATATATATATATATATATATATATATATATATATA
>NW_026000229.1:40885556-40908536 GCF_001458135.2 Marmota marmota marmota | reverse complement strand
GACAAGAGTATATATATATATATATATATATATATATATATATATATATAATTCTACATGTATATAAAATTTATATATATAAAATTCTCAGATGGGCACAGGAAGCCATCTGAAAATTGATACCTTGATCCAGGGATGTAGCTCAGTGATGGAGCACTTGCCTAGTATATGTGAAACCCTGGGTTCAACCTTCAGTTCCTCAGGGAAAAATAAACAAACATACAAAAACCTGATGCCTGCATGGGAACACAGTCATATTTGATAATCACTTAAACAGTTCACCAGTGAACATAAAAGCTTTGGGATTAAGCTATAAGAGCGGTCTTTATCAAAGAGCTATCAAATAATCAGTGAGATTTTGCCACACAGCTCTCAACTTAGGCTTTGCAGAAACTAATGCAAAAACTGAGCCTATAATTGACTAATAATGACCCCATATTTCCATGCTCCCTTAGCATTTTTTTTAAAAAATCCACTGTGAGGCAGGGCTTAAAACAAATGTAACAACTCATGAGCTGCCTGCAGGTATCTTGAAACACTGAAATGGAACCTATAACTTTTCACCATAGGGAAAAAAATAAGACTGCTTTTATAGAGAATTCCAACGTGTCTCCAAACCTACAGGGAATAATCCAGCATTCATCTCATCTATTGATTAAAAAAAAAACAACTTTTTCTTTTTAAAAGACCAGAGTAGCACCACCCCCAGAACACTTGGGTTATTTATTGTCAGCTTGTGACAGAGTCACACCATATATTCTAGAAAAAGAAATAAGCCATTTTAATTTTACCGTTGTAATATGACCAAAGTCATGGGAGAATCCTTTTCTAAATTATTACTTATGAAATTGCTATATATTTTCAAGCCAAAACTAATTCTGGTTTATTTACAACAGTAGAGGTGTACTTCAAAGAAAAGAAAAAAAAATCTAGACAGTCATATTATAATAAGATAACTGTGGTATTGAAATTAAGAGTATCAACAAGATTTGGTGCAGGGATTAGCAGGAGTGTATCTTCATTATCTAGTTATGTTAGGCAAATCATATTTCAGCAAATTTGGGGCAATGATTGGAAAAGGGCTGGTTGTTGGTCCATGTTAATGTCCTATAATGCTCAGAATAGCTAAGTAATAATATATCTTCATTTTCTGTCATCCCAGTATCCCACAACAATAATCTGTTGAGTTGTAAATTTTTTTTGTGGACACTCAAGTCAGATTCACAAATGTTTGTGTTATCTATTATAACCAAGAAGTGAAACTATAGTTTACAAAAAATTATCTGCCATTATATTGTGACTTGACAACTTATCTACGATTAGATAAAGACAACTTAAATTAGCTGGCAGATTTGGGACTTGGCAATTCAAAATATGAATAGCAAATGTAAAAGCATGAAAATGGCATTACTATTATATTTTAAAAGGATAATACACCTTTAAAGGGTGCCAGTGATTACTTTGCGTATTGTAAACAACTGCTGCCAATCAATTTAGAAAGTGGCACGCAGCACATAAACATAATAAGGCAAATTCCATTCAACCAACCTAATGCTTCCTACCCAAGTCTGTATTTCTTAACAGGAGCAGTAGGGCTGGATATCATCTTTACACTTCATAATCTGTTCCAAATTGCAAAAACAGACTACAGTTCAGAGAAGGCAGGACTTCCAGGAGTCCTCTGAAAATCTGTGCAGTAACAGTCTGTAAACTCAAAATTGATCCTGAACAAATAAGATCACTTTATGACCCTGTCCTGCCACAAAGCTGAAGGATAGTCACTGCTCTCATAGCCCAGGAAACCTGGCCTCTAATTTCTAATAATTCTGCTTCTTCACAAAACACTCTTGAAAACTATGGTCATGTGGAATGAAGAAATGGAAAAGTTTTTCTATGATTTGAATGAATATTCAGGGGTTTCACTAAACAGAATTTAATGGTACTCTATTCTTAGAATTTTAAAGAGCTGAATATTCACATATGCACATGCCTTCTATTTTCCTTTATTCAAGGGTCCTGAATTCCCCATCTCCTTGAATTCTTCCACTTATTTCTAAACAATTATACTTCAAGTGATGTTTTATAAAAATGGATGGTAAACTTTGAGCTAATAATTATTTTTGCTTCTTTTTAATGGTAATTTAGTAAGCATTTCATTCTTCAATCCTCTCACTCAATTACTTATTTTTTAAAATAGGCTTCATTTTTTTAGATTAGTTTTAGGTTCTCAGCAAAATTGGGAGGAAGGCACGGAGATTTCCCCACATACATCTTGCCTCTGCCTCCAGTATACCCCCCCCCCTTATCATACCCCATTCACAGTGGTACATATATTATAATAAAAATGAAACTATGCTGACACATCATTATCACCCAGAGTTCACAGCTAACATTAGGGTTCATTTTTGACGGTGTACATTCTACAGGTTTGGACAAATGTATAATGACATGTATTCACCATTATAATATCATACAGTGTACTTTAAGTGCCCTAAAAACCCTCTGCCCTGCCTAACAGTCATTGACTATTTTTTTTTAAATGACTGTCAGTTAGTAGTCACACAATCTGGGAGTTAATTTTCTTAGCATGTCTCAGGTAGACTTTTTTCTAATCTGGACTGTCTGCGGTACATCAAAATGTTGTGTCCTGAAATGCTTTTGCACAGGGGACACCATGTACCTCCTCACCCCCATGAAAAGCCATTGGACCACCACCTCACCATTGACTTTGCCTCAATGTCAGTCAGCACCCATGTGAACAAAGGTTGCTGAATCCCAAACCCTCAGTCTCCCCTCTGCAGAAGCCCTCATGATCCAATTCTAAATACCAAATTGGAACTACGAGTCAAAGGTTATGACACAGAAGCTTCCAATGTTCCCCTCGCGACAGAGTCAATTCAGTTGCGATATTCTTTCTTCTAGAAGAGTTTCTAGGATTCAACACAACATTAAATTTCTTGGCCTGTCTCTTTAATTTGAGAAATTGTAAAAACGCCGACAGATGGTACACAGAATTGACTTATGTCCTCTATTCTTTACTGAAGAAGGGAGTGCATAGAAACTTTAATAAAGGCAGAAGCTACAGTATGAAGGTCGCTATTAGAATTATCTAGAGGCTCTGGAGACAGCTAGCACCAGAACATGCAGGCTTTCTTTCTCAGACATTCTTTACAGCCAAACAACACTATTGCAGGTTGCCACTGGTGATCACAACCCGGACGGACTTTTAGTACTCTCCTGTCCCAATAAGCACATGATGGATGTGCCATTAGCTCTGAACCTCTGCAACCTCAGAAATTATTCCTCTTCCCACCCCAATCTCCTGCCCCCACCCCTCAAAATCATTATGAAATAGGAAGAACACTCAAGCTTACAGTTAATTGGAAACATTGCAAGAGAAGAGGAATGCTTAGGACAGCATGTCCACGGGAAAATAAATCACCCAGCATTGTTATTTAATGCATTGTGACATCATTTCCTGAAATTAAACAGGGATGACACCAATTCAAGTGATCTCCAGTATAAGGTTCCATTCAAATAACTCACAGATGTTTTCTCCTGGCAAGCAGGAAAACAATGCGAGGGCTCCGTGAGGGGCAGCCTTACTCCTCTGCGTGTGAGAGGGAAGTTCCCTCTCTGCTGGTGTTTTTCAGCTGTGTTCTGCATGTGCATCCACATTAGGATTCCTCAGTCTGTGAGCCTCACTTGTATTCTGTGCACATTTGCATCTCTGAATATGAGAAAGGCTATCTCGTCTCTTACCGTATAAATAAGGCCAGCATTTCATATTTGGTATGAATTTGGCCCATAGCTATTAGTTTTTAAGTAGACCAATCTCCGAATCATAGAGGCACTAATTTTCTAGTAGAAATAACTAGTATCTAGGAAATACTGATTAAGTTAACCAGTTATTCAAGGTCCTTAAAAAGATGTCTACTGATAAAATAGTCACAGTGTTCTCATGGATATGCTTTTGGAAATGGACAAGTACAGCCATTGGCATAGGATAAATGAGGTAGGCAGTACTATGCATTTAACCTCACCAGTGTCTATGAGACACCAGAGGCCTCCAGCAGCTGGAAAACCAAGCACACAATCAAAATTCCAAAATACTTGAATCTGTGCACCATGTTGGAGCATACCAACTGACTGTGTCTTTGGAGCCACACAGCAATCCCACCAGTAGGTAGGGCAGATATCTACTATTTTCATTTTGAAGGTAAGAAACAGATTCAGAAAGACTGAATGACTTACCCAAGACCAGAGAGCCCAAACCCAGGTCTAATTTCATATTCAGTGCCCCTCCGGCTTTCTGAAATTCATTCCACAGTGTCTCTCAGAGAGTCTAGACTTGAACACTCTGAGGAAGCAGGCAAGTCTGTATTCCATTGACCAGAACCCAAAGGGTGAAAGGAGCTTTCTCTACTAAACCAAGGTCCAGTTGAGGCATCACCAGTTTCTTCTCCACCTCCCACTCCATCCCAGAAGGCTCACCAGGATACTCTGTCTCTGATTGATACCAGGACTCCAGGATGCTCTCACCTAGCATCCACAAGCTGCCAGAAAATGTTGATTCAGCTTTTAGAAAGTGAGGTTTAGAGCATGTTCTCTCCTACTAGCAGGTGTTGGGGACTTATTTGTCTCCCTGTCTCATACAGTGCCAGGAAAGGATGTAGTAACTTCCGATGCCCATGTCCATGAAGCAATGCTTCTCGCTAGCCATATAACTAGATTAAACCAAGAATTATAGTTACTTTATATTAAGTACATATGAGTATCTCATTTAACCCCATAATAACTCTATTAGGTGTGTCTAGAATTATCCCCATTGTACAGATATGGAAAATAAGGCTCAGAGTTATGTCTTAAAAAAAATTTACTATATTGCACATTCCACACCCTGTGCTCTCAACCTAAACATTCCACTCCCTCATTTAAGAAAAGAATCCATCAGGATCTGTTCAAGATGAAAAGAAATAGTTAAGGGCTGGGGATGTGGCTCAAGCAGTAGCGCGCTCGCCTGGCACGCGTGCGGCGCTGGGTTCAATCCTCAGCACCACATAAAAATAAAATAAAGATGTTGTGTCCACCGAAAACTAAAAAATAAATATTAAAATTTTTTTTTCTCTCTCTCTCTCTCAAAAAAAAAAAAGAAAAGTAATAGTTAAAAAGCATAATTAGTCTATCTCCCTCCCCCCTTCCTTTTCTCCCTCTGTGCACACATGTGTGTGTATGTGTGTTCACACATACAGTGCAATAACAAATTGGAGATAACTAATTTTGCTGTAACAAGATCTTGATGAACTCACTGAAGAGATATGTTTCTCTAAAGCAAGACACAACTGTATTTACTCATAACTTGGGAACACTGACTCAGAAGGATGATGTATGTTAAAACATATTTTTATTACCAAACTTAGACCTTTACCAAATCTCATGAAACACATTCTAATAGGCAAGATATGAAATAAGTGAAAACTGAGTGGTCGGCTTCATTTCTCTTTCCCACACCTACAGCTATGAAGAGGGGCAAAGCATTTTGCCACGGACAAAGGGCACAGTGTCTATAACCTGTGATTTTAAGAAGGCTGCATGATGTTATGTCACATTTAAGTAAAACTTTCTTCTGATTCAGTACACACATCTTCAACAGATGAGTTTTATCCCTGTGTTTTCAAATAAGACCTTTAGTTAAAAACTGGTGGGAGCCAGTGTGGTCTTTGGGTGTGAGCACTTCCTGTTCTTCTTCCATAAAAAAGTAAGCTCTCTACAACACAACCAGGGGGGCTCTCAAAAGTGTGCCTGAGAGCCCAAGTGGGATCAATGAGGGATTCTTGGTGGGGAGGAGTTCTTCATGGTTATAAATAAACTATCAGCCTGGGTATTATTGCTGTTTCTTTCTTTGACTATCTTTGAAGTCAAATAAAAATAGTTGTAATGGCAAGGTTACTTTTATGATATCATAATCTCCAATGTGTTAGCAAAAGGAATATACTTTCCTACAATTTGATTTCTTTTTTTTTTTTTTTTTTACATTGAGGCCTTTCTAGAAAAGCACATACATTTCTAATAGATTCTTTCTCCAGTTTTCTCTATATTTCTTAGCCAGAGAAGCCAGGCAGAGCCATTGACCAATGGAAGAGAGTAATGTATGTACAACATCTTTGTTAGTTGAATTTCTAAAAAAATACTTATGAGTTTATTTCCTAAAAATTATTGTGAATTTTCTAAAGGAGTTTTTTTTTTATTATTAAGATATTCTGGAAATAGGTGGTTAGACAATATAAAGTAATTATGGAAACTCAGAGGAAGCCAATTCAAAGTGTTTGACTCTGAACATGGAAACTCTCTAATTCATCAAATAGCTTGAGGTTTTAAAATTCCACTTTGGATTTAATTTAAATATTTTCTTCATGTTGTAACCAGTTATCAACATTTGTTACCCTTTCCCCCCTAAAGTTGGTAGTACACAGGAATTTCAGAGATTGTTTTAACTGTTACAGTTGTAGTGGAATTTGTTCTTCCAAGAAAAAACGAAGGTTAATGATTTTTGTCATATTGAGACTAAGACTTAACAATTGCTACAGTTGGCCTTTGTTGAGGTGGGCTTTTTTTCCCCTCTGGGCCTTTTGAGGCATTCAGAATAGGTGACAATAGCTTGCAGTTGAGAACATATGTAGAGAGACCCCTGTGGCTTATTGGAAAAAGTTGCTCCATGCTGGTTGGGTGTTTGGAAAAAAAAAATACAACCAGAGTTCTTTTATGTTCTACTAGTTAATGAATGCATGAATGTCAAAATGGGCCAATGGCCCATTCAGGGGGCAAAGCCTCAGCAGCCCCCTTCTTTAAGAACACATCCTGAGATGCAAAATACATTTGCTTAACAAATTAAAATAATGAGATAATTCAATTAGCTTCTTTTTTAAAAAAGAAAGAAAAAAGGGTACATCGGGGATTATTGTAATACAAGAACAGGACATACTGCACAAAAGGGAACAAACCAGTTTGAAATAATGTTAAAGAGACTAATAATGGAGGAATGCACATTGAATCATGCACTTGTAAAGAAATTTACATGAAATAATAATTTAGACTACATCTATTTTCAGTGAGCTCTAGCCAACATTTCACTTTGAAAGCTGAAATTAATTAAATGACAGAAAAATATACTGGGGCATCTCTATTTCCAAGGACTTCCTCATGCCTGTTAGTGCATATAAGAAAAGAAGTCTAAATTAACATGTCGCTAGTTAGGGCTCTCTATTCTTGGTTTCTGAGCTCAGAATTACAGCTGAGTAAATCTTTGAGCTCATTAAAGATTGGAAACTAAAAGTTTTACAGGACCATCCTCATCAAAGTTACTGAACCTCTTCTCTCCGGTGGGAGTAAAGTGTGAATGAAGAGGGAACACATTTTCAAAGAGAAACGGGGGGGGGGAGGGGGGCGCACGGGGATTTCCTTAAGATACAAGGGAGATGCAGAAAAGATAAGGAGGATGGGAGACAAGGCCAGTGGGAGAAAGTAATGAAGGGGCCAAGTTGTGAAAGAAGGTCATGGGGAAGAGAAAATAAAGCACTTAGTGAACAGTAAAGTGGAGGAAGGGGAGAGGAAAGGGTGATAGAGGCTGAGGCAGAGCCTGGCTCTGACTTAATGTCCCTGAGCAGCACCAGAATGTAGGATCAAGGAAAGGAGGCTACAGATGCTGCAATGTGTCCCTCTCATTTGGAAAACAAGGAAGACGAAAGTCCAGAGAACTCACTGGGCTTAACAGAGATTCAGCCTTTTTACAGGGGCGAACTGAACTTGAAATGCAGGTTTCTTGATTCCCGGGCTCTGGTTATTTGAGTCTTCTCCCCACCTCAAGGATAGACATTCATTAAACACTTTAGTTGAACAGAGAATTCTGCACAAAGCCTTGTACACATTTAACTAGATGAATGCTCTACTGGGGTGAGGATAACTTCTTACAGTTAGTTCACAGTACAATAGAACCAAATGCCCTGGAATCCTTGGTCACCCACGATTCTCAGCCAGTGGCCACAGTGCATGGTGGCACATTCCCCAACAAGGAGATAGGAGATATGAGCTTCTCGGGACAAGGCAAGAAAACTACCGAGGCTCCTGACGCTTCCACGTGAGAATCAACCCACGGAATATGGGCAGAAAGGCTGGGGGAACAGGAAGTTTTAAAATCAAGCAAAGAAAACAGCACTCGGCTTCTCCATATTTCCCCCCTCTGACTCTGAGTGTTTTGATGGCAGAGACTGTGAGATTTCTATGCAACTGCTAAAGATGATAATGAGTTTAGCAAAGTCATCATAACATGGTGAAAAAATACATGAGGTGGTGACTTGGAAGGCTTGGGTCCTGGACTCAGCTTGACCTTCAGCTGGTTGCTTCCCTTTCTGGGTCTCAGTTTCCTCACTGGTAAACACAGCAGCCAAATCCTCTAGGTTCTGCTATTCTGTGACATTGGTTTGGATGACACAGAGGCTGAAAACACATGCAGGTGTTTGCTTAGAAAAGCAACTGTCCAAGTCTTTATTTTCGACCAGTAAAAGCAGAGCATGACAGAGGACGGGGGCGAGGAAAGCAGCCAGGTGAGCTGGTCAGGAGAAAGCAGCCCGTCTGCCATAGGCGGCTACCCCGTCTGTCTTAGTTGCTACTCTAACCAAACAAACCTCGGGTTAAAAATGAGAAAACCCTCCCCTCACACTCACTCGACTTCCAAATTAAAAACATTTTACAGGTTAGTAAATCTCCAGCTGAGGTGATGTAGCAAAGAACAGCTGTGAAGTAATTTTGATAATGATGAGAATAATAACCACATGGCAAGGTTCAGGGCTTTGCTGTTGCAGCTTCAGTGCTCCTGAATAGATAAAAGTGATTAAATACTCCTGATTATCCCTGACCAATATGTAATGGATTTACAGCCCTTTCAATTAGTCAGTATTTGCTTAGGACTCATTATTTTGTCTTTGGTTAAGTAATCAGCCCAGAGACCGCATGTTCTGTCTAATTCCTCTGAGCCGAGTCGTGCAGGGCCCTGACCTTTGAAATGGCCATAGCTGCAAGGCAAGAATAACCACTACCACGGCAGCCTCGTTGGTTCTCCCAGCTAATCCTGACACCACAGGCCAGATCGATACACCTTAGTTTGCTACTAATGTCCTTACATCAAAATGGCCGATTTAGGAATGTGAATCTATCACTTTTCCCTCCTCACCACCGCACCACCCCTTGCCCTCTGCAGCTCCGGTGAGAAGAGCAGATCAGCAGCCACCATCATAAATAAAAGTGGAACCTTGTGCTGGACCCATGACACTGTAACTAATGTCATTCAGCATGGCGACACACAAGTTGGATAATCAAAGACCTTCAGCTTCCAACATGCTCCTCTGTTTTTAAGCATTAGCCGAAACAGAATGGTCTGAAAACAATATCATGTCAAGAAGCATCCTCTGAAATTTTTACCATTTTCTCAGAATTTCCAAGTGGACAATAAAATGTAAGCATTCCTAGTTCCTCTGTAAAAGTATATTGTCATTTTTTTTTTTGTCACGAGAGTCTTAGAGTCAACAGTATATACTGACACATAAAACCCATTGCAAAAAGGAGAATAAAGATAAATTGTTACTTTAAAAGTGTTGCACATGGTTAATCCTCTCCCGGAAGTGAACAGGGTTAGTTCTTAAGATAATGGACTTGAACAGCAAAAAAGAAATCTTTGATTTCCACCTTACAAACAAAGGCATTATAGTACCTATAACCCTTCAGCATTTGTCATATTAATACATGACATGTTTGTAAACTGTTTCAGCAAGGAAAGCTGCACCTGATACTGTGAGCTTGGACATGCATGTGGCAAGATACTTTTTTTTTTTTTGCCTCCTGGAAGAGATGGCTTTTGTTAATAATCAGCAATGTTTATGGATTTGTGAGCTCCTTCCTTCCAGCCGTTTCCTTTAGTTGTGGTTGCATTATCTGAGGTTTCTCTCATATCATTCAGCATAAAAAAACACATTTACTCATATATACTGTTTAGGATCTCTGACCACTTTGAGTAAGGTCCACTGCTGGCCTCTTAAAATGAAACCCTGCTACCTACTGGAGGATGCTGTTTGCATGGTAATATTGATAACACTTGAACTGTTTTGTTGGTCATCAGATTTCAAGAAAAACAGGCACTCTTAATTTTTAAACTAATCGTGAGATTCGCTAGAAGAACTTAGCAAAACAACAAAAACTTTTTTTCTCTCTCTCTCTCTCATTGTGACTTACTGTGAGATGCTGGAAGAGCCACGCTCTCATGATATTTGTTGCTACTTTGGGGAAAATGCCTCTTTTCTTCTGGCGTTTTTTGTCCTTGTCTGGATCGTCATCGTCACCCGTACCAGGTGAAGCTACACTGTTGTCTAAACCGTCCCCTAGTAGGAAGAAATGAAAACGCATTAGAGAAAACATAGTAAGGGTGCCAACAACAATGTGCGGCTAATGACGAGCTCAGCTAAGCTTGTTGAAAGAAATCCATTAAGCGGGTATATTCTCTTTCATTAAAGTATAATTGGAGACACAAATATGTAAAAGACAAAATTAAACCAGGCCTCTTCAAATGTTAATTTTGTGTGTCTCACACTCGCCCATATCATTAATTCAATTATAATTGTGTGCTTGACACAGTGCAGTAGCTCTTTGTCAATTATGGAATCCAATGTGGGAAAACCGCCATCAGAAAACCCATTCGGTGGAAATGCATCCCCATGCCCAGAGTGAACACATACTGTAGGGTAATCAAGTTAAATGTTCTGTAGTCTATATATTCTAGGCTGCCTGCATAGGTGACAGTAACTGTGTCACTGTTGATTGCACATAACGCACTGCCTGCTCAGCCCCTCCTAGAACTGTCACCTCCTAAGCACGCACATTCGCACACTCCTCATATGACCCTGCACTCGGCATTTGCATGACATGAAAACTTTTAGCTCTCTGCACCACTGATCATTATCATGAGGGGGGAAAAAGATACACATCAAGGTAGGGTGCTCACTTAATCAGAAGTTTCTATCAACATCTTTCTCTTCTGTGCTTTTCTCTGGCATTAATTGTGCATTAGCAAAAATCATTTACTTTTAACAGTCATAGTTATTTTTTCTTGCCCTCCGGCAAAAATGCCTTGAAAGCCTGCCTGGAGGGCATCTAAATTATGTATCTGAAAAACTCTTCTGGCAAGGCATTGCAGGACCCCTACTTTCTTAAAATTCATACGAGCACGTCTTCCTGTTTTTGGGAAGGCATCAATCAAGAGCAGCAATATATGCCATATCCCTACATTAATATTTGAACTAATAACTTTAAAAAAAGGAAAGAAACAAGATCCGACTTGTGGCATAATCAAATGCAAAATAAATGAAGAATACGGGGACAGCACTGGGGCTTTATAGATGGCTGTGTTTTCCTTGCACATCATTAGCCTGGAGCCACACGAAAGAGGAAAACAGAGAAGTGGAGAGTTTATGCTCCCTGCTGGTGTTTAAGAAGCCAGGGTCCTGGAAGGACATCTGGGAATTGCGCTGAGATGGGGGTTTTTGTAATTTAAGAATAGACATTCATTAGCAGTAAATGCCATAAATCCCATGCTAAGTAAAAACCTTGTCCAAGAAAGCCTAAAACAATAAACTCTGTGCTCAATGTAGCCTGAGCTGGACGCTCTGGAGCTTCCCGAGGAATGCTATAGATCCACCAGCTCATTGCCAGACCCGCTCCCCGACTCCTGGACTGTGCGACAACACAGACTTCCTGCCCGCTGGGTCACTGGCCTTCTAACTTGAGATCTGCTCTGTGGGCTTCCCTGTACCTGTTCTTTTCCTTTCTCGCAGAAAACACCCTCAACCTTCTTTGACCAGAGAAGCAGAAAAACCACAGCAAAGAGCTGGCAGATTAATTTTATTGACATTTCCATTTTCACTGCAATGCGATACCCTCCATCACATGGAAGAGATGACCCTCACTATTTACAGACTGACAGGCCACTTCATTACAACCACCCTGCCCCAAGGCAAAGCAGCTCCCTTCCATCTGCCCAAACACTAGAGCATGACCCCGAAGTTGCTGTTCTCTTTTTCTTTGCCTTCTGTTATGATAAAAAAAAAAAGAGGGAGAGAAACAGAGACCCCAAATAGTGAAAGAACAAACCAGTGTACAGGGAAACAAAAGGCATTTGACTTTCTGAATACTGGATATATAGAATCCAGTCTGCATCTGCCTACCCTCCTGCACACCCATGTCCACCAGGGGGTCACCTGCACAAGAACACACACACACACACACACACATACACACAGGCTCACGCAGGGACACGTGCACACGCTTTCCACCATGCCAAGGAACTGCTGCAAGGCAAATTCTCACCCACACTAATGGCTTCTGACTGCTCCTTGGCAACCCTAGCATTTTAACCTGGGTGGATGTGCTCTCCAAAATACAGACTCTGGAGCGATCTCATCAGCTGTTCATGTGACACAGATGGAGAGTGGCTATTAGGAGCCAGGCAGTGGGCCTTGGGGATCTGAGGTGCTGTTCTGTAGCCCGAGGCGATTTTGAAAAGCAGTACCCGGAGATGAGGGGAAAAAAAAACCACACTGCAAGTGCAAGTTTGAAGTCTGTCTGTCTGTCTATCTACTTACTGTGGATAGAGATATCTCTGTCTCTTAATGTAAAATCTATGTGGGCTATCTGAATGTACATTTCAGATAATGTATGTATGGAATAACTCTTCCTTCAGTGTCTTCCAAATATAAAAACACACTCTGTAAACAATGCCTGTGTGTATATATTTCTTCCTAAGCACATATGGTTTCTGTGTATATGTTTAAGCTGAAATTGTCAGGATTTTGTTAAAATCTCATTTAGCTTTTTTGATAGATTTTTGAATACACTTATTTTAAAAGGTTAATGGCTTAATTGAAGGAAGTTCAACGAAAAAAGGCATTTGCCTTTTTAACCCAATCAATGACCTTAAAAATGAGAGACAGCATTTCCACAGTGCATTTTCTCTTGTTTAAAAGCAAAGAGGTCCGATAATGCCTTCAAACTATATGAATCACTATATTTAGCTCCAAAAAAAAAAAACATAGCAAGCTTGAACATTCTTTGATGGTGACTGACTTAAATTGGAGAAATGGTAGCATTACATGAATTTTAATATAAAGCAGTCCATTTTAGACAAATGTTATGCAATATTTAAATTTAGATTTCATTTAACAAATAATTATAAAAATATGTCTGGCTTTTTATTAATAACAAAATACTTTTAATATTAGTGTTTATATCTCTATAAAAAAGAGGGATTTTCATCTTCCAACGTAACAATGAATACCATCATTCTTTCCTCCAGTGGACTGTGAACCAACTCCAGAATAGAGTAGCAACAACAGCATAAAGGAAAAATTGAAAGGAAACTATGCTTTGCAGCCTAAAATAAAATTCTGCAGATGATGCTAGAGTTAATAAATATTAAAGAAGATATTGTATTTTTGTTTTAGGGCTGTGTGTGTGTGTGTGTGTGTGTGTGTGTGTAGGATGGTTGGAAATGGTTGGAAATCCCTCATACACGTGCCAAACCAGTTCATATGCTCAAGGTATGTATACTAGCACAATTGCCCATGCCAAAGGACATTTGAAAGCTGATAGCATATAGTTCACCATCTGAAGTTAGGATTCAAGATTATGGACTCCTTGAGGGCAAGAACTGTTTCTTGCTTATCTTTTTTATCCCAAGAACATATCCCCATGCCTTTCCAGAGCACATACACAGTGATGTTGGGTGGATGAATGACTGAATTGATTGATGAGCTTACTCAAGGGCCCTTCGGTCTTTCTGACTATCTCTACTCTAGGGAACACACTTACATGGGGCTCTTAAGAGCTGGTTCCTATGGTATAAATAATGCCATTAATAATTTGAATATTAATAATTTGGCCTGGGTCAGTCACCTGTGTGTACACAGTTGCTCTAAACACACCAGGAATGACGCATTAAGTGTGTTGCTCTAAACACACTTAGAAGGCCTAAGTGCCTACAGGAGCCTGTTTGAGGGACTAACCACAGGCCCGATTCTACCAGCACTGCTATCTCTGATGCTGAAAATCTAAACAGAGAAAGGCTGGGTGTGCCAGGTGTGGTTGTGCATACCTGTAATCCCAGCTGCTCGGGAGGCTGAGACAGGAGGATCGTGAGTTGAAAGCCAGCCTCAGCAACTTAGGGAAGCCCTAAGCAACTTAGTGAGACCCTGTCTCTAAATAAAATATAAAAAAGGGCTGGTTATGTTGCTCAGTGGTTAAGCGCCCCTGGGTTCAATGCCCAGTACCAAAAAGAAAGAAAGATTGGGTGGGCTTCATTTAAAAGATTGCTAATCCCCTGACCAAGGGAATAGTCTGAGTTTGGGGAAAGATACTTAACACAGATGTGCACTAGTGAACATTTATGTGACCATGAGAGGAAGCCTTTGAACAAATAAATACGGAAGATTGAATGATCAGGTGATATTGTTAAAAACACAGGTCCTAAAGCCTTACTCAGACTCACTGAGTCAAAATATCTTAGGGCAGGGACCAAGAACTGGTATTTTTAACAACGCCTTGGATTTGCTTCTGCCATTGGCCTGAAGCTGGTTTTTTGGAAGCCACCCAACCAGGTGACCTAACTTGAAATGGTACACAACCTCAGGAACAGTAAGTAGTTAAAATTCCACTTTCCTCCCATGAGCTGGAAATGATTATGATTTGGCCTGGGTCTTGTTCCCTGCAGGAAAGCCATAGCATTCTGACCATCATCAGAACTGCAACCCCACGTACTACACTGGCCATTATCACCCAACCCCATCCTAATCTTCTGGTGGTGAAGGTTAAAGAGAACTCAAGAAGCTGCAGGGCATTGGCTTCTCAAAATGAGGTCCAGCTGCTTCAGCGTCAGCTAAGAGATTGTGAGAAATGCAAATTCTCAGGCCAACTGAGTCTGAAATGCTAGGTGTAGAACCCAACAATTTGCATTAATAAGCCCTCCAGGAGGTTGTAATGCCCACTTCAGCTGGAGGACCCACTGTGGGCAGTAGAGATGATCCCCTTAGTTTACTACCCCTTGTTGCTTGAAGGCCTCAATCTAATCTCTGCATCCTCCTTCTGTTTTAAGACTGTGAAGTATTTTGAGAGCATCTCTAGTTGGATTTACACTCATGCTCTGGATGAAGTTACACATGCTTCCCATGACTGGACAGGGCACTACTCTGCTAAGTAGATCCAGCATACTCCTACTTAAAAGAGAAAGGCTGAGAGCCTAGATGCTGGAAGCTAAATCTTGGGATACTACCATCATCCAGGAGTAGACAAAATCCATAAGCACAAAACTGTTTATCTGGAGAATCAAGGAGGATGTGGACCTACTACAAGAAGATTGGCAGATGACCCTATAGCAGACATTCTCACCCATAAAATTCTTGGTCATAAAAACTACCCAGGCAAAAGGACATCATTTCCTGCCATTGGCATAATGTCTTACTCTCTTTAGCCAAAAATCTGTCTGTATTGTAGACATCAATTACTTGGTTTGGAAAAAAAAAAAAAGATGATAAAAACAGCAGGTGCTAGTATGAGTCTTAACCACAGGGGCATGGAACTTTCACTGTCCCTCAGAAACACAATGCAACAGCCACAATGGTCATAGTGCAACTCCTACTTACACTGTCCCCCAAAAACAAATATTTGCAATGAGACAACTGAGACTAGGATGGTCAGTCTTTGCCCACGATTCTATAGCTACATGTGGTCAAAGATAAACTGGAACCTAGGCAAGGCAATTTTAAGTCTAGTCAAATACTACTGGAATTCTCAGAAACATTGCAAATTATTTTACTTTTTAAAGCATTACCTTGTCTGAACCCTGTAATCAATGACAGGTCCACATAAGGCCAATTCTATAGGGAAAAGTCTAAATGCAGAGAAAAGATTAGTTTTAGGGCCCAGAGGTTGAGACTTAGCAAGAACTGGTCCAGCTTGGCCTCAAATAATGTGCACACTCCCAAAGCCAGCCAGAGATTGCAAGGGTTTTAAATGCAATCAGTACAGCAAGAATCTTTGATAACTCAGGATTTTTTCTTAATTGGTTTACCATGGTCCAAGTGGAGACCCTGATATAGATAGCACCAGTCTGACCCCAGAGATGCTACAAATTTGAAAACTTCCTATCCATACTTTCAGGCTCTCATGAGATTTGATGCCATCACTTGGATACTATTAAACACTTCATAGAACTGTGATTAAAATGATACATTTCCCTTCCTTGAAGCCACTTTTTAAAACACAGAATAATGTTTCTATGATATTTGGCACATTGTCAAATAACAACCATCTAAAACTAGCGTCTCAGTTAGTGTATCTTCAGAGAAATAACTAGGACAAATAAAATTTATTTGGAGCCAGGCATGGTGATGCGCACCAGTAATACCAGTGGCTTAGGAAGCTGTGGAAGGAGGATTGTAAGTTCAAAGCCAGCCTCAGCAATTTAGCAAGACCCTGTATCCAAAATAAATAAATAAATAAAACAAGGGCTAGGCAAGGGCTGAGGATGTAGCTCAGTGGTAAAGCAATCCTGAGTTCAATCACTGGTATTTTTACTTCCTTTGGGTAAGCTGATAGTGCATCATTTAATCACCACTTCTTGTTTTGGACTAAGTTTAATAGTTAAATACATTCATACAAAATATATGCAAAATAAACTAAGAATGACCCAAAAGAGCAAGGCTTTTTTTCCTTATCTTTTTTGAGCAATAAAAATCGATTATCTTTATTATTACTTTCATGTTTTGCAATTTAAATCTACTAATTTCATAGATAGACAGACATCAATATCTTCCAAATAGCTCGCTTCCAGGAATTAGGTATATTCAAGAACATATAGATATTTATAGATGTTATAAGTTATTCTAAACCTATATACAAATTAAATTGTAGCTTTAAAAAAAAAACCTCAACCATTCGTATACAAATATTGAAATGTGTGCATAAACTGAATATTTTTGCCCATAGTCACATATACTTGCACATACATACACAAATTTATGCAGTTCCTAAAATGTTAATACTTAATGCTAGGTAGGTATTTTTTGACATCTATTCTCGATCTTGAGAATGTCCAGAATATTGTTTCCTTCCTTTACCGACACTGTTGTCATTTTCCTTCCCATCATGATCACAAGTAATGGTCACTGGCACTTACAGTGTTCTGATCCTGACTGTATCTTCACAACAAATGAATGACAAGATTGCTGGCATCAGCTCCATTTTACAGATAGGAAGGCCAAGACTCAAGAACTCAAGAAACTTGTCATACAGAAGTGGCAGAGTGGCACTTATCCTTCAAAGCCCATGCTCACATCCTCTGCCCTCACCCTCAAACTGCTGGAAGGGCAGGATGATGTGCAGGCTGAAGCTAGCCTCTGGATTACCCCTCACCACTAAAGAAATAAACCCACAGGGGAGGGGGTGCAGGTATTTGCATCTATGTCCCAAAGAGACATTGAGAAAAAAGTATAAACCAACAAATAAGCAGATGCATATTTTTACACTGACAAGAATATCCATTATCTATACAGTGAGTCATTTTTGTTTCCTTTAGATCTAAAGCTTACATTAAATATCATTTTGAAACAAGGTTGTCTGCTAAATTTAAAGATGTTTTTAGAGTCAGGGATCTTTCAAGACTCCATGTTTTAATCCTTCCTGTTGGCCGGGAATGCCCTTTTTCTTTATTCCCCCCCCCCCAGCCCCTTTCCATTCTTTTTCACTGGCAAACTCCTATCAAGCCTTCAAAACCCAGTGAATAAAGGGATCTCCTTTGTAAAGCTTCCCCTAGTTCCCACTAACAGAGTTAGTGTGCTATACTCTCTACTTCTTCAGCAGTTTGTTCTTACTTCTCTTGTGCTTATTTTTCCTGTTTTTAATTTATCTATTCACTAATTTGTCTGTGAGCTTGCAAGGTAAAAACCTGTGTCTTCCTCATTTCTGAATCCCAAACACTGACAGAGCAAATACTCAAATGTCAGTGGAATGAACAAATTGGTAGCAGGAGCCTCTGGTCACATTTTTAGGACCTCATGAGACTTTGAGCTGCTTTGAAGAAAGTGCCTCTGAAAGAGATTCCCTGGCTTTAGCAGCCACCAAGCCTAGGGCTTCTTCCCTCTGTTCTCCCTGCCCTGTGGGCACTGGGTCATACCATGCTCAGTGTTTCATTGTGCACAAATATTCATGGTCCTCCTCAGAGACATCTGAGACACGTGTCACCTATTGTTTGTGAAAATGGTGCTCCATCTCAAATCTGACCATTGGAAAGAGAATGCTGGGAGAAAGGGAGCTACCCCCGTTGCCTAGGCTCTCAGGGTTATTAGGAAACATTACATTTATAAACAAAGTAAAATAAAGCCAGGGAAACCGCACCGCACAGTGCTTTGTGGACTAGTTTTCTCTCCATCATATCTTTATGTTTCTTTTTTCTTAAGTATTAACTTGGACAACAGGACTAAAATGCACTAAGAGTCAAAAGACATTTTCTTGCAGTGGTTGGGCATCCCACTGAGAAATCTGCATCAGGATTTCAAATGAGAATGGAGGAGAAAGACAAGAAGGAAGAAGAGAAACAGCAGCAGCTTCTCCTTAGTTCTTTCAGAATACAGCCTTGCAAAACTTGCTTTCCAAGAACCATCAGCAAAATAAATCTTTTTCCACAAGTAATTTACTTTTTTTCACATCAGATCGTTGAGTGGTGGGGGGCAGGGGGCGGAGCTGTAGACCCAGAAACGCGGGGAGAGTGAGGGACCAGCAGTGAGACCTGCTAATTACTGATCTCTTTTACTCTCCTGCTGTGCCTAACTGTCTGGACACGTTAAAGTGAAATTTTTCTGTGATTTTTCAAGTGACTAGTCATGGCCCACGAGCAAGGAGGGAAGCAGAGGAGATGAAATGCTTTCGTTTACATGCAACATTTACTAACTGTGTGGGTTTTCTGACATTAAAGAGAGGACAGTGACCCAGGCCACCTTTTTCACACTCAAAAGGTCACTGAAAAAACAAGTCTTCATCGGCTTACCTCGGGCTTCCCCAGTCCTGAACACCCTCCCCCCGGGGTAGGAGCAGAAAGGGAAAAAAAGAGGGGATTTTATGCTCCTTTCTCTTCAACTTTTCAGGCGGTATAAGCAGCATTTAGCAAATTCAGCCCCAAATGGCTCCAAATGCTCAGAGCTGCAGGGGCTCATTCTTTGTTATCCTCCCTCTATTTACACAGGATTTACGCAGGCTCTCCACTGAAGAGACCGAAAGCACTTCCATTCTCACCAGCTTGACTCTGGATTGTGGCCGTGGCAGCGGCACCCTGGCCTGCAACTGGGGGTGGGGGGGAGCGGGGAGGGGAGAGCAGTGGGGGGGTCTGCAACCTGGAGAAGGTGACAAACTGCTTGCTGAGTGATCCTGAGACAACCTGGCTGGTGCAGGCAGCTGCAAGGAGGACAGGCCTGCGGAGATGGGCTAACCTTCCAGAAGAGAAACAGAAACCCAGCCAAGGCTGTGCAAATGTGCGTCCAGAGACAAATAACATGCACTTTAAAATATGCATCTATATGATATAATGGAAAGTGGTGGGTGAAGAAAAAAATTCAGACTGCAGCTTGGATGAAAACCACTTCACCCACTGGTTGGAAAAATAAAGTGTAAAAACAGACAGATGGACACATATGTAAATGTGGCTGTGTTTTAGGCTTTAGCTGGCAACGTGAGTGTTGTAGTATAGTTTTGCACGCCTGTATTTTCCATATCATGTTGAATCCTGTTAACTGTTGAACAGAAACATCCTCATACTGGTCCTTGACCAAATCAGTCCCCTCAATTTACCCGTTAGGAGCCATAAAACGGCTTTGTTTATTGACTGGAACACTCTCATCCTTTATAGCAGAAGTAAACGAAAGCTTACAACACTCTTAGCCTAGTCTTCACTTAATTTGGCTTTTCTCATTTGAAATATATATATTTCATTCATTGTCCTTTGAAACATATATATATATATATACACATACATATATATACATATATATGTATATATATATGTATGTATATATATATATATATATATATATATATATATACACACACACACACACACACACTCACTCACACACACAGAGTTCACTAAAAATTTTAAAGTGTTTTAAGAAAGGAAATCTATTCTCCTAAGTCTCCCACAGAATCCTCTAAAGGATACTGCCGGAATTCAACAGAAAAGTATATTCTGCTGCCATTATAATTCAGTAGATTGCTTAATCTCTGTGGTGCAGGATAAAAGAATGTACTTGTTACTCAGTTACCTGAAAAGCACATATAAAAGTACAGAGTATGTTCTGAAGTTATACACAGTACATCATAATAAAGCTCTTCTGGGCACTCTAATGATTCATTTTTAGTGATCTCTGGAATGCCCTTTTCCACAGTTAACACTCAGATTTTATTAAGGTAGAAAGCAGGGACAAATGTCCACTCAAGTCCCAGCTCTCAAATTTGACTCTACTTGCACTACAGTACCTACAGCTAAAGCTTTTTTAATGTTCTGTTCGCTTCCCTAGAGTGGCATTTCAGCTAACAGAGTTCACAATCTTTCAGACCTAAACACAGAAGGCTGCTATCTTCAAGTCATCCTAGGAATGTGCCAGATACCATCATCTCCCTCCTGTGATACAAAGAACCAGAAAGAGAGACCCAGAGAAGACCAAGCTGATCAAGTTACCAACAGCCCAGAATGCACCTCTCAGGAGGTTAATGTTTGAGCCAGCAAATGTTATAACAAGGAGCCTTGAAGTTGGGCTGAGGCTAGCCATTGAAATAAAGACCCCAAAAGAAAAAGTATGAATGGAACACATCTCTTTCCCCTAACAATTTGACATGAGGGTCATGGTGTTTGTGGAAATTTATATGAAAGTGGGTTGTTAAGATATATGAGTCTCTTTCCCGCCTCTCCTACAGAAGAAGAAAGGTGCTTAGGGAGAGATGGCTTCCCAATTTCCCTTAGCTATGTTTTAGTACAAATTGTGAAAATTATGCAAATAACAATTTTGGCACCTTTGCTGGAGGAAAACATTATTAAATTATGCTCTAAGTATTTTGTCTGCTTTAGTAATTACTCTCATGTAACTGTAAATATAAATAGCTGTTATTCTGTTTAAATTTTTAATCATGCAAAATATTGTCACACAAAATGTCCTTCTGTTGCAGTCTAACTGGGATTTTCTTTTTTAAAATACCCATATTTAACTGAAGTGGACTATATTTAGCATTGTAAAGTGTTTTAGTAAAGATAGCTGGCTAACATCTCTGAATCAACAGGTCTTTCAAGGAAAGATATGGCCTTTACACTTGCAAAAAGAATTTTCTACAAAAGGCCATTGATATAAAAAATATTTTAAACATTTTATACTAAAACTAGACAACAATTATTCTGCCTCCAAAAGTGTATTAACTACATCAAAACTATATACATTGACAATAATATTCTCATTTTATCAATTAAGGACAGAATTTTATATCTTATTATCATCTTAGCATATTATAATGTTAAGTGAAAAATTAAATATCAATCAAGTATCAATAAATAGTAAAATTTCTTGGAAGAAATAGTAAAAAAGAAAAGTTCTATCTGTAGTAGAAATTATTTCATTCCATTTTTGGAGTCCTTGCTTTATTATCATATTTGCTATCTAAAACAAAAATAAGGATTTTTTTTTCTAGTTGTTGATAAGCCTTTATTTTATTTATTTATACTTGGTGATGAGAATCAAACCCAGTGCCTCACACATGTCAGGTAAATGCACTACTGCTGAGCCCCAGCCCAGTCCTGCAAAATAGGGACTTTTTAATAATATAGTTGATGAGTTTGAATCTTTAAGATCATATTTCTCTGTGAATTTACATCAGCAGATATCAGTTCCAGGAACAAAGACAAAAAGACATTTTGAATATCTCCTCCACAATTAATTATTGTAAAATGAAAACAATCTAATATTTGAATAAAATTATAACTTTGAAACTAACATTGTTAAATGATACAGTTTTAAAAACCCACAATAACCTTTGTGTCAAGAGAAAAGATAGCCATCTCCATAATAATAATAATGTTCACTAAGACAACTAGATTGAGACATCTATCAACATTCCCTGTGGAAAGCTTTTAGCACTGCTAGTCACTGCTACCTGTGGAAGAACTGTGGTCTTGTGAAGCTGATGACTGGTTTCAGATGAGGACTTTTTAAACCATTAACACTTCACATTTGGAGGATGTTTGTTAACTTCTACACAGTTATAATTTGTATATTTTCTCAAAGAACATTTTCACACAACATAGTTTCCTAACCAAACTCTGAAATGTTGTTTAAGAAGTTAATAAATTAAACCATAAACATCGTAAAAGTAGCAAATATGCATTTAGGCATCCCATTTATGATTACTGTGTTAAATAAATCTAGTGCTATGGTTTTAGAACAAGCAGGTATGTTTTGCAACGTAATACAAATGGAGATCCATGATATATGTAATAGCCCCAGGGAAATAAATAATGTATCTATTTAGTAAGAATAATGTAAGATAGCACAAGTTGACTACTCTTTATACAGTCTTATGTTCTAAAGAACCACAGACACAGGAACCCATTAAAAACACTTTAAATGGAAAATGACCTTTAACACATACAGGATTTCTTTCAGGGTGGGGGAAAATATTCTAAAGTTAACAGTGATGGCTGCATAACTTCATTACAAATACTAACAAACACTGACTAGTTCACTTTACATGGGTGATTTGTAGGAAATGTGAATTATGTCTCAAAAAAAAAGCTATTTTATTAGAAAAAGAAGGAGGAGGAGGAGGAGGAGGAGGAGGAGGAGGAGGAAGAGGGTG
>NW_026000229.1:40877412-40882799 GCF_001458135.2 Marmota marmota marmota | reverse complement strand
GGAGGAGGAGGAGGAGGAGGAGGAAGAGGGTGGCAGATTGTATCCTCCAAATACAAAGAAGTATGCTGAAAGGAAAAAAAAAAAGGAAAGTCTAGGAGCTGAACTTGAAGGGTTCCATAAACTTTTCTGAACTGCTTCATAACAATGTGATTTCAAGGCCACTTACTAAGGGCATCTTAGCACCTTGCATATGGATAAACACATGTGCTTAAAACATTTAGGATAGACTTTATGTTGTTTATGTCATAAAGATATTCATAATGAAAACTGGAGTAACCTTGATTTAAGATGATCCTTTTCCACCCTTAATTCTACCACCTCATAGCAGAACCCTAGTCTCAATTATTTACTCTTTCAAGGCTTACTTTAACACTCAGAATAACTCTAGAAGACTTCCACAGATACATACACTACACACACACACACACACACACACACACAAACATATACACACACAGAAACACCACTCCCACATTTCTTCTACCCCAAACGGTAAGTTTCTTCAAGTTAAGAACTGCGTCTCTTATTTTTTCTTAAGAACTTCGTATAACATTATGGGTATAGTTTGTGCCTAAGCTTTTAATGAATACATTCACAGATGATCCACACCTCTGAATATGCTTATGAACTTTATGAGTTTATATCTAAAATTTAGAAAGAGAATCTATCCAGAATGTTGGTCTCTAAAAGTTGATATGTCATAAATTCCAAGGACATTAACGTGTAAGACATACTATAGGGAAGAAGCAACTTTATTGAAATGGAACAGTGAAAAATAGAGGGGCCCTGCATTTGGAATAGTGTCCTATATACTTGATTCATCTTTGCTTTTCTAAATTTATGACATTATTCTACATCTTTGGGCAGCTATACTGCTTTGTTTTCATATTGGAGGCTCACTTCTGACATAGTCCTTGTCCCTCTGTTCTGTTCCTCCACCCCCTCCCACATAAACACAGAGGCACATGACCTTGTAAAAAAACCGTTGATACAATGCAAGAAGCATGGGATGAGGAATAAAACAGGTCTTATATTGAATTTCCAGATCTACTTGTTACCTGGTGACTGTGACTTTGGTTACGACAAAACTGTGAACCTCAGTTTCTTCATCTACGAGATGGGAAAAGTTATACATACCTGACAGGTTAATTATAAATTAAATGAAAGGATAAGAGTAAGAGCTATTATTTAATAAATCTCTACTTTCTGCCAGGTATGTTCCTCTTAACCGCAAACTCAAGAACCTTACACACGACATACAGTGTCACACGTGGCCTGACACAGTGGAAGAGCATCAGTAAATGTTAGTTACTTCCTTTCTTAAAATGAATCAGAATACACAGAATATGGTATATTTATATACTGAAATACTACTCAGCAACATAAAGGATAAACCACTGAAACATACATCATGTTACATCTAAAAATCATACTAAGTGAAAGATGCCATACCAAAACTTCACCCATTCAAAGTGGATAATTTGGGGTGGGGGATGACATACTGCATAATTCCAAATATGTTAAGTTCTAGAAAATGCAAATAAATGCTTAATGACCAAAAGACACATGCAGAGGGAAGGATAGAGGATAGGCTAAAAAGTACAAGGAAACTTTTGGGTGGTGATAGAGCCATCCAATACCTTAATATGACACTGGCCTCATGAATGTATACATTAAAACTCATTAAATTGTCCACTTTATTTTGTGTTTAAGGCAATAAGAATGTATATATGAATAGGACTATAGTTAAGACTATTAAAAGTTGACTCTTAAAAAAAAAAGACAAACCCTTTTATCATGTATGTGTTTTTTGTTTTATCTTGCGGGGGTGGGGGGTGGGGGAGGGGGTATCAGTCCCAGGGCCTCACACATGCTAGACAAGTGCTCTATCGTGGAGCTATATCAGGATCCTTCCCTCCTCCTGCCTCCCTTTCTCCCTTCCTTCCTTTCTTAAGTTTGGTGTCAGGGGTTTGTAAGTTGCCTAGGGTGGCCTTCAACTTGTGATCTTCCTGGATCCCAGTAGCTGGAAATACTAGCATGTGCCATTTCTCCTGGTTCTTTATATGGTTTTAAAAATCTAACTTGTGGAGCCTAGTTTGGTGGTACATGCCTGTAATCCCAGCAGCTCAGGAGGCTGCGGTAGGATCATGAGTTCAAAGCGAGCCTCAACAATTTAGGGATGCCCTAAATAACTCAGTGAGACCCTGTCTCTAAATAAAGGATGAAAAAGGGGCTGGGGATATGGCTCAGTGGTTAAGTGCCCCTGGGTTCAATCCCTAATTTAAAAAAAAAAATCTAACTTGGGGACATTTTCTTGGTTCCTATCTATTGATTGCTGTAGCTGTTTGGTAATTCTTCAAATTGGGTAAATTGGTTTCTGTCTATTCTTATTTAAAACTGATTTAGCATTTCTAGTCCTTTTAATTTTCCATATATATTTTTAGGATAAGTTTGTCATTATTAAATAAAAATTTTGGTAGACTTTTTATGGAAATTGAATTATTGAGAATCCCCCCACCCAAATTATCCACTTTGAATGGGTGAAGCTTTGGTATGGAAATTATGCCCCAATAAAGTTAATACAAATAATGTTAAGCAAATTATTTCCATGAATCTGTTATTTGGCCTGAAACAGTTTAGTGGAAAATATACAGTACAGACAGGTAAAAGTGGGGATTCTCCAAGTTACTGAATGATGTTCTGAAAGGACACAATGATTGGGGGCAGCACTGGTAAAATGCTATGAAGAGAGCCCTATATGATATTTATAACCTGTTGATTTATATGATTTTTTTTTAGCTTCAGAAAGATGTAAATGAATGGTCAATGCACTTTGCAGATTTTGCTGAAAATTATTTTTCCCCAGTGGGAAAAAAAAATTATTTTTCCCTCATCTCAGTATGAGGCATACTGTTAACAAAGAACCATTCAGGTTACCGAAAAATACCAATAATAATTTTCAGGGTCATAAAATAACTCTTAATAAACTTTTTTTTTTTTTGTGGTACCAAAGATTGAACCTGGGTGGAGTGGGCACTTGACCACTGAGTTACATACCCAGCCCTTTTTAATTTTTTTTTTTTTTTTTGAAATAGGATCTTGCTAAGTTGCCCAAACTTGTGATCCTCCTGCCTCAGCCTCCCAAGTAGCTGGGATTACAGGCCTGTGCTATCATGCCTGATGTAATAAATACTTTTTTAAAACTCTTCAGAAGAATTCAACATTAATCCACTCCTCCTAAGCATCTGAAGATCTCACACCATCCTGGAGATCTTAGTCAATTTCAGAGGAAAATGACACTGTTCATGAAATGCTGATTTTTAAGAGTAAAATTAATTGGTAAATATAATATGTATATAAATATGAAATAAAAACAAATATAAAATATTGACCCTGCAGCCAAATCCACATTCAGATAATCCCTGAATCCACCAGATAAAGATAGAGGGAACTGGTATTTGTGGAGTGGCTAATAGGTATGCTGGGGCACCCACACAACAGACCAGAGTTTGGCATGGTAGTCCCTGCTTAACACAAGCAGAAAACAGAGGCAGACAGGTTAAGAAACTTGTCTACAGTCACATGTTGAGTTGATAGTGCAGTCAGATCTTGAACTATCAACTGCTAGAATTCACGTTTTTTTTAAAGTAACATGTAGGGAGAAGCAGTGCCTATGTCTTCAAACCTTGGCAGAACAGTCCCTTACTGATGCCTGATGGGGGCCAAGTGATTCATCTGACTTTTGAGATGTACGATATTTGGCTCATGTTAGATAATCAATAAAGGTTAGTTTCACCCTTTCTTTTATTCTTTCTTCTTTCATTTGTTTTAAAAATCTCATTCACATGAAAACAGTCACTATTGGGTGAAAAATGCATTTGCTTAAGAAAAAAACATTTTCCTAATTCTTCCAAAACCCATGGCACAAAAGCAACATAATACCATACCTGATTGGCATTTCATTCTCAAAAGGCAAATAGCTAAAAGCCATGATAATTCCCTTTGCCATAGCACATTCCCATCCCCTCCCATGAAGAAAGAGGACTTGAGGGCATCAATCTGAACTTTATTCAGGCCCTGTTAGCTAATAAAACAGGAACTGGGCAGGGTTTAGTTTGAGAGGAAAAGTTCAGGGGAAGGAAGGGAAGGGTCTGTTCCCTGGTAGGTTTATTCATACACCTGTGGTAACCCAGCCTATGAGAAAGCTGACATCTTCGCTGTGAGATCAGATCTAAGAGCCACCAATCAAAGAGCAGTCCAACCTTCATATGCTGATGCAGCACATTTCCGGATCTTGATCACACTAGGCTAGGGAGTCATTCTTCTCAGTGATAAAGTCGGTGAATGCACTCTTGAGAAGATAACAAATTAAAAACCAGCTGACTCAACACCATCTGAGTGAGGAATTCACTGCTGACCCAGTACAACACAATTTCTACCACCAGTCAGTAATCACTGAAGAGGGGCCAACTTCACTTCATAATTGTAAAACTATTCCTAACAGAGGGTCTAAGCACTGTTAAATGATAACTGTCCAATTTACATCACACAGAAGTACTAAAATTGGTAATGACTTCCTCAACTATTTATATCCTGAGTGGTATATGTGTGAAAATTCAAAGATTTTAAAGAAAATTTGGAACTCCCAACAGCACTGTATTATTTAAGTGACCAGAAATGTGGAAAGTACTATTTAATAACCTACAGGATTATTCTATTTTCAAAATATTATTTTATATCTATAGAATTATCATGAATATCTAGGTTTTCGACAGTTGAAGTGTTATTCTGAAGGTGAAGTTGACGTTCTGAACTCATCAACCATAAGACATCAGGAAAATAATTACTGGATTAGTTACTGTGAGATTTGTGTCACAACCTAAAAGTGTGATGTTGGATTAAAAAAATCTAATCATTTATATAATTATTTTTCAGCTTTCAAATGACTTGTTTCAATAACTGATTACCATATATTATTATTCCCATTTAACAAATAAGGCAAATGCGTTTAATGTTTTGCTAACTTCCCATTTTTTTCTGAAGCACCTTCCATTTCTTACGGTCTATGAATAGTATTAGTTTGAGCCATCTAAAATTACTAATATCAGGCCATTTTTGATCTACCAAACTGGTGATTTCATAAAGCAATACTTTAAGCTTTACTACCAATCATAACATGGTACTTATTTTGCTTTTCTATTTTTCAACTTGCTTATTAGCACTATGTGTAGCATCACTCTTACACATTTTTTCAATTATTTTCTTTTTACATATTGAATAGATAAAAAAAATGCAAAGTGGAAATAAATACTAATAATGGAAGCCCTAACCTATAAGAATCCAGTGGCTTTACACATAAAAAAAAAAAAAAAAAAAAAAAAAAAAAA
>NW_026000229.1:40853557-40876391 GCF_001458135.2 Marmota marmota marmota | reverse complement strand
ATGAAAAACTGTGCTATATATGTGCAACAAGAATTGTAATGCATTCCACTGTCATGTACTTAAAAAAATAAAAGCAATTAAATAAAAATAAATAAATAAATGATTCTTACAGAAGCAGACTATATATATATATATATATATATATATATATATATATTTTTTTTTTTTTCCCCCCCCTTTGGTGCTGGGGATCAAACCCTGAGCCTTCTAGGCATGTGCTCTTTCACTGATCTACTTTCCAGCCCCAACATAATTCTTCCCTGTATTTTTTTCCATTCCTAGAGCCTTACCTTCAACTGTCTTCCTTGTGAGAAAATGGAGAGTTCTCACCACTCCCATGTAACATCACTGGACTTTGCCTCCCCTGTAGCCACCCACCATCTCAGCCTTGCAGTAAGCTGTACAATTGATTCATCTCACTAACAAAAATGTGATAAAAGAACTCCAACGACAGAGGTGGGGAAACCACTCCTTCCCCTTGAACAAATGCTGCTTTCTGATGCCCCTGATTGCTTTTCTTCTCCCGCCAAGGTTCAGTAAGTACGGAAAGCCCAGCCCGGTGAGTATGGGTCAGGTTTGTAATGCAACAGCTCCACCCCTTTCATTACCAAGGAATCCCTTAACAATCCTGCTAGTTCTACCCCAAAACATAGACATAGAAAATATTAAATATTAAATAATAATAATAATAAAAGTAATTGGTCCCAATGGTTATTGAGGTGGTAGTGGTAGTCTTAAAAACACTATTATCTCCCGTAGTGATTTGCTGGCCTTACTATACTCCAACCAGCACATTGGGACTTCTAAATTACATACCATAATTGACATAAAATATCTGTCCCATCAGTGAATATCTTTATTAGCATCAAAATCACTCACAACTAGTGTTCCTCAATGTTATTAAACATAAATTGTTCTAGGTGTTGCTTTACTAATTAGTCAGGATGAGCCCGAGGAAGAAAATCTGGGTCATGTTAAATTAATTGGAATGAGCATGAAAATTAGCAGAGCAAACTGCATCAATTTTCTATAGAGAGTCTTTCTTCATGTTGAGAATAAAAATGGATATTATGAGGCATTAACCAAACTGCCTTCTGTGACTGCCAAGAGGTGTGTTACAGTAGCCCAAAATATCACGCTCGCAGATTTTCAGAAGTTAATGAGACATTTCCAGGAATGGTAAATACATGGTGTTAAAATGGGTGTGCCTCTGATGGGAAAATGCCAAGTCATTTCATGTTTATTCAGGCATAACAAGCTCTTCAAAATGAGCATAATTTAAGAGGTGAATAGTGCAAAGAGGGCTAACATTCAACTAATTTTCCTTCAGAAAGAAAAGATTAAATTGAACAAAAAAAATGAATTAAGAGGTTTACAAATCAACAAGTCAGCCACCAGGACGGCAGCCTGGGCTCGGCACCGGCTGGGCAGCCCCCGCCACCAAGTTTTTCGAAACATGTCCCGAAGGCAAGGAACAAAGCGAGCAGAACTGATTACAGCCCCGCTCACCGCCTTGCCGTCTCAACTCTGTTTGGCTTCCTAATGAGCTCACTAAAAACCTAATTCATCTCCCATAACCCTCCTCAGCCCTCCTTGAAATCCACCATTATGGAAATTATAGATGAAACATTTCCAGGCTGGGTTCAGGCCAGTGTGCCTTCAACAGGCGGGGCCCTGACCCCCACCCTGAGCACAATGGAGCAGGGTCCAGCTCCCAACTGCTTCCACCCCAGTCTCCAGAAGAAAGAGGCTGGGCCAGGTTAAGACTCTTTCTCAGGGTGACAATGATGTCCGCCTTAATGCCCTCCCTCCCTCAAATGTGGGAATTTTGTGGGTTCCACAGTACATAAAATACAAGTTGTAGTGCAGGAGAGGAGAAATGAGTTGTACTAATGACAAATAGCTGAAACAGGCTAATGTGAATTCCCAGCCTGTTCATGAGGAAACTCCCCGGGTTCCTCATTACATGGAGGCAAATCCTCACGGCACCTAGCCTGTAACCGGAAGATTACTGAATTGATGGATCCTTAGTTTAAAATGCAGCTGTTTTATTCTGCTTTAGTAATTAATTCTTTTTCCAATACTCTATTGATTAAGCGTAGACCCTGATAAAGTTCAAACTGAGCAGAATCTCTCGTGGCGTCCTTAGTTGCTCAGGAGAGTCAATGAAAACTTCCTGCAATTCCACCTGCCTCCTCAGAGTGCTGATCCAATGAACAGAACAGTTTTTTCTCATAAATTAGTCAGGCCATGTGGAGCTGTATTAGCTGATCGTTGCTTTTGTCTCTCTACTTGCTGACTTGCTTTTCAGTTTTGCTGGCCTTTGTGCTGTCACACACAAAGTCGGAGTGCAGCTGCCATTCTGAACCCAAACCAAGGTAAAGAACAATTCATACAAACTACAATTTTTTTCCCCTATTTTATACAGCTGCAACTCCCTGAGCAGTACAGGGCTCAATGGGGCCTCCTGGGACCCAACTAGCTGAGAAATCAGTGCTAAAGCATGCAGACATATTGTGGAACTGGGAAAAAAAAATAATAAAATGAAGTAACCTATTTTCTTCAAGGCTTTGCCAGGCTTTCTTGTGTCCTGCCACCCCCTGCCCTTACACAGAACTTGTGCTACCCTATTTCCAGCCATACTAAGCTCCCTAGTTCATTTTCATAGAGGACATCAAGAAATGACAGAAGACAGGGCAAAGAGAGTGATCAAGAGGCTAAGGCCTGTCCAGCCGGTGTCCTATGCTGGTCAGGTGGCTTCAGGGAGTTAGAGAAGGTCCATCAGCCACCCGGGTGTGCAGTGTAATCATATATAAATGGCCATTATGAACACAATGGTATTTAGTAATAAGAGGAATCACCAACACGATGCTCCTTTTCAAAGGGTCACATGTATTGGGGATCAATGTTGGTGAGTAAAACAAGCAGGATCACAGAGAGTTTCTCAGGTTACAGCTCCACACAATGGATTTTTGTTTCTATGAAGATCATTACTACTGGGAAAGCTTTTAGAGCAATGGACTCATTCTCTTCCCTCCACCCCTACCCCCATCCAAGGCCACTAAACCAAAGTGCATAGGCTTAATTGCTTGCACGAAAACAGATCCAAGACCTGGGTTCTAGTCCACGAGCTAGCAGGATGAACACAGCTGACTTCTCATGTCATTTGCAACACGCATTCATCTGGGAACTCATATTGTTTGCTTTTTACTCTCCTTCAGACAGTGGGAGTAACAGAAAAGGTCTGGAATAACTATAGGAAATTTCCTTAAGTTTTCACTAGCTGATACTAAATTCAAAGCTAAAACCAAGTTAGATCCTTCCTGTATTGGAGTGGCTGGGGCTATTTTCCATGTTCTCTCCTGGGCCAGGCCTCAGAGTACATTCCCACCTTCACAGCATTCCTTCCTAGGTCAAAAGGTCATCCCTCACAGCCATCTCCAGCAGACACTCAGTTGTCAAAAGGTTGCATCATGTGATCTGGGCAGTGGCTCCCAACAAAGCTCTTTCCTCATTGGGAAACAAACTTTGCACCTCTAAATAATTTTGGTATTAGAAATGTGTTTTCCTCCCTCCATCCCCACTGGCCTCTCAATTTCAAAACAATGAGGACAGCAGCAGGCATCAAGTTCATCAGCAAAGTGTCCATAAATCATCTGGGTAAAGATGCTGCCACTTTTACTGGGCCCCCTTATGAGGAAAGATACTTGCCAGAGGTGATGTTGATTTCTTGCATTTTGAAAGCAAACAGAGGTGGCCTTTTTCCAGGGGATTTCTTTCAAAAGGAAAATTCCCTTTCTAAAACCAACATACATATTTTAAATTAATAAGAAATTACAGTAGAGAAATAAAACTGAGGAAAATATTCTGAAAGAATCATTAATAAGGTAAAGTGACTTTTTTGCTTAACATACATCCAATTGCATTCAAATGACCTGCAATGACATAGGGTATAATAAGATGCAAAAACACAAAAAGGAGGAGACAAGGAGTAAGCTCCTTGGCTTAACCTCCACAAGTGACCAAAGCAAGTTTGCCATCAGTGATATGCCATAGACAAAAGGTCCCAGCTACCACAGGAGCAGACTTTGCTTTTTTCTTTTTCGTAATTTCCTGCTGCCTAGATGAATAATATAATGATTTTCTCATTGTCGTGGATTGTTACTTGGAGCAGCTTGAAGCTCTCACATGCAATCCAAAATGAGTCATTTATTTCTAGAAGAGAGTCAAACAAGTCTATCAACATTACTTCTATTTATAAATTATATATTTAAGAGTAAAGTAAAATAGTCATGGCTGACAAGTTACATATGGGAGATAGAGAATCAAAGATACTTTCAAGAAAAAAAAAAAGAATTAGAAATACTTTGAAATTATTTGGCTTAGACCTAAGCAACAAAAACTAAGGACACTTACATTTTCCTTTTTAAGAATTTAAGCATGTCATACATTTGTTCATTCAAAAAAAAAAAAGTTAAATATCCTCATAAAAGAAATCCACTTTCCCATGTCTTTAAGATACAAAGGCTTGCAGATAAACAACATTTTCCTGAATATTCTGTCTTCTTTTTAGTTATTACCAAAGTCTCCCAAAGAATGTATTTCAAAACTCATTTTCACATGTCCCCTGGTAGCTTCCTGGGATTAACAGAAACTGACAGAGAAGAATCTATATTGTCTCAGCTGGTCTAATCTACAAACTTTAAAGACCCCACTTTTATAAGCTTTCTTTAGGGTAGGTATTCAGTGTTCTAAAAACAGTGTTATGGGCTGTTCAATGAAGCACATGCTCTACATTGACATTTTAGTTCCTGGAACTTACTGTGTGCCAAATTTGCCAGTTTAGTGTCTATGACCACTGAACATGTGTTCTATGTCTTTTCATGGGGTGTTTGGGAGGTAACTGGAAATAAGTGTAACAATTATGACACAGACTCTACAGAAAAAAATAATTACATGGCAGAAGAAATTGGTATCTGAACTTTTTAAAGATGTTTGGGTGAGATCCAAGTAAATAAAGTGAATGAAAAGAATGTGTTTATGATCTTGTAATGACTTATAAACTTATCACCATTTCTGGTATTGTGAGTCTGATGCTTAGCATTTGGCATCAGCTACAGAGTGCAAGGATTCTATACAATTATAACAACTGTAGAGAATGGCCCTAAAAATAGGACTTTGTAGGCCAGAATTCTATTTTCTTTTAAAAATCTTTTTAAATAATTTTTTAGACATTGATGGACCTTTATTTTATTCATTTATTCATATGCGGTGCTGAGAATCAAACCTAGTGCCTCACACATGCTAGGCAGTGCTATACCACTGAGTCACAGCCCTAGCTCCCCAGAATTGTATTTTCTCTGCCACAGTAATCTGAGAAGAAATAGGTACCTAATAATGAAGTGGCATATATTTAATTATCATCTATTTTTGAGAATATTACATTCTTTGCAGCATTATCAATAAAAAAAATAACCAAAAAGTCAAGAATTTGCTATAGAGAATATATGATCTAGTTAATAATTTTACAATGGCAGGTTAGATTCCTGCACAGATTTTCATCTGATCCTCAAGTCTGTTATAAACCTTAGTTTTGAATATAGGACTCTAGCCCAGATATACTCTGTAGCTAGTTTCAAAACTGACCTGCTCATTGGTTACATAAAAGTATTCTTTTAAGGTAGCAGTGGAGCAAGGGGTCAGACAGTTGGGAGAGCACTTGCCAACCATACCAGGCTCAAGGCTGGGGGTTTGATGCCCAGCACTCCCTATACCACCCCCCCACACACAACCGTCCAAAAACAAAAACGAAACAAAACAAAAACTGTTGAGAAATGGGGTTCAAAAGAAGGCAGGGGGACACCTTAAAAGACTCTATTTTATAGCATCAAAATATACCAGATGCCCTAAGAGAAAGTTACACAGGCCCACAGTGAAAGTGTTCAAGGGTGAAATGTTAATTTACATCATGAACAGGAAAGAGAATAGTCTCTGTAATTTATAAAGTCCTACAAAACAGTGTATCTGTATCTGTAAAACATCTTTAACGTATAGATGTTTAGGTAAAACCACCAAACTACTACAGATTAGAGTTCTTAGTTGTTAAGGTCTCCACACTAAAAATACATTAAGAATAGTTCAGAAGTACCTAGTTGACATGTCTACCTTGTTAAATCGATCATTGAGGACTTAACTGGCATCAAATCTTCTGCTACTTTCATTTAACATTTTTAAAAAAAATCCTAAAGTGACCAAATTATTTCTCTGAAATAAATTATACAAGCAGACAGGAATTCTGGGCCTTTGGGGAGATGACTATAGAAAGTAAGATTTGTAGTCACTGACTAGTTTTTCTGAAACCCTTTTCGAAAGTGTAGCATTTCCTCTAAGTTTCTGAAATCTGGATGTCTCACTATAAATAAAACGGCACCCATAAAATATCTTAAAACAACTCTAAAAATCTTAAAGCGGCTAACTGGGCACAGAGACACATGTCCATAATCCCAGCAACTGGAAAGGCTGAGGCAGGAGGATTGCAAGTTGGGGGCCACCCTGGGCAATTCAGCAAGACCCTATCTCAAAATAAAAAATAAAAATGGCTGAGATGTAGTTCAGTGGTGGTGGAGTGACTGTGGGTTCAATCCCCAGTACTGCAAATTAATTTACTGATTGATTGATTTAATTATATTTTCAAAAATCTGAAAGCTGCTTAAAGAAATAGGCAGACTAGAACTCAATATAATTTTTAAAATTCAAAACAAGGTATTTTATTTCTTCAAGTAAATTACTTATGATCACAGGGGAAATTACCATTAAGATTAGAACTAAGAGCTCCTAATACTCCCGTGCCCTGCCTGTGATCTGCTCAGGAGCCCACTGACATGTTTTTACTATGCTGCAGTAGCAGTAAGTGATCAGAAAAGACACAGAAAACGTCTACTGACCAGGTGCCCAGGGCTAGCCAGAGTGGCCAATGACTCAGAGCTCTCAGAGCTCAACAGGCTTTGCACGTGACACTACCCTGACAACATGATCCTCCCTCTTAAGGACAACTGGGATAATTTCAGTGCCCAGTATGAGCGTGTAAGCAAGGTTACTGCATGACAGACACGAACCTGTCCTCCTAGAGAGGAAGTAGGATTGCCCAACCATGCCTAGGAAATTATTTAACAAGGGCCCTCCTTCAATGTCAAACATTATAATAATAAGCAGCAAAAATCAATGAAGTGCTTTAGTTACAAAAATACAGGCCACTCGAGGGAAGGTAGGATGCAAACACGTGGTTGAAGAGGCAGAAGGGGAAGCCTTTCGTGTGGGAGACAACATATACCTTTAGCCTCTTGTTTGTGGTCATGTCCTAAGATCATGGAGACTGATCAGGCCAATATTGAAAAATATATATATACCCCATTCATCCTCTGCCACTACCTGGAAAAAATTCCAATCACATCCTTCACAAATTCTAACCACATGTTTAGTAGAACATATGGGAAATTGGGGAGCTGGTCATTTCTATACTCCATCATCTTATTCATCAAGACAAGGATTTAGGAAGCTGTTCACTTGGCTCTTGAAATAATATCAGAGAAATGTCAGAGGGCTCTGGGGCATTCAGGGACTATGGTAAGATTAGCTTTGATGCCCTTCTATATACAATTAGCAATTTTCCAAGATTACATGTGGTATTATATCATGATACCAAGTAAGAACTTTTAGCCTAAATTTTTAGAAAAGAGTTTAGATCTCTAAAAGTACTATGGCTTGGGATGCTTCAAAAAATTTTTGAGAAATGTCCAGGTATATGAAAAAATATCACAACCCACCTGAGGTTTTCAGAATGGGAAGAAACACCTGCAGCCCAGATTTCTGGGCTGCCAACAGGTATCTCACACCATCTGACACCTGTTCTAGTAAACAGAGTGGCACACTGGTTGAGTGCCTGGGTTTGGGGGCCAGACAGATGTGAGTTAGAGTACTGACTTCATCACTTTCTAGACAATGGGAAGTAAGTTCTATTTCTTAGCCTCAGTTTTCCCAACCGAAAAACCGACACAATGTTATAAGGATTAAACTATATAAAACATACACAACACAGTATCTGGCATAAAGCCATTGTCAAACATTAGCCATGATAATGCCGATGATCTTGCTACTGCTGCCCTGTCAGTGCACATAGATCATAAACGCTTCTTTGACCTAGCACTTTTTTGTTTACCAATGGTAATGATCAAATAGAAGGACTCAGATTCAACTTATAATAATGATATAGTATAAAACAGAGCTAATATCTGGGAAGAAAATGATCAGATGCTACATGGCACTCTTTAAAACTCTTAAACAAGAAATTAGCTCACATATCACATTAGATTTTTTGCTCCCTAACATAAAGAGGTCAAGAAAAGTGAACTAATGTCAAAAGGAAAAAATGTTTTTGGCCAATGGGCATCAAATTGCAAGATCTGTGTTGAAATCCTTGTTTGGGTCAAACAATTCTTAGACTAGAACTGGTCAAGGTTTAAAACAAAACAATTTTGTCAATTCCCAATATAGGAAAGATTTGATCAGAGGGACTTGGTGAGTTAGGCAGTCATTTCCAAGTATTTAATTTATAAAGGCAAAGAAAAAAAATAGTATATCTTACAGTCCTATATGACCTGTTACGATATCTCAACCAAAATAAATTATTAATTTTGGTAAGCTAAACAATTGAAAGGAAAAAAAATTCACCCGTTTCTATATAATGTATCAAATAAATAGAACACTAGGAAATTAAAGAGGCTTTGTACATATCTACTTATTTTCAGTGCTGAAAATATACATTTAAGGAATAATGTAGCTAAGAAGTATATTTTTTCCTTTGTATAATTACATAACAATAAAATATATTTAGATCATAAGTATGCAATACTATAAATATTCACAATCTGTAAACAAAAAAATCACATCATTTACAAATGTTTAAAAGAGACATTTATGTACCATATTAGGAATCCTTATAGTTAATGATACAATAAAATACATTCTACACAGGCAAATGAGCTGAGGAATTAAAATAAATTTAGGTAAATTTCTTAACCCTTTGAAATATGAAATACTGATTTTGATTTTCATTAGGCAAAATAATTGAATAATTAGTTCTCAACCTTGTGTTGACACCATCAACACTGTTGTAGGACCAAAGAAAGTGTAAGAACACTTACGCATGGGAAATTTTATTGGATTGAAATATCAAAAGCCTTTGTCTTTAAGAAATCCTGAAACTCTATAGGTTTTAAGAAAGTCAGGATTAACTTCTCTTTAAACCACAAGCCCAATCCAGTGAGTAAAAATCAACAAACAAGTACAACATTTCTAAAGAGGGAATAAATTATCTATTGTCTGCTATCATTTCTTAGGCAACTAATTCCTGTTGAAATGTTCAACCAAAGATAACTAGGTATTTACTAAGTGTGCTTTTCAGATCTTTTCAAAAGCACAGAAACTTTGCATATAGGCTACTATATGACTTTTAAATTATGCCTTAATATCATTATTCCTCTGATCACTCACGATGTAATATTGTTCAGAAATTTTCAAGATTGAGTCAACCAGAGATTAGAATGACTCACGTGGTCCCAATTCAAAGTCTGCCCTTTCAAAAGTGCATAATGTAAATTCTGGAAGCCCTCAGGCAGGTGGCAGTTTAAGCACTTCACCTAGTGAATTGCTGGCAATCAAAGGTAAGGTCTCAGCGCCTGGACATGTGGCTTCATGCTTTTGACACTACTACAGGCGCTGAGATACATCTCTGGAGATTTGTCAGGAACAACCCTGGAAGTCAAGAACTAAAAAGAGTGTCAAGAAATCCTTTAGGGAAAAAATATTGCCAAAGAGAAGAGGAAGCCCTGACTGGTTCTTTTTTATTTTGTAGTGGGGCATAACATAACTTTCTCAGAATACTGAGGATGCCTTTAAGTAATTCAAGATCTCTGAAGAATTTGAACAACACGTGTGACTGACACGGTGGTTTGAATAGTGCAGAAGCACCTTTCAATTAAAGAATGTGGTTTTATTTTACTGCTTCAATATTTCAAGCTAGATAAAAACAAGTTGCTAAGCCAATTCTTAGCTAAAAAAAAAAAAAAAAAAAAAATTCACCTTGGCTGAATTTTTAAAGCCAATCTAGCAAGCATTTCTAGTCAGTTGCAGAGGTGATTAAGTGGTGTTGGTGAGCAAATTAAAAAGGAAATTGAATTGAACAGCTTTGAGAAAGTCCTTTTTTATTCACACAAAAGTATCTTTTAAAAACCCACAATATGAAATATTCACTGACTCTCTCGTTTTTTGATCCAGTTGGATGTGTGACTAATAGAATTGGTAGATTCTTTTTGGATGGCAGAATTCTTATTATCCCCCAAACCAATGGTTGTTTGACACAAAGAGCAAAAACTAAAACACAAATAAGCATCATTAATGTATATATGAAATTGATGACTATGAGATAAGAGTTTTGGAAAGTCCCAGAAGAAAAGCAGTCTTGTTATTTTATGCTTCTGCACCTCGTGCATTCTTTGGCATTTCTAAGTACAAGGAGAAAACTGAACCTTTAGAACATGTTAGTTTAATTTCTAGCCTCTCCCTTTCCTACCCAAAGATGGACCCTATGGATCTGACCAACATAAATGAAAAAAAGATATGGATAAGAAATTGCTTTTTCAAAGCATAAATCACTGATTTAAAATCTTTAACAAGTGGCATATGATAGCTCAGGCTCTAGTTTAACTTGAAGAAATAAAAATGAAAGGTTGTAATAAAGAAATAATAGAAGGGTGGCAGCCTTTTGATTAGAGAGGTGACGTGGGGGTTTTAATGACTTTCTCAGGACAGTAAGTTGCCTTCATTAAATTTTACACCATTTGTGAACTAAATACCTTTTTATGCAAAATGCACTTTGCAGGTAAAGAGCATGAAAAAAATTAAATGGCCTTTTTTTTTTTTTTAAAGCTCTCTGTTTCCTTCTTTTTGGTGATGGGCAAGTAATTGACCCTCCCCAAGACCAAGCCACCTTATTTGGAAAATGAGGATAAACCTGGGCAATTCTAGGGCAATCACATGAAAATTCATGTAAAAATACGTTAAGAACTAGAAATGTGAAACTAAATACAGGATATCACTTTGCAGACATGATTTGGATTTTAAATCATATCATTTGAAAATTAATAGAGATAGCATGTTAGAGTCAGGAAAGACAAGAATCCCCTACATCCTTATCACACAGAGATGTAAGGGTAAGTCCAAGTGAGCTTAAAGACCTGATGAAGATGTTAATAGCAACTAACTTTTAATGGAAGGTTATAACACGCCAGGCATACATTATCACCTCATGTCTTCCTCCAAACCCCTTTACAAGGTAAGCACCTAGTTAACAAGTAGTTAAGGGTGGAACTTTGCCAGACCCTCCCACACTGCAGCCTGAGCCTCCCCAAATGCCCATGCGACATCTCCAGCTACACATAAGCTAACATTCAGTCGCCTGAGTCCATACCATTGTGGCCTTCAGGTAGAAAATAAAAATTAAGAAATGGAACAAAAGAAATGGGACAGCATTTGATTTGGGATTTCCAAGTTACAAGGACCATGATACATAGGAAACTAAACATCTGAGTCAGTCTTTCCCCGATTTCTACTCTTTTCCTGAGCCTCCTTCTATAAACCTTGCCCTGTTTTCATGTCTGCATTATAGCACAAGGACCAGGGGAAAACAGGCAAACAAAGCATCTTGAGCTATTGGTTCTCTTCCTTTTATAAGTCATATAATGCCAAATGCTGAAATAGAAATTCATAGAAAATACATGGGCTTAAAGTTCAAGCTATGGAACCCAAACGAATAAAGTCCGTGGTAATGTGCATATTATTCTTATCATTATTATTATTATCCTCATTTTTGGAGCATATTGCATTGAATATGCCGAGTCCAGAATGCAGACACACCATCTCTATGAGATGAGGTGTGACTCTTCTCACTTTATAAATGAGGAAATATAGGCTTAGAGAAGTTAAATAAGTTATCTTAGGTTTGTAAATCAAGATTCAGAACTTGGCCTAACTCCAGTCGGTGATCTTAAGAACGAAGTTATAAACATTAGAATTATTTCTCTATTATGCATAAAAACACTTCTTTAAATTTATAGTGATATCTCATGAGCTTGTAACTGCTTTCTTGTACCTATGACTATTCACTTCTGCCTAACATAGATTCGGTGACTGATGCTTCGACAAAGAACCATGACAAAGGACAATTTGGGGGGATGCTGACATCAATGCTAAAAAACATCTACTAAGTCACTACAAATTATTAGTTATTAACGAATTATCACAAATTAAAAGAACAGTTTGCTCCACTAATTTGTACTTATATTTTCACAAACTAAAGACAGTCACTTTGTTAGCATCAGAGTGACACACAGCTGATCTGTGCAGCAACCACTAGGTGAACGACTCTCCAGAATCAAGATTTATTATTTTCAATTCTTGATTTCTTTACCTCCAACTGTCCACAGGACCATAAAAACTAAGCAAATGCTATCAGGCAACATTCCTAGAAGGAGGCCAGCAAGTTCAAGCAAAAAGCTGAAAAAAAAAAAAAAAAAAAGAGGTACCTACATGCCAACAAAATAAGTAAAAATGTCACAGCTCTAGAGACTACTGAAGCAGCACTGGAGATGTCCTATCAGGCCAGATATCTATGTGTTTCCCTTTCCACCTTCCCCATCCAGCTAGGGAGCAGCAGGTCTCAAGATCCCTAACAATGTTCAAAGGGAAGCTTCTGTGTTATTTTTGCCCTAAATGCCCAACCTATGGGAACAACACATCAACCTTTAACACTACCATTTTTTTCTCTAATTTTTTTTAAAAGCCTGACATTACTTTTCAGTGTAATCTTTTTTTTTTAGTCAGAGGTTTTTTGGTTTTGTTTTGCTTTGCTTTGCTTTTTGTTTGTTTGTTTTGCCAACTGAAAGCAACTCGTGTTTTATGCTGGCAGAAAATGAGCAACTAGAATTCCTTTCAGAAGGAATCATGAACAAAATTCTCATCTATTAAGTGGTTGACAACTTTGCTAGGTTATGGTGTCGAAAAACAGCAAAGTCTGGATGGGCAAGGACCAGCAAATGTACGTTTCTATTCAGTTTTGACAGTTCACGAATGACATTAAATGTCATTGATTTTCCAGACATATCCAACCTATCTCTACAAAAAGGAAGATGCCCATTAGAAATGTTATATTTTCTGAACTAAATTACTATGAAGCACTCAAAATCTTGCAGAAAAATTCTTAACAAATGAGAAAAAAAAATTGAGATTTTCCTCACCATACTGCAAAAATAGTCTTAGATGGAATGTATCTTCCTGTTGCTCATTTCTAAGGTGGAGAGACAAGGTGCGCCCAGCCTAATTCTTCCTGCTGTATCCCAAAAGGTGTGTCACATGCAAGTAGGTAATTCTGCCACACATTACTCAGGAGAAGTAGAATAAATGAATTCAGAAGGGTTGTCATCCCTTGATGACAAAGAAAAGATAGAAATTCTGGACCTCCTCAATGTCCCCAAGCATAACAAAAATGCTTCCTAGGATCCTCCAACAGTAAGGAAGAGTCAGGGAAAACTTTGTTGCCAGTAGATGCAATTAGTATAGATGCTAAACTGAAGATCTAGGACAGTAAGACACAGATAGGTTGGGGGTTTGCAGCTCTGTTTCCCAGTAATTCCCAATCGATGGACAGTATATCCAGTACATTGCTCACCACCTAGTACAAGCAGGGCCAAGTCATACACTCCCTAATCCTACCTGGATTTTCACCTAGCTTCCAATTCAGTGGAGAGTTAAGAAAAAAAAAAAAAGAAAGAGTTTGTGTTTGAGAAAGGAAAGTATGTGATGTGCTATGCATCAAACTAAGTATTAATTAATATTAAGAATAACTCTACTGGGATCCTCACTTCAACATTTTTGAGGATGTATTCGTATGAATCAAGCACTCAGAGTATTCATAGCAATAGCACCTTGTGTGATTAATACAATGAAGGATAACTGCAAGGATAGCTGGGTTAACAGAACATTCTGTGCAAGAATAGCTCAAGTCCAGGAGACTTCTGACCATAGAGGAAATTGCTTTTTACACAATTGAAAATTGATCCTGAGCCCATGCTGACCCACCTTTTAAATGCAAGATGCAAGAAGGACTCCCAAGGATATTAAACTCTGTCTGAATGTGCTTCAGTGAAAGTAGCAGAGGCGAAGACAGTGTTTTTCAGAATGAGTTCTGAGAAAGAGTGTCCCCAGACGTAATGCAAGAAAAAAAATCTCAATGGTTAAGCTGGGTCTCAGAAGCTCTGTTTCTCTCTACCCTTTGCAGACTTAAAATGCATATTAGCAAATTAGGTGATCTGATAATTCCTACACTAGAGGAAATCCTGCTCTATTCTAGGAACCACAAAATTTGTTTGTTTGTTTGTTTTAAGTAATGCATGTTTAAATATCCCAGGAACCATAATTTTCCAAATATTAAAGATGACTTATTTATTCAATCCTATTGAGTCATTCCTAGGTATTAATAATTACAATACCATAAAGATTTACAGAGAGGCTGGGGTTGTGGCTCAGCAGTAGAGTGCTCACCTAGCACGTGCAAGGCACTGGGTTCTATCCTCAGCACCACATAAATAAATAAATAAAATATTTTGCCTAACTACAACTAAAAAAAATTTTTTTTAATAAAAAGCATACATTTAAAAAAAAGATTTACAGAATGTGTCCTTACATACAAATTTCTACAATGATGAGGCAGACATGGGACCTCTGTGAATCACAATAATTTAAGTGCTTAAATTACTTCAGAAAGATTGTCAAAGCTTTTTCTTTTTTTTTTTTTTAAGCTATTTGAAATTTATTTCTTCACTCAAAAGAATATCCACTCTTTCAAACAGACAGTATTTCAGGGACGCATACGGGTCTGCTATTTTGACCATGGAAGACATAGTGGAGAATTTGTCATTGGCATTCAAAAGGAAGGCGATTATGTCACTACTCCCATTCACAAATCTTCAATAGGTCCCTATTACCTACCAAATCAAGCACAAATTCCCTAGACTGCTATTCACTCCCTTGCACAATATGGACCCAATCCTCCTTTCAAAAAAAAAAAAAATCATTACTATTATTGAAGGCCTCCTACATTATCATAGTACAATGGGGGAGGGGAGGAAGAAGATGCCTAAGACTTAAAAACTGTCCTCAAGAATCTTACAGTCTAGCGGGATAATAAATAAGAAACATAACATTACCATAACACCAGGAGAAACTGATGTGTGTGTCACAAGAAAGAATTGGAAACTGTGCAACGGGTGTTCAGATAAAGGAATTTCTTCCAAGTAGAAGTCAGGGTCTGGGGCTGGGGGGCAGGGCTTAGGTCTGGGCTGGGTGGGTAGGTGCTCCTCTAGCTTGCCAGCCCTTAACTTCTCTTTCTGAGGTACAAATGCAGGATTTTCTGCCATGTTTTTCATCATGGTCTCAGTTGCATGGGTTCAATTTTCAAGTAGTTCAAAAGCAACTTTAAAATTTAAAAAATTTATAACGTTTACTTAATATGAGCTAAATATATAAAATTACTGCCACTTAACACAAATCACATTAATTAATCACTATTCCTCAAAATCCATTAAATTAGGTGTTATTTATACCTTCATTTTAAAGATGAAAAGTGGAAGATAGGAGACTTGCCAAAGACAAGTAATGGATCTGAGGATTTGAAGGAGGGCAGGCCAATGCCAGGGGCCACACCTTTAACCACTACGCTATTGCCCTTAAGTACTGCATTCCCAGGAAGAATCATTATTCACCAACACACATCAAGCCTTTCCACTTCAACAATTTTCATGTATAAATGGAGTATCTACTGGTTGCCAGATGTCCATATTTCAAAATTCATGGCAGAAAAAAAACCTATGTAGATTATATGGCATCTCCACCAAGAAAGAGTCCCTCCCTGCATGTTATTCTAGACTGTCTTCTTCCCTTCTTTTCACATGCAAGATCTCCATCAGTTCTCTATTCTCCATCTCTACTGCCACTGCGTTGAGTCAACCCTCATCTGTTTTCCAAATCATTAATCCTTATTCTATATTTACTCTTGTGTCCCTCAAATGTATTCTCCGTATCCAATAAGAGGTTTTGTAAATGTAAATTTCACCAAACCTTTTTTTTGCTTAAACTTCCTTAATGGGATTCCCATATTACAAAGTAGGGTTTTTCTGGAACATGCATTAAAAATTCAGGTTCCCAAGCCAGGTGCCATGGCACACGCCTATAATCTGAACAACTAGGGAGGCTGAGGCAGGAGGATTGCAAGTTTAAGCCAGCCTCAGCAACTTAGCCAGATACTGTCTCAAAAAGCAAATAAATAAAATGAAAAGGACTAGGAATTAGTTCAGGTAAAGTGCTCCTGGGTTTAATCCCCAGCACAAAACAAACAAACAAACAAACAGACAAATAAAATAGAAATCCAGATTTCCCAGGATTCCCCCTGGAAATCTTGATTTTGGGATGTCTGTGGTCTCTCTGGAAATCTGGATTTACATACTTTGTAGGTGCTTCATATCACCAGGAAAGTTTGGTAAACAGTGCTCTACAGGATTAAGTATAAGCTTCTTAGCATGGTAATCAGAATCTTAGTCCCCACTTGCCTCTCCAGCCTTCTTTTCTCCATTAGTCTCTCACACAAACTGCAATGTCAGTCTGTTGTGGCTCAGTGTGTACCATGCAGCTTTGTGTTTCTGGACCTTTGAAATGGCTATTTCATCTGCTTCCCATTTCTTCCCTACCATGTTTACCTGGAAATACCCACTAAGGCCATCAAAACCTTTTTAGACCTCCCCAATTCTGAGAAGCCTCCCACAGATATTCCACAGACATCATTAGTCACTCCTTTTTTTCTGAAATAACTTACAAACTATATTTAAATGTAATATTAGAGGCACACATGTTTATTTGTTTACACTTCTGAGTTATTTACTGAATAGTACAACTCACCGGAAAAGGATCACATCTTATTTACTTTTATATCCCTAGCACTACAGCAGCGCTTGGCACCAATTATATGATCAATAAGTGAATGAATAAAATATTTTCTGGGTTCTACTGTCAGTCACCTAGAGACTTAAAAAGACAATGTGTAGGTCTCAGGATATAGTTTAGTGGTAGAGTGCTTGCTTAGCATGCATAAGGCCCTGGGTTCTATCACCAGCATCATAAAAAGAAAGAAAGAAAAGAAAACCAATAATACATAAATAAAAGTCAAAGTACATTAAATTCACAAATACTCTATGAGGTTGTCATTATTCCCACTTATAGGTAAAGAAACTGACGTTTAGAAGAATTGCTGCTTGGAAATGATAGGGTGAAAAGGAGAGTTCATATCCATGTTTCCAAAACTGCCATTCTCTTTATGCCAGACAGTTCCCTTAAGCATCAGCAAACCTTCCTCAATCCATACTCCTTAGAAGTGAGTATCTGCCATGCAAGAGCTACTTGTATATTTGCTGTGGTGTCTCCTCCATTCCTGGAAGATGGTAAGCTACTGAAGGCAGAGACTCGAGTGTCTTGCTCAGTGAAGATCTCTGTGTATGAAATTTAAATAGCATACACTTAAATGAGGTCTTGAGAAAGGGTCCTGTCTATAGACAGCTGTATGCCTACACATCACCTCCAGGTATGGCAATCTGTCAGAAAAGAACTCTCACAGCCAGGTGCAATGGCACATGCATATAATCCCAGCAACTGGGGAGGCTGAGGCAGGAGGATCACAAGTTCAAAGCCAGCCTCAGCAACTTTACAAGGCCCTAAGCAATTCAGTGAGACCCTGTGTCTAATTATAAAGGGCTAGGAATGTGGCTCAGTGGTAGAGAGCCTCTGGGTTCAATCTCTGGTACCAAAACAAAAACAAAAACAAAAAACAAAAATGAAAAGGGCACCCGTGAGATGGATTCCACAAGCTTTCAATAATCAATGATGTATTGACTTTTCTTTATCACTCACATTTAGGACACAGAAATTTTGGAAGTTTTATTTTAGTGGATGGCATTTGTTATAAATGTTAGCTGGAAAAAGAAATATGAAATTTTACACTCCTAGTCTACTTTTGTAAACCTTTAAACCTAAAGGGAAAAAAAAAGGGAAAAAGAAGAAATGGTTGAAGGTAACATTAATATCTCTAGCTGGTATGAATGGTTAAGGAGAGTGTTTTGATTAAGTAAATATTCTGTTGTCTAGAGGCAATATCTATATATACTGTAGAAATTGATAGTCTTTAAATAATTAGAACTCAGTTAAATACATTTAATGATAAAATTTTCCTGATGATTTTTCTGGAATGATGTGGTAGAGTCTGAGCCTCTGTAATAATTATCATTTATTCTACCTGTAAAGTACAGAAATTCCAACAGAGTTCATTTTAATTTGATAATGGAGAATAGAGAAGTTGCTTGTGTTTACAAAATGCCCCTCATACTTAGAAAACAGAATTCTTATATGGAAACCTCCATTTATGTGACTTACATCTTAATTGTGGCATTCTATCATCCTTGGAAAACAAATTCTAGTTCCTAGTCATTTTCTTGCCAAACTGAGTTGGAGGAGGGGGAGGGGACTCTCCTGAATCCAAAGCAAGAAACAGAAAATATTATCTCACTACATATTTTAAATCAAGGACATAAGAATGTTCACGTTACACCCCTGATGAAAAACTTGCCACCTCTCTCTGTTAAAAGATAAAGTGTACACATAAAAAATAAGACCCATGAATGTAAACATTAGATTCCTAGAGCTTGAATTTAAAAGATCACCTAATTCAACCCTATTTTATGGGTGAGCCAAAGTTCAAAAAGACCAAGGGACACATCCAAGGTCATACAGCTAATTAGTGTCAGCACAAGGCACAGAAGAGAAATATAAAGGAAGTAAGTTACTGGTCACGAGCAATGTTATATGCTCAACACATTCAATCTCATGCAATGTAGTCTTTAAGATAAATTTGAGGGTAAGTATTTTTTCCTCCACTTTCCAGATAAAGAAACTGGATCTCACAGACATTAAAGGAAAAATGGGATTTGTACCCATGTTTGTCTCCTAGGTCACTGCCCTTTTCGATGCAGCTATGATCAGAACACAGGTCTATTGACTCAAAGTTTAAGAGTCTAGACGGTAACCTAGTTGCATAAAAAGGTTACTTTTCTGTACAAAGTTTTGCTTGCATCACCCAAAATACTCGCACTTGACTAAAAGCAAATTATGAAAAACTGAAGGACGTATGTAGAAAATCAATAAAAACATGTGGAGCCTAAAAGTTAAAAAATTATTTCCAGGTAATTATACAAAGGTACAGGAGTTTACCTATGTGAAGACCAGTGATGTCCCCCAAAGTCAGTCCCTCCTAAACAAGGAGGATAAGCAAAATGGACCCTGAGTTCATTATGGGAAGCTATTGGCCACATTAAAGAATTTATCTAATTAGATTCACCATTACATTTAAAGACACAAATATGTACATTCTTGTATAGATAACATAATGAAAAGAAATCCCATCTCTAGATTCCAACCATATGTTCATAATGTAAGACAACACTAAAGGACACATAAATTTAAAATTTAAGAACCTGCTTATATCCAAAACAATTGTGAGTTTGAGCTCATGGTTGATTGACTTATTTAAGGCCACAATGAATACAACAAGATTTTAGTAAACCAAGTTAATTTTTATCCCTTGATGGCATAATACAAGTTTAATGGATATATAGATATGTTCCAAATAGTTCATCTATGTCCAAGCAAACACCACAGAATTGACAGGCACAGAGTTGTGGTCAACTCGTCCACCATAAAAACAACAACAAAGAGAGGAAATCTGTGGATTCTGTTTATAGAGTCAAAAGTGGACTTTCTAATGCTAGACAGGTGAATATATGATAAACCCTACTTTGGAAAAGCAGAGGAAGAAAGAAAGAGAGAAAGAGAGCATGGAAGGGCAGCTGGTCTCGTACCTGGGCACATCAGGAGGACTCATAGGGGAGACCATACTTGGCTTTTCCTCATTGAGAATTCAAGCAAGGTGAGGAACATGTTATAGAGCAGGAATATTAGGATGGCTCACTCCCATTTCAATGAGGAACTAGATTTCAATAAAGCCCCATATATGCTTTCTTGCTGGCCACTAGAACACTGATAAATAGCTCAAGACTGTCCAGGGATAGATTTTAGTAGACTAAAGTGGTTTCTATCATTGTCTACTATGACATAAAAAAATATTTTTAAAGGCCAAATTAAAAACAGATGTCAACACAGGAAGATGAATGAAAAGTTGTTCTCCCCAACAAACAAACAAACAAACAAAAAAACCATAAGAATTTTAACAAACTCCCTGTGGGTAGAAACAGGAAAGAAAGAATGGGGGTGGGGGTAATGACATTGCTTCATTACAGACTATTCTTCTGAAGCCAAGTAAAGACAATGAAGAGAAAAATAGAACATGTGTATTACAATGTATAGCACCAAAAGGCTGTGTTTGATGCTCTGGAGGGCTTCAACAAGTACTGTTCAGCCAAAAATCAATTGAAAAATCAGCATGATAACAGAGCATGAGTTGCCCTATAATAGCCTTAAGACCCCCAAGGCTATTCCAGTCCCTTTCATCTGCCACACTGCACAGACTCTAGGGGACCTCACTTTCCTTCCCCGAGTTCTGTGCCCCTCTGTATTTCTTACTTACTGCTTTGCTCTCCCTTAGAAAGGGTGGGCAACAAGAAATGATGATGTTTTCAAGTGGCTTTTGAGAATTTTTTCTTTTCTGCTTTATTCTTTATCTTCTCTTGACATTTGCACTCAAATGTATCCTACACCATCCGTCATAGACAATTTCCGCAATATTAAATGGTCAACCATGATCTCTGAATAGTCTAATGAGTAATGGTCATGTGTTCTGAGTGCTTTTACTAATATACTTTACACTGCTCCTTAATAAAATCCCCATTCAGGCTCATGCAAATGTGACACGTAAGCAATCTACAGCATTGTTATAAATATACATATATATTTCATTCCAAGATTTCATCTCAATATTTCTTCAATCACTTCCTCACAATGTCTGGTTTGTTCAATTTATATTTCTACTTGGCATTTGGTGCAAACCCCCAAAGATAAGATACATCTGTCCCTTAGTCACAAATCTTGGCATTTTTACCTTAACTCAATCGTGAAATGATTGGTTGAAATTACCTTGCTTATTAGCAGGATTTCCTCATAATAAAACATTTTATTTCCAAACTTTCGAATTTGACGTGAGATGTACCAACTCGGTAGTGACATATCAAAGCGTAAGGAGGACATATAAACACACTGATCTGTGTGAGGGAAGGAAAAGCTAATTGGAAGTCAGCTTCCCTGTGATTATCAGCTTGTTTATGGGGAGGGAGGCTCTTCTGAATGGCACTGTAAATTCATCCCTGATTATAGAGTTAACACCAGAGCTCATTTCCACACGCTCCCCGAAAGCCCCCCACCCAATCCATTTTGTTTAGTTATAAAGGGCTGTGCACTGTTTTCAGAGAATGACAGTTTCCCATGCTTTGATTTTCTTCAGTTTCAGGAAAAATTAATCAGTCGCACGAGCCAGTTGTCAGATTTCACTTCCCTCTCGGCAGAAAGCACACATATTCATTGTCTGCTATAAGAATAAATTTTAGTAATTTTTCCCCATGTCAATATGAATATTAGACTGACCCAATTAATATGAAATGCTTCTATGCTGCTGGAACAGACAGTGCTACAGAAAGAGCCATTTGCACAACCTGTTCATGATTATGGGCCATAAGGACACAAAGATGGCACACACATTTGTGGACCATCTGAATTCTTATACGGAGAGGGGAGGGGTAAGGGGGAGCGGCATGACGTTCGCTGACTGTCGTGGGTCATGTTTTTTAATCCAGAGTATTGGACATGTAACACAGCAACAAGAGCTGATCATTTTGTTTAATCACCTTTTGGATCTTTGCCAGATGGTCTCTATTGAGAGCGCTGCAAACAGAGAGAGATGAACTGCATCTAACACGCCACCAGAGCTTTCCCGTAAATGTCTGAGAACTGATTCCAACAAGAATTTAGTCTCAGAGCAGAAAGGGATACATTTAAAAACTATGTGCATTAACTATACTTTTCCCCATAGAATCCTCACTTGGCATGAATAATTTACCCACTCTTATGCTAATGGGATCATGAAAGTATCCCTCTGTCTTTAGTGCAGCTATTCTCAGCTTTCAGTAATTACCCCACCCAGTGAAAATAACATGGCTTCTGCATTGAGCAGCGGACTCGTACCTGACAATTAGAAAGATCATGGCTGACAGTGGAAGGATCCAGAACTGGACAGAGAGCCTCTTGTAGCCTGAGAAAGAGTACTGCCACAGAGTAACACAGGTCGAGGGTGGGGGCGGGAAGCAGAAGAAGAGTAAAAGAAAAGTTCCCCGTTGTCAAGCTGGTCTTTCTTTGACTTATTATCCAGACTTTACTTAAATAAAAATATGTTCCTCTTTCTATTACTAAGTGTGAAAGATGGTCGTGATCAGATTAGTTTTTTTTTTTAAAGCAATACCTGAGAAAAAGAGCTACAATTATCATTAAAACACAATCACATTAAGTATTTATTTTATCAAAATGTTAAAAAAAATCTAAATAGTGGAAAATCTTCTGCCTTCTGCTTTTTGGAGGGGGAATAAAAAGGATTACTAAAAAAAAAAAAAAAAAAAAAAAAAAA
>NW_026000229.1:40837498-40853550 GCF_001458135.2 Marmota marmota marmota | reverse complement strand
GAAGAGAGATTAAAAAAAAAAAAAAAAAAACACATTTTCCTACCTCTGTCCACAAAATTCCATGTTAGGTAGTTCACTGTGTAAAAATTATCAGGCTAAAACATCTGGGAAGGAAAGCTATGAAACAGCAGGGAACGTGGCTGGTTTATTGTTTATCTTTTGTTTATGAGGCAGTATTCAAGTTTAATTACTACTCTAAATTAAACTCTAACTGGCATCCGGAGACATCCCTTTACATGACTAAGTTAAAAAAAAAAAATCTAGAAATCCGAACTCCGGGTTTTTCAAGTAAATTGATACATATAGAAAGAAATTATTCAAAATTAACAGCAATTATAGAAAGCTTTTAAGCATTTATGGGCACCATTCCATGGTCCTAAAGCAATTATTTATTAGAAGAGTTTAATTTTATTTCTAATGGTTACTACTCTAAAAAGTCCTAAGAAAATCAACAGAAATTATTGGGGTGTTTGCTGATAGTTTAAAGATGATATTCTTTTTTATTCATTTCGGGGTGAAAGAGAAAGAAAATGCAGTATTAATATTGCATAAACAACAGCTTTGGGACCATGTTTAATTATCAAGTACAGTCTCAGAAAATTTTTTGATACAATTAGGACAGGAAGGAAAAAATGTCATTGTGTTTATTATAACAGTAAGTGACCAGTTTAGGATGAACCTAGCTCTAGGAAAAATAAAAGTTAAAACCAACTAGCAAAAGATTATGCCAGATGGCATCTGTCATATTGTATTTAGGGTTATTTTAAAGAGATTGCCGCCACTATGAAAACATTCCATTGACAGAGTTTTCCTAGACTGAGTAAGAAATCCCAGTAGAACACATTCAGGGCCCATAGTAAAGGGTTTGAGGTTTGGGTTTTTTTTCCCCCCTCTTTCCTTAAATATATAACTAGAATATTTTGGTGGTGGAAAAAATTACAGTTTTATAACTATACCATGTACTATAAACTCCACAATGCAATAAGATCTTAGATGTTTGCTTATCTACTTACATCCACTACTGAGGGGATATTTGTAGACTTCAATATCATGATTGCTAAAGGACTGTATAATAACTAAATAAATATCTAGCTATGGAATACTAGCCTCGTTGCCTGAATGATAGATGGGGGCATTGACGGAGGGGTTTGGTGGCAGAATAGAGGAGAACTATGCTGGCTCAGACAGCCCTCTTTCCTGAAAGACTGGAGCTCCATAGATGCTAGATTGCTAATGTATTTAGGTTAAACTGGGTCTGGCAACAGCATGGTTAACGTGTGTGTGGTGTGCAGTGTGAGCTCAGCAGTTACTGGGCCAACTGTCTCGGTATTTCTGGGAATCCTGCCTATTCACAGTGCAGGGATTGTTCAATTGCTGCAAAATGTACAAAATGAATTTTACAAAAATGAATTGTAAGGAAGGCCCCATTACAACGATTTTACAGCAAAGATGTCAACATCAATTTTTCTTTCATGCATAGCTAATGATTAAAACAGCAATATTCCATTTGCCTAAGACAATTTATTTCATATTGGCACATCAAAATATTGAAATACAAAGTTATCTTTACTCTACCCTTTTTATTCATTGCTGCTGAACCCATACCATTGTTCAAACCAGGAAAAATAAAACAAACTTGGCACGAAATACTTAAAACAAAGGCTCATCAATATTCTCCAATTTGTCAACATCTCAATTACAGCACTGGAAAAAATGTAAATTTCATGTGCTCTAAACACTGAGGGGTCTATTCTCTTGCCAATTCACATGCGTAGCTCCCATCAGCGTTAATGGGAGTTACACAAACCCATCAATAATAATAATACTTTGTACATATATTGTGCCTTTCATCTAAGGCTCTCAAAGTGCTCTAGGAACAAGGGGGCTGCTTCCTACTCTTTACTCTGGCAAAATACACAATGCAACACAAAGCAGCTTTTGACTCAGCAGGTACAGAATGAGGGACCCCAAGCCTTATTATCAAGCCCCATTTTACTGATGGGAAGCCAGACACAAAGAGGGCCAGTTACTTCTCCACAGCCCTGAGTCTGCACCCTAATTCTATCCTTGAAAAACCAGATTTCCTTCCTCATTCTAATGTGACTAACAAGACAAACACCCTCCCTTTGGCTGCTTTTAGCAAGAGAAATCAGAGTGAATGAAAAGTCTGGTTCATATTTATATAGTTTACTGCTAGTCATGTGCTGTTGGAAATATACAGTCAAGTCAGGTTTTATATTTTACTAACTTTATTTCTTAACAGTATTTTAAATATTTGGGTTTTTTTTTTCTCCTTTCAGTTTGTTGCACAAACACTGAGGAGGAAAAGATGACCTTTCACCTGTGTAACTGTAGCTCTTTCATTATCAGGTCATAAAATGAGGCATTTTTAGGTTTCAAAGTAAAGATTTGTATGAATCACTATAGCAAAAATATTCACAAAATTTATAAAGCAACATAAATGCATGTATTGTTTTATAGCATATGGCTATTAAAGTTTAATTTAAAATGTGTATGAAAACATTGTATTTAGTACAATTCATCCCTATTTTTTCTGTTTATCATAATTTGTTTTGAAACTGAATCGTTTTACAGTTTTCCATATGCCTGTTGTGCTAATAAATTCTGAATAAGCAAGAAAACTCTTCTAAACTTGGTTTCCAATGAAACATTATAATATATTTAATACAAAGAACATAAATTTCTCTCCCAGGTTTTCCATTATACATCAACCCTAAGATTTAACCTATGATAAGCATATGCGATTTCAGTCAATATCTCTGTTGACTTTGCCCTGAAGCAGATAATTAATCTTGCCCACTGAAAGCTACTCTGGACAATTCGGTGAGACTAAATATCAGAATATCTTGAAAACATGTTTAAAAGATTAATATGGGCATGGGTATGACAAAACACACTTAAACCTAGCCTTCCAAATTTGGAGTATGCTGTCAAACAGAACAAAACAAAAAACCAGAAAAACTTTATACATGTGTTTTAAGCACAGACACCAGGTAGGAAATTCTCCCTGCTTACTCTCCATTTTAGAGTAATCAGAACTTTTTTTTCTCTCAAACTTTAACACAGGAAAATGACAGACTTCCTACTGCTCATACACATAAGCTACCGTGTCCATTCTTTAATCCCACAGAGATATGATTAAAGGAACAAAAATCCTTCAGGGATCAAATCCTTCAACATGGGATAAGTGGGTGCGGCTACCCACAGCACAGAGGTTGGTGTGAATTGTTTCTACCCAGAGTGTCAGTCTCAGAACTCTTCTCTTTCCTGACCCCAACACAACAAAACAAAACTAACTAACCAAAATGATAAAACTTTGCGCTTGCCTGTTGCCGTCACCATTCCCTGCTTGGAACCCTAGGGTCTTCTCTCTCCCGCCTCCTCTTCTCTCTGGCCCTTCCTGCCATCCCTCTTGCCATAACTCAACTAACCCAACAGAACCAGTCAGTTTTAAATTTCAGTTGGGACCTTGGTGACCTGTTAATGAATCTACAGAGAGGGGAAAAGCTCACAGTGTTGAGTTATGCCTGGTGTTGCTAGCTGACTTGGAGTCAGAAATGCTTGAAGCGTTAACGTAATTGCAAGAATGTGAAAAATGAAGCGCTGGGCTCCTGAGCAAAGTGAAAGGTCAAAGCCAGCCTCACACACAAGAAGTCTCTGGAAGATAGCCTCATTAGACCATTAGGTCTGCTTCTCCCTTCCCCTCTTTTGTACAATGTTTAGGGTGTTTTGTTTTTATTAATAGATATGGTTCACCCTTTGTGTTGTTGGTGGTGGGAGGATGGAGTGATAGAAAGCTTTTCGGATTTAACCACACTGAGAAGTCCACTGTGGTGAGGAACCACAGTCAAGTCATTACGTTGCACATTCACTGAAAGCTATGCACAAGTTACCTTCAAAATGCCTTATAATTTAGTTTCTTTTATAGATAGTCTAACTGGTGCTCTAAAAGCTGTATATAAAACCTAAATAGACACAACTCACAAGTTCTTCCAGTTTGTCATCTCTGTATCAGTTGCAACTTGCTTAGAGGTAGATTCTAATTTGGACCCACTCACAAGCAAAAGGCATCCTAGAAAGGACATTTTTTTTTTCTAGACTCTCCTAGAAACCCAGGAATCACAAATCCCTGGCCAGAAACTTGGAGGAGGGAAGACACCCACCCTACATCAACCACCCCCCTTGAAATGGCATATATAACTACAGCTCAAGCTGTTAAACTGGCCTCTACTTGGAAGCCTGTCTAATGCTTAAATATTGTGGCCATAAACACAGTCATAATAGAGATGAAATAGACCTAGGAGATCAGACACCATCTAATGTAAAATATTAAAAAGTAAAATCTATACACTTTCCTGGCCCACATTCAATAATGCATCTTCCTTTAAATTATCATTTTAGCCATAGAAGAGTCATCCCTACCAATATATAATTGCTCTCTGTGCAATATGTGAGTTTAAAATGGTAATATTTACTCCAAATTGCACTAGGTTTCCTTGGCATCTGCAGTTGACGTCCCTTGCCCTCTGATTATTCTAATTTTTAGGAATTGTGACAAAAGTCACCATGTTAGCTGAATGGAAATAGGGACAAATAATCTAAGAATTTCAAAATTCATCTTTCCAAGATAAGATTCTGCATAACAATCCCCCAATATTTCTGGAGCTCTGAAGAACAGACTTTTTCATTTTGTGTGTTTTAGAGGCATAATTGCTTGATTATAGAGAACTGATATAGTTGACATTGCAAGCAAACTATCCTGTTTATAGTGCAATTCAAACTACTAAATTATAGCAGTAAAGAGGTCTGTCCTTCCATTTACATACACTGGCCAGAGTAAAGTGTAGATAACCAAATTTGTAAAAGAATTGGCAGAACTAATCAATTGTTATTGTAATGCCTACTTGAAGATTAAACAGCTCACTTTGATTTTTTTCAAGTAAAGTAAGTTAAGAAGAGGAAATACTGTCTCCCTTAATAGTAGCCGATTATCCTAACCTGCCACTCTCCTGTTTACACAGAGACAGATATACTGGATATCACAAAATACTGAAGTTATTTTAGTCCTGTCTACTTTGCACAAAGAAGACATCTGGCCTTTTACCTTGCTCGCTGCTGTTGTCTCCACTCTGGGAAGCATGGCCCCCACTGGAGGGTCCGGGGGTGCCTGCTGAGTGGGTCGAGGTTGCATCGTCGTGGTCTCGCCAGGATGAAGGGTTCTGATATCAGGATGCCAAGGAATTTTTTCCACAGTTGCCATTTCAGCCATAAGTGAGGAACCAAGAAGAGAGGTGCAGAGGGAGACACAAAAATGTGTATTTATTAGTATTTGCATAACTAGGCATACACGCATGCCATGTTATGGTGAGCAGTCTTTCCAATAATAAGTCCAAAAAAGAAGAAAGATACTCTAGAACTTGACTTATGGTTACATCTGTCATATATATTTGTTAGAAATAATAGATATACACTTTAAATGGATGCATTTTATTATATACAAGCTTAAACCACAATCAAGTTCATTTTAAAAGGAAAAGAAAACTACCTAGAAATGTAAAAGTCTTTTTTTAAAAAAACTTTTATTAGCTTAGTTAGGGCAACTCTTTCAAGAAATAGGTTCCAACATACTTTGATACTAAAACTTCAGAATAGTAACATCTATGAAATTCAATGATTGCCTTAAAAAAAAAAATCATGGACTCAAGAAGGTACAGGACAGCCCTCTACATCTTCCAAATGCATTGCCCTAAAATAACCTGTATGAATGCTCGAAATTGTCATGACCTCACCAACAGATGCAATGACGTAACTACATCAATACCTAATCAGTTATTAATCTCTGCTTAATTCACACAAATAATAATTTAAAAATAAAACAAATCTGAGCTAGGTTAGACTTTTACTTGAGCTTCAAGGAAGCTTTAAATGACTATGCAGTGATTTTTCCTGGAAGAACTACTTGTTTCAAAGGACATGCAAGGCAACCAAGAGTTGTGGCTCTTGCTACTTTGCGAGTATATTCTTCTCCTGTTCCTCCTCCCTTTTCCTGATCATTCCCAATACCCTGCTGTTGCTTAAAGGAAAACAGGAATTCTAATGTACAGGAAGGACTTTATCAGCACCACATGAAGGCAGGCAAGAGATGGAATTTCCTCTGGCAGAAATGGAGAACAGGAACCACACATGAAACACAGCAGCCTTGAGGCCAGAGCTGTGCACTTGTCACCTGTATATGACAATTGCAGCCAAGTCTGAACACCTACTGGCAAGTGAGTTCTTTGGTGGAGCATAATGGGGAACGGATTTTTTTTTTTAATATCAGTTTCTCAAAATGTACCACTACTTTTTACTAGGATTGATAAATAAGGACTCAGACAAACCTATAAGCAAATAGGCAACTTGGAAACCTCTTGACTATCTGAAAATAATCTTGCCATGTTGCCATTATGTATAGTTTATCAAGAAAAGAATCAGTTTGTCATTTTTATCAACAGCAACTCCAAAATGTACATATAGCACATAAAATGTTACCAAGATGAAACCAGAAACAAAAGGGAGACAAAATAAGAAAACATTTTTATCTGGAACAACAAAAGAAAGTTTCCCCCTATAGATCTGCTACAAACTGATTATAAATTAACATTTGGCATTTTTGATAGATGATGAAATAACCCAGAGATCGATGGATTAATAACATCCATATCAAATAATGCTACTGGCACTGCCGTCAGGCAAGCAATTGATTCACAGTGAAAAACCCTGAGCAGAAATTTCATGACTATAAATATGGCCCAGGTATAGACCTCTAAAATAAAGATATGTTAGAGAAAGTAGATTAGGAAATGAAATTGAGTGGGATAAAATAAAAACCAAGTTCTCTGTTGCCTGTATGAAGACAAAGTCACTCTTGTGAGCTCTCTTTTTATCTAAGCTAGAAACCACTCCAGTAGTGTCAAGTTAAAGGCAGACAGAGTGCAGGGGCTTTCCTAGTTTTGCAGCCTCTTTGTGTCAGCTGTTTGCTGGATATGATCAGATAAAGTGCTAGAAAAATGACATGAAAAAGAAGAGAGAAAGAATGGCGTGGCATGGGTTTACTCCTGCACCAGCACAGGCAAGAGTCTTCTTTTAGAAAATGCAATGACTACAACACATTCACCTAAACTAAACTTTTCAGTGTACACAGCAAGTGATGTTAATTTTATGCACTGCAGGCTTTTTATTAAGCCGCTGGTATAAAAGCTCCTTACCCCTCATGAAAATTACAATAATTAGGCACTAACACCTCAACTATGTTTTAAGGCAAATGTCATCCAATAGCTATTATATAATCATTCAAATGAAGCTGGAGCAGGTCTTTCTGTTTAGGCACTGCATCTATTGGAAGGATTTGTGCAGAAGGACTTCCTGCAACTGGGAACACTGGTTTGTTCTCATCAGCCAAACTTGTGCTAAGTTTTATAGTTAGGCCTCATTCATTTACAATTCAGTTATATTTCCTTTGATGGTTTTATGTAGGAGGTGTTTTCTAAAGGAAAGGGGTGAAAGATAAGCCACATGGACCAATGTTACATTAAGAGCAAACGATTCCTTAAATAAGTTGGGTCTATGGTTTTCAGCCAAGTCCTCAAACATTGCTAAACTTATTATCAAGCCTGCTCCTACCTCTTCTCTCTTTTTCTTGCTCCTCAAAAATTCTCTTTTAAAAAAGTCTATTTCCAAGAGTATCTCAAGTATTAAGTTCTACATTGAGGGACTGACACAAACTAAGGAGAATCATAGGAGAGTTATCTAACCTGAAAGCAGGAAGAACAGATAGAGGCCTGTGGGATGCCGAGGCTGAGGAGTTATCTCGAGTTATCTGTATTCAGCTATACATGGAAATTTCCTCATATATAAAGACACAGTTGTTCCTCCGTGGTCATAAAAAATTGTAACCTACATGGACAGCACAGTATATTACACATATGCTGAGATTTCTTTCTTAGATTGAAATATTTGTTTGTATCACAACTCCTTTCTTCTCGCCCCCATCCCATATAGTTTCCAAGTTTACATTCTTCAAGAATAACTGCTTGGCTTTCTGCCAAACTATATGCAGAATTTGAGTGAATCGTGAAATCAAAAGGGGTATGTATACAAAAGCACATAAAAACACATGACATGTGTAGAAAAATAAAGAGAAATGCTCTCTGTGTTCAGTGTGGGTGAGTATTCAGGTATTTCATTCCACAATATATGTCCTGTTCTCCTGCCAAAAGTATCATGAAAACATCCCAGGGCAAGGATGGAGCATGTTTCTATTCCCAGTGGCCTTAATAATTGGGAGTCAAATATGGTACTCTTCTTGCTCTTAGGTAATTGTGTTAAAGAGCAGAGTTACTAGGAGAAAAGCAGTGAATACTGAGTGGAGTACAATAGAAGGAGATGGAAAATAGATACAAGAAGCTCAGTCTCCAGGGGCAGTATTTTCTATTTGCTGGGCTACAGACTCACAGCTGATAATGCAAGTTGTAATTAATATAAAAGCAGGAGACAATATGGGCAGAGCTTGTAGTAGCAGGGCCACAGGAGAGCGCTCTGCTGCTCTCCTTGGTTTCTCATTTACACACAGCTTTCCCTAGAAAACACAATTCTGCTAGTGTTTTCTCCCTTGAAAGTTAAAAAAAAAAAAAATTGATTTAGCACCATCATTGAATTTTGCTAAATCTAGGAAAGAGCACTGAGAAGAGAAGAGTCTCTGGGCATAGGAAGCAAATCACACATGCACCTCTTTTGTTGAGGCTGCAGATATGGTGAAATTGCAGCATTTTAAATCAGGATGGCATTTGTATGAGGGGCCTACCTATAGCATAATAATTAAAGTCCTGGAAAATTGTTCCTATTTCCCTCTTTCAGTTATTCCACGTGGCACAGGGTTCTTCCATGGGGGTCACTGAGGAAAAAAATGTGTAAGTTTTTCTCAATAAACACAAAACTAAGTGAAGAAATGAACTTTATTAGGCCTCAAGGAGACAAAAGTAGTATTAAGTTCTGTCTGAAGCTCATTTTAGACCCCAAATGAAAAGGTCATTCAGTAGATGTGGCATAGGAGAGAAGACAGCAGGTTGGAATTAAGATGCAGCGTGCTACCCGTCTCAGGTCATGTGACCTGCCTCAAATGACCCACTGCATTTCTGTTAGACTTGTGTCCTTTAGCTCTTTAAAATTTAGAAGTTATACAAGCTAACCCTTAAAGTCATCCACTTCTACTTCTTATTTCTATCATTAAAAATACTTTTAAAACAGCCATTCGATTTTCTAGAATCCACTCAACAAAATACTATCAAGTGAAAATTATATATGACCTTGGAAAACAGTAATGTAATTCAGTCTATGTGCTCATAAGGAGAGAGTAATAATAAACATATAGAAAGATATTTTAATCAGTAAATGAAGCATGCAAAACTAATTTGACTTGATATATTTAAACAACAAAGGAAAGATATGCTTGTATCATCATACATTACGAACACTAAGTTACTTCTTTCCTTTAACTTTATGATGTTTTAACTCCTCATTAAAAGTTTGGAGAAATTATTTTTTAATAAGATGAAAAATCCTATCCTGAAGTATCAAGGTTATAAAGTTTTTTAAAGATTATTAATTATATGGTTTGAATAAATGTTGAAATTTCAACTTTGTTATTTTAAAGTTGACATAAGAACTCAGGAGACCTATGTGTGCTTTCAGAAGAACCTGGACTCACTCTATAAAAATGTAAATAGAGCTGGTGTACTTCCTCATCTCTACTTCCACCTCTTTATCAAGCTCTGGGAATTAATAAGTGAGCAACCCTCACAAAAGTGGCCAGTACCTTTTGCAAATGATTTCTCCATTTAATGAAGCAACTGTTAGAGAAGACAGAAATGTCTTGCATTGTTGGTAAAATGCCACATTATAAAATGTCTCTAATAATTTTGATCTGTGGTGGTAAATTCTGCAGAACATTTAGTATGAATATAAACAAGAAAATCAGTTCAAATTATACCAATTTTTTAATTTGATAGTAAATGTCCATGTGGTTGTCAAGTGTACCTATTTTTAATATTATTTCATCACAATTACATTGAAAACATACTCTAACTAGTTGATTTAAATAGTACCATGACTCTTGATGAGAAATTAAGAAGAAAGCTATCAACAACCAGAAACTATGCAGCAATGACAATAACAGAAAGCTCTTTTCCCCGGTATTTCTCCTTGAGTTGGTGGACAGAGCTCAGAGGTCAAACTTCATGGGAACCTGTCCCCAGAGGCTTTGGATAACACTCCACAATGTCTAATCTTACAATACAACACAAGAAACTAAAAGATAAAAATACGCCATTCATAGTATTAATATTATTAAAAAATCTTGGTATTTCCTTTTGATCTTCTAAGGGCCAACCACTTAAACCTAACCCTCTCCCCACTGTCACTCACTTCTAATTTTTCAGGTAATAGAATTTATCTATAGGGACTTGCTTGTATTCTGTCAGGAACAAGATTCTGGTGATTCTCCCCTCTGACCTAACCCATTTTAAAAAAAACTGTATAGACATAAATAAATTTGACATATGCAGAGATGCAAAAGAAAACACCAGCATGTCTTCATTTAAACTATAGCACAGAAATCAAAGTAAAATTTTTTTATTAGTGATGTTATCAGAGCAATTTTAAAGCACCTGCCATTAATTATTGATAGAGATAATTATATTTCTTCCCTCTCTGCTTACTTCTTTCAAAGAAAATAAAATGTAGCTCTTTATGACCATTAACTATGAATAGGAATGTAATTGTATCACTATATGCACTTCATGAAAACAAAACTTAACTCAAAATATATTTCCAACAAGTCTACTTCATTTGTCTAAACTTGATCTAAATATATGTAATATCTTTAAATGTAAGTATGAATATAATATTCCATTAGTCTGCTTTAGAGATGTGGTCTGAAATTATGTAAAACAGAATGTGAATATTACCTATTTTTTGGAAATACTACAGACTAGGAAAAGCATGATTACTTCACAATAGTTTTCAAGTTGAAGCTTTTTTGGAAAAATAGCTTTCTTGGCATGTTTATTTTAAACATGATTAATCTGAATGTCTGGGAAACTTAACATGAACTGCAGCTGGAAAACAAGAGTTTTGTTTCCTTTGACTATCATATATTTTTTCCCTCAGTATTCCAAGGAATAGTGCAATAGTTGTTTCCTACCTGTAACTATTATCTTTATGTTACAGTGAGCATAAAAAAGTATAACATAACATTAAAAATATAAGCATTCATTAAGAATATGCTAAACACAACAAAACAGTACCACCGTTGCACATTTTATTATCTATTTAATTTCAGACTTATCATTATGCACATCATGTGTGTTAATAATAAATGAACAAACCTAGTATTCTCATTGAATGTAAGAAATGGAAGGAAGACTATTATGGTTGTCTTCTTTAATGCATCTGTTACATCAGAATATTTATATGACATTATAGAAAGTGAAATTGCCATGATTCACCATGTAATAGTATATAAAATTCATTCTTAAAAGTCTGCTGACAATACTTGCTTTGAAGATATTTATATACATTTACTTTTATTAATTTATATTTTTGAATTCTTTAATAAGAAAATTGAAACCTATAGGGATACTTAGTATCTTGTCCTTGACGTTTTTCTCTGCTTTCCTCTACACTGAATTACATACTTAATCTTTTTCTCTCTTTTACTCTCTCTCCTTGCCCACTTCTTCCTTAAACACACACACACACACACACACACACACACACACATACACATTGTAGTTTGATACCACTTAATAAGGATAGAGGTGTATGTGTTTTGGGGGTGTCAAGCAGCTGTCACAAACTGTCACCTCCACAAGAAAAACCTTGGCACACAACAAATTAAACTACGCTTCTTTTTTAGCTGTCATTATTCATAGCCAATAAGTTGAAATGCTCTCAGCATTTCATGTGCAAATAAAACCACGAGGAAGCTCAGTAGATCAGAAATAGTGGGCAACAGATAAAACAGAGAAAACAACCCGCTGTCTGGGTCCTTCTGAAGTGGCTCATCATCACCCCTGCACCAGTGTTCACCAAATGAGATCCAGCCTGGGGCAATGTATTAAATATGCATATCAAAGCAAATGAAAAAAATAAACCTGAAGATTCAAATTGGACACATTTACATGCTGAAAATGTCCCACTTCTATATATCACTTTTCAGGTTAGTGGTTCTGTGCATTTGAAATTTTTTTTTTTTTTTTTGTGGCTGGGGGGTTGAGGGAGGGTGAGTTTGCAGGAGCAGCTGAAAAGCATGAAGATTTGCTTTGTAGGACTATTGGGTAAAGTCTGGAAATTAATACAATCAATATACCTATGGTACCAAAGTTTCAAAAATGGTGAAAAACCTCCAGGGTCTTCCCTCTTGTCTTGCATTAACACAAGTCTGTGGCAAACCTCTCCATTTCCCACTCAGTGTGCTGGTGGAACAAATTATTGCTTCATTTCAAAACAAATAGCAGGGGGCTAAAGTAAAAAATGTTATAGTTCAGATCTCTAGGAAATAAAAGGCTTTAAATTATGATGCCCAATGAGGTGGCAAGCCCTCATGGGTTCAAAATAAATCAGTTGTCATATTTACTTGATTGGGGGCCTCAGAGAGGAGCAACAAATGATTCTGTTGACTCTTTTACCCAAAGATGATGATTGTTAAATTATTAAAGCATTCTTCTCTTATGTACAACTTCTTTTTTCATGAGTATATATTTAAATATTACAATAGTTCCACAAATTAGCCTTGTCTATCAACCAATACTCCAAACAGCCGAGTTTATCTTATCTCTTCTAGGTAAACATCAGCATGCTCTAGCTCCAAAAATCCACTGGAAAAGCAGTTGCCAAGAAACTGCGCTAGAAAACCAAGTGCTCAGAACCCCTAAAAATATCACCAGAAAAGCTACAAACTGCAGAGAACTGTCAATCTTTCATTCTACAAACCATGTAAATAGATACCTCCTATTCCCCCCCACAACATAGATACATATAAATTTAGAAACATAAAGCAATGAAAACAAATAAGAAAAAAAATATTTTTAAGATAGTGTCTTGCCACATAGTCCACAACCACACATATTGTCCATCCACAGATAAGCAAATAAACTTTTCATAGCTGCTGCTGCTGCACCCTTTCGATTTCACTTAACACATTCAATGTACAAAAGAGTCCCTCTGCCATCATGTTGGAAACAGGTAAGGGTGAAGATAGGTACAGGAGCTTTCAACACCATAGTATCCATTCTGTCTAAGAACTGAACATCCCAGACTGAAGCTTATTTCTCTCTCTCTCTCTCTCTCTCTCTCTCTCTCTCTCTCTCTCTCTCTTTCACTTTTGTTCTCAGGCTATGTCCCCACATAGTACAAAGGTTAATATTTACAACTGCATATTTTCAAAACTTTTGGAAGGGGAGAGGAGAACCTCATGGAAGGCGTATTCTCAAGGCATCTCATTTATTCCTCTTAACATTTGGGAATTGTTGGGGGCGTTGGGGTTGTCACAAATTGCCTTCAAGACAATGCCTGCTCAATTCACAGAGTGTTAAATTATATTTTAGCCACAAAGTTATCAGTTTACAGCCTGTATCATTTAGATTTGTGAGTTCAGCTAAATGTATAGATACCCTGTCCCCCCCAACCCCCAGGGCTTGAGTTCCTATAAATAAACTGCTGTTCACACCCACTCTTTAACCTCGCCACTCTTGCTTTTCCGACCAGCTGCAATCTTTCTTCTCTTTGCTTCTTTTTCAAATTTTCAGTATCACTACATATGCTTTTTTTTTTTTTTTTTTAAAGCATCAGACTCACTAGATCAGTTCCAAAATAGGATTAAAACCAGAGAGAATAGAAAGAAATCTCCTTTCCTGGCTTGACATACATAGTCATTCCTTACTATACTCTCCATCCTCATTCACCAACTGTTAAAGTGTTAAAATTCAACACATAGTTACTCAATCATAATTCCCTTCAGCTTTCTGTAATACATTGTTAATAATTGGTTCATCAAGGTTACTGTCTTTTATTATGAAGATGTTTCAGGCACTTGGCAATAAGTCCATATTTTGACAATAACTTTCTATAGAGCAAAAGCCCTAAGAATTGTAATGTGTTCTTTCACTCCTTCTTTTATTTCTAATGCAGTGCAAGATTGCCAATAATTCTCAGAATGGTCATCTCTAGGAGAGACTGAGAAAATAAACCCTCAGTCCCTAATTCTTTCATGCAGACACCCCCTCCCCATCCCGTCCAGCTAACTGTCTTGCCTCTATCTCTGCTGCACTGATTACACAGAGTTGAGAAACCAGAAAAGACAGCGGTCACCATATCAAAGAGAGAATTTGCTAACACCCAAGTTTCCCATTCAGGGAAACTTTATACATTAAGAGAACAAATCACTCTATCAATTCTCTGTTTTTTTTTTTTTTTTTTTTATAACCCTTCTGGCTTTCCAAAAATAAAAGACATGACAGTGGTAGTGAGAAAGGGAGAATAAGACCTAAAAGAGACCAAATCATTTTTAAAAAGAAATCTCAGGGGAGTTAGATGTTAAAACAAATTTTTGTTTGTTTGTTTGTTTTTTAAAATGTTGTGCCCAGTGGCCTTAAAAGAAAGCCAAAGGCTTGCAAACTTACATGGTCAGCAAGATTTGTGGAGGAGCCTGAAAGTTCTTCGTGGTCTGACTTGGAGCTGCCGTCTCGTTCATCAATGACGAGGTCTATGGGCATTTTCCCCTTTAAACAGCTAATGTACCGGTGGCAGAAGTTATCACACAGTTCATGGACCTACAAGGAGAGTCATGGTGGAGGGTTCAGCTCATATTGTTGTTTGTTTCATTTTTAAAGAAAAATATCAGGTTGCACAGTTACATTTGGAAAGAGCAACAATGTGATGTCTTCCAAACTAACTCTAATTAAGGGGTGTAATAGTTGACAGCAAGGAAACAATAGAGCAATTGTTGTACCAGATATTATTCTCTAGAGACTTCCCTGAGCAACAAGTTACAATAAAGAGAGGGAAAGGAAGAAATAGGACTAGAAATAACTGGGTTCAGACTAGGAGACCAGAGAGGAAAATCTGATTTGATAATAACTTAAAAAACATTAAAACACCGGAACCAGAGACAGCAGTAACATTTACTATTCAATAAGCTAAGAGTTTTGTATGTTTCCAGGAGAAAGTGAATGAGTTGCAGAGCAATCTAAAGATACCCTAGAGAGGATGATTCTTTCTGCTTGCACCTAATGCAAACTCTGGGCCCATGGTGAGTTGAGTTAATAGAGATACAAGCAGACTGAATGTCCAGTAACAAATGATCAGCTTCATTTCAAAATAATCCTGAATGCCTGGGGGAAAGGGGGTGTGTGCTACTTTAAAAAGCAAGGCTGTCCTAATTCACTCATCCTCTGAGCCCCTGGGTTGAGGAGTAGTTTGAAGGAAGGACATAGCAACATGCTCAAAATCTCCAGGTGTGCAATACCTCATACTGCAGGTTTGCTGAAAACATCCCAGTCAACTAGGAGAGGGAAATGGCTAAATCAAAACGGGAAAGGTTATTCCCTGCTTACCTTTTCTAACTCCAAAAGATGAAACCTTAGTACTTGTATTGCTTGTATCATCTGAAAGGAAAGTTTAAGGGTATGGAGTTAGGGCTTTGTGACACTGTGGTCCTGGGGGTGGGGGTGGGGATTGGACTGGGGCAAAGAAACCGGCAGGTGGTCAGACAAATCCCACACATCAAGAAATAGAAGAAGCAAGTGATTACTGATCATCTCTGCCTCATTGGCCACGGGGTACGAGTTTGCCTCAACCTGAGCCTCAATATTAATATCTTTCCCCTAATGTTCACCATGCTATTTGTAAGGACTGTTTTTTTTTTTTTTTTTTCCTCTCGGGCCAGGCCTTCGTTCTCCGCCGGGGTCCTTTTTAACCGTCCCCTCCCTCGACCT